>NW_004524635.1:3505037-3541835 GCF_000260255.1 Octodon degus
ATTTTGTACTTTCAAACATAGGAACATAGTTTAAATTTTTTAAAACCCAGTAGTACATTAGGAGTTTCTATGCAAAGTATTTCCCCTTGATAAACTAGTTTTACCCTATTGTGGGGAAATTTAGGGAAGATAGTATGTAAAACAAAGATAATTGGAAAGTCAGGAGAAGCAATGCTGGAAAATAAAGGATGATCATGCAAGGTTTGGGAAGCTAGAGAAGATGACAGAAAAGAATGAAGGAGTAATCAACAAATTATCTGAACTTTGTCTCTGGGCTTGGAGAATAGGATTAGTTTTCTGTGGCTTGAATTCTCCCCAGCCATTTAGAAAAAAGGAAATGGAAAAGAAAGTAAGATGAAAACAAGATAAAGTTAAATTAAAATTTTAATTTAATAGACCTACCCACCTGCTTCTATTCCTCATGTCTTTATCCCTGAGCACAGTGTTAGTTCACCTAACTTACCACTTGCTGGCTCATGTTTTAGACTTTTCCATCCCACCAGTCCTGCCTGTCCATTATGCATGCCCTCGTCAAGGTCCTACTGTGTGGCTGGCGTTATACATCACCTGGTCTCACTGATGTAGGGGCAGGGGCCAGTTGCCAAGTCCTCAATTCCTCCCAGGCTGGTTTCCGGGTCTGCGATCTAGATTTCCTTGAATTACTCTTTTCTTTTTCATTTCCTGTATACCCTCTAAATAATTTCCAGTGACTTTGTTGCTTTTAACAATAATTTTCACAATTTAATTTGCCATTTGGCTGGAGAGAAGCTCTGCTTGGCTTGCTTCCTTATTCTGGAAGTCTTGTTCCTATGTGGAGTTTTAAAATCTTAATATTTAATTGGGTTGATAGCCCTTTGATTACTCCATTTGGGAGAATTGAAAGCTGAGAACATCATTAAGGACTGAGAGGATGGACAACAGTGTCTTGAGGATGTCACCTAAAGGGAGCAGTTGCTTAATAAAAACTCTGATTTCCTCTTAAAATATAAAATTCTATTTCCTCTTCTTTGCCCTCCAATATGGTCAAGCAAAATGCTGGAAGCTCACTTACATATTATGTCACAAAGAAACAGCATACAGTATTCTTAAGTTGTAAGGGGATGTCAAACACATGAAGATAGAAGTCCGAGGAGGACATGACTTGCTATTCTAGTTTTCCAATTTGTATGAAATAGGAAATGGTAGCCAAACAGCCAATGATGTCTTAAAATAGTATTTTCAAATCAAGCACTGTTACTGCATAGCACAAATTATTCATAACTCAGCAGTGTCATAGCAAGCTTTATATTCTCCAAAGAATGCATTTTCTTTCCCAAGGCTCAGGGCCTCAGACAAAGAGCTGTATTAAGACATTCTCGTGCATCAGCAATAATCTTGAAGTTCAATTCAAAAACAAATCAGAATCTAAGGGCACTCAAATGTAATATTTTAAAATTAAAAGATAATTTTCTACTTAAAACAGTTATTGTGTCAGTTCTGTTTTTAAAAACTAATCATGGGCCAGAAAGATAACTCAGCAGTCTAAGCACCTACCTGGCAAGCTCAGGGACCTGGGCTCAATCCCCAGTACCACATGCTGTGGAGCAAGTGGCCACCAAAACCAGGCGTGGTGGTACACACCCATAATCCCAGTGCTGGGGAGGCTAAGGCAGGTGGATCACTATGAGTCCAAGCTGCATAGTGAGACCCTATACCAAGTAAATTAAAAGTTAATCATATGTAAATGATATTCCTTTGAGAATAATAAAACCACAATATTTAGAAATCTATCCCATACTTGTAGCACTGGGATAATAGTGCTTGAGTCTGATAAATTGTGTTTTGTTTTGTTTTGTTTTGTCTTGGCAGAACTGAGAATTGAACTCAGGCCCTTGCTCTTGCCAGGCAAGCACTTATTCTACTGAGCCATCTCCTCAGCCCAAGTCTGATAAATTGTGAATTAATTTTTTTAGTTAATGTAACTCTAATGGTGTACTTTAAATTTCCATTCACAGAGCTTTCCCTTTTTCATTTTTTTCTTTCTTTTTTTTGTTTTGTTTTGTTGCGTTTTGTTTTTGTTTTGAGACAGGGTCTATCGCCATGTAGTTCAGGCTGGCCTCAAACTCACAGTAATCCTTCTGCCTCAGCCTTCCATGTGTTGGGATTACAGGCTTGGACCACTATGCCTAGCACCTTCCATTTTCTAAGCCTACAAAAAGTGTGGTATATAGAGGTGACTGTAGTTTACAGAAGATAATTTGAGCAATTATGTCTATTTCCTTGGCTATATGCATCTCAGCCAGAGAGGACTGGGCAGCTGGCTCCTATGCTTAACAACATCCTGAAAAACATTTAGAACAATGTTCTGGGGTGCGGGGGTGGGGGATGCTGGGGAGATAGCTCAGTAGAATAAGCACTTGCCTGGCAAGTGCAAGGGCCTGAGTTCAGTCCCTGGTTTCACAAAAAAAAAAAAAAAAAAAAAAAAAGATGTTCTAGGGAACCATAGAATGCTAGAATTGTAACCTCTGGGGAAATTGAGGCTCAAGATTAACCGACTTTTCAAGGGCTCAGAGTCAGTCACTGGTAGAGATACAACTAAGATCCATGTCACCTGACTTCTCGTAGCCAGCCTTTCCTCTGTGTTAAGTAAGGTATATTACATGCTGAAATGAAACATGAGAATGTAAGACCTGCAAAAGCCCTTTAATAACAGTGTCACTTGGAGACTTTTCGGTTCATAGGACTTCACGTTCCTTTTCTAAATTTGCTTACCACACCGTGTGAAGTGGAACGTAGCAGCAGCAGTAATAGACATAATAAAGGCCAGAGATGATGAAACTGGACCTGCTTTGGGCTCATTCATCTTACCAGCATCCCATGTTTAGGAAAGAGGAAAACTAGGCATGAACTCAGCAAGGGTTTTCCATGCATGTCCACATCCTAGACTCAGAGTGAGTTAGTGGGTATACCAGGCACCATCACCAAGATGAATGAAGGTGAGGGGGACACGGTGTTGCCCTAGGGGCACTTCTACGCCAACACCTAGCCCTTGATGGCCCTTCCTTTTATGCACGAGGTCTGCTCCACCACTAAGTCTTGCTTCAATATTGACATGGAAAGATATGATGATCTTGCTTGACAATGAGAGTAAGTTAAAGTTAACTTACTCAAACGTTTGCCTTTGAGTAAGTTATTCTATTTCCAGGTGCCTTGAAATTTGCTTTTAAAAACAGAACAAAAATCTCAATAGGGTATAGCAATAGGTGAGGTGACTACCAAAAATATGGAACTTCTAAAGAGTAAGAGTGGTGTATATGATACTTCTAGAGATATCTTTTGTTCAGAAAATCTCTAACAAAATCCTTGTGTCCTCATAGAAAGACTGAGACACACTGCATTAAGGTTGTAGTCGCAACCAACATTTCCTGTGTGGTAAGTGTGGCCTCCAGTCTGTCGATGTGGCTCCTCACTAATAAGAACGCACCCTGTTCTGTGTCTACACAGAACACCAAGAAGGAAGGCTGAGAGGACAAAAGGAGACCAGGACTGTGAGAAATTACTTGTGCAGTGGTTACCCTTCGATTCAATTTAGCTCTCTCTTCTCTAAAGACAACATTTCTTTTTCTAACCTGGAATTGAGTATGATCATTGAAATCTTGTCATGAAAAGCAGAAAGAACAGCAGAGAGCTGTAACTGAGAAGTAGTCGTTATCCACGGCTGCATGACAACGTGTCCACCCCAAACTTGATGAGTAAACAACAATTTGTGATTTCTCCCTAATCTGTCATTTCATACCTATTGTGACTCTATCCAGCTGTCGCCTGGTAGGGCTTCATGCTTCTCCACAGGGCATCTCCACAAGGCTTCTGTACAGCGTGGTGGCCTCAGGCTATCAAGGCAAAAACAGAAGCCTACTAACAGCCAGACTGGCATAGCATCACTCCTTCTGCATCGTGTTAGAGAAAGCAAGTCAGAGACAACTCATATTCCAGAAGAGAACAAACAGGCTCCGCAGCTTGGTGGGAGGAGGGATGTGCTCTTCCAAAAATGAACTTGCTTATTGGTGGCCATCTTTGGGGGCAACTCACCACAGAGGAACTTACCAAACAAGGGCCTTTTGTCTTCCATTTAAACATTTCAGACTTACAGAGAAGGTGAGTGCTATGGTTTATATCTGGATGTCCCCACAAAACTTCTTAAGTAAGGCCTTTGGGAGGTGATTAGATCTTGGGGGCATGACCTGGAAGAGTGTATATCTCTCTGCCACACCACCCTGTCCTGCAGCCACCAACTAGAAATAAAACCTCTACAAACTATGAGCCAAGATCAACTTTTCCTCCTTCAAGATGTGGGTGTTGAGTATTGTGTTTCAGTGAATAGAAAGTATCCAAGGCAGTGGGTGAGGAGAGAGAAGCTGTGTGGTGTTATGTGAGGTTCCAAGCCAATTCTGACAAGACCAGCTCAGGGCTCTAAGTTTAATGAGAGAGCCATCCATCCCAGATGTTCTGAAAGTGTTCTCTGGAAATTCAACAGGAAAAATATGATGATATTCCTACTCCTCTCGCCTCTAGGTGTGATTGGGGAATTGGGACAGGGTAACAGAAGTAGATGTAACTGTGCCCTCTCAAAACTTGCACATAGTGAGGTCTTAACTTTGAAGTGTCTCAGGTGACTAGGTTTGGAAATACTGTCTTCACAGAAGTAATTAAGTTCAAAGGAGGTCATTGGGATGGGCCCTCATCCTGTCTGACTAGTCTCCTTATAAAAAGGGAGGATCGAAACACACAGAGACAGTCCTGTGAATAAACTAGCAAGAGCCAGCCTTCCGCAGGCCAAGGACAGTGGCCCCTGAGAACACAACGTCCATCAGCACCCTTGCTTGTCCACCAGTGTCCAGAACTCTGAGAAGGGGATATCTGTTCCTCAAACCACTTCTGTTGTATTGTGTTGGGGAAGCTAAAGGATACTAGCACAGTGAGGGAAAGCCTGGGAGTGGTGGAGCTGTAACAGCTAAACCCACATGGAAACATGAAGTCCTGAAATAGCAGAAGGACCGCTCAGAAGCCTGCAGGGGCCTACAGCTGGGTGTGGGTGTGGTAACGTGTACCTGAGGTCCTGGACAGGAAGATAGAGGTACAAAGAAAGTTTCAGAGTTATACATTGGAGACAGCCCTGGGCATGTCGGAATAATCTCTTTATGTGTCTATAAAAGTAATGATGAGTGTCCAACACTTAAGAATCAGACTTTTGTTTTTCAGTTAGAATGTCCAGCTTCTCCAGGAAAAATCAGAAGACCCTGGCTACATGTACCCTCAAGGGTCCAGGGGCTAGGATTTGTTTTTCTTTCTACGTGTGTTCTCAATGTGACTATTTCCAAGAAGGGTTTTGTGAATAGCAGGTGGGAAAACAGACAAGCACATTCTATCAAATTGCCTCACTTTGAAATTTGGGAATTGAAAGTCTTTATGGTAATTTGTGTCTTGTCATTACAGTAAAGAAGAGCATGATTCACCCACTCAACTCTGTTCATTGTGATTTACGGTGGAGGAAGTTACATAATTAGCTGAATCCAGAAGTGGTGGAAGCTTCCAATATCCCAGGGAAGGCTTTTAGAGGGTTTTTGTGATCTTAAACTGAGTTTTTATAGTTGTTTCTATTTCTAGAAGACATTGGAAATAGCTTGAAGTGTACACGTGTGTTAAGATTGCCTCTCACCTGACACGCTTAGATACACATCGGCAGCTTGTAAATTCCTTCCTCGCTGTAATGAAAAATCTTGTTATAATTTTCTCGTCAAACAAGTGGGGTCCGGGTACTCTTGGGGGGGGAACTTGATTGAATTTTTAGAGTTGTGAACAACTCACAAGAATCCCAGTTGTTGTTGTACTTTATACACAATGCCTGAGACAGAGCTAACAGAATTACAGTTCGGTTCTGGCTTGCCTTTATTCCTTCCCAGGCCCTTTGATATGTTAAAGAGGACTCATCTTCTTCATCCGGATTAATTTAGGCACCAGGAGAAGCTGTGGTCCTCCTTTTCCTGGGGCCTGGATACTTCATCCAGCGTGAGGTAGCAGATATGAGAGAAAGGCTTAGCTGGCTGTTCACACCTGCAGGCTGGGAGGGCTCCCAGGCAGTCTGTCTGTGCAAATGCCTCAGGGTCTTTGGTCCTACTGGCTCCCACATCCTTCCTTCAGTGAGCCCCCTCTTTAGTCGTGCTACCTTCACACACACTCCCCACTACTCCTCAGTGTTCCCAAGGGAATCACTCTCCTCCTTCTTAGGAGCAGCACCCTTGATCCACTTCCCCTGTCAAATTCCTGCCATCATGCTGTGGAGACTGGCTTTCCTCCTCGGGCCAGGCTAGGTCAAGCTCCCTCCATGATGTGTCTGACAATAATTGCTGTCAGTGTGCCCCCTTCTGGAAGTCCTGCTGGCTCCCTTGCAGACAGGAATCTGAAGGGGCAGGAAGAGACGCCACCACATAGGAACCCCTGATAGTGGAAGCCATGACTGCCTTTCTGGCGGCCCTGTGTGTGGTGGGAACTGCGCATGGGCTTTGCAGGGTGACTCACTGGAATGTCACTGCTGCACACTGGGCTAAACACAGTATCCTGTCTTGAAAAAGTTTATTTGGCTCATGTAAATATTGCCTTCACTTTTTTTTTTAATCTTTTGGGTCAGCGAGATAGCTCAACAGACTAAGCACCTGCCCAGCAGGGGCAGGGACCAGGGTTCAATCTCCAGCACCACATGTTGCGCCTGCCCTGACCCTAGACACACTGAGCTGGCCAGCAAGTCCAGGCATGGTGATATGTGCCTTTCAGCGCTGGGGAGGCTGAAAGCAGGAGGAGCACTATGAGGCTGAGCTGCTTAGTGAGACCCTGTATCAAATACATAATAAATAAATTTTTAAATTTTCAAAAAGTAAAAAAAAAAAATCTTTATTTATTTATTTGGCCAATGGTGTGGCATCCATAGCAGAGCTCTAAATGTCAGGCTCTGTCCGGTGACAAAGTCCTTTGTAAGTTCTTGGTCACTCACCTCAGTGCTGTTAGCTCTCCCACATTTGATGTCAAATGTTAGTGTATGCATCTAATTATGCAAGAAGGCACATCACCTCCTCAGCCCTATTTTCTCAGTCCTGCTAGCACGTGAAACAGGAATTTCCACTTGAGGCCCCCAAGGAGTTTCCACCTTCCTAGCACCTTCCTGGATCCACCCCAGGAAACAAGGGTGACTCAGCTGATGAGGCAGAGGCCTGGGCCAGCTGCCTGGGCTCTTTAAAGGATCCTGCTTCTCTGCATAATGTCCTTTCTCTCTCTCCCTGGGCTCATCTTCTTGGGGTTAATTGGTGGCCAGATTTGTCCCACAGGAAGGGAAAGGAGTTAGTTAGCCTAGGGGGTAGATGTGGAGGGCCCGCGTCCTCCAGCTGACCTAAGTGGATGAGACCAAGTGAGCAGCAGGCCCCACTGGACAACCATCTTGGTTTCAGGTCCTGCTCTGTCTGGGTCTGTTTCGTCAGTGTTCAGAATCTGGTGGCAAGGGGTGTGATTGGGGCACAGGGCACTGCTGGGAGCAAACCCAGACACATGTGTGGCCCTAGGCTGCGCTTTGCTCTGAACACTTTAAAATCTCAACTAATGATGGACTCTTTCACAAACATTTCTAGTAGTCTTTTTTTTTTTTTTTTTTTTTGTGGAACCAGGGATTGAACTCAGGCCCTTGTGCTTGCCAGGGATGCGCTTATCCCACTGAGCCATCTCCCCAGCCCCAACATTTCTAGTCTTAAAAATATAGAAGTCTCTGGAATCATACCATTTACAAAAATTAAAACAGGACACAAATGCTATGTTTCTTTGGGTTTTCTGGAAGCAGATGTCCAGACAGGATTAGATGTGCAAGCAGTTTATTAGTGCAGTGGTGGTGAAGGATAGGTGGGAAGGGACTGGAGAAAATGGAGAGAGCCTTGAGACCATGCTACCAGCCTAGCCCTGGGCAGGAAAGAGGGGAGGAAGGAGGACAGGGTAGGACTTCTCATAGTGTGTTCATACGGCCCCCCAGTTTCCTTCTTAAAGCAAACTCAGTTGGTGTTTGCTACACTGGAAGCATCCTAACTGCTCCAGGTGTTACGCCCATTTCAGGGATCAGCCAGAGGGACAAAGTAATTTGCCTGAGACAGAGAAGCTAGTACAGCAGAGCCCGGCTTGGAACCAAGGTCTGACAGTTGGCTCCACACCCTGCAGTTAATCCACCTGTTCCACTAGGACAGCTGATTCGTGTGTTTCAAGATTATGAGAACAGCTCAGACGTGCTTGCCCGGCTCACACTGGACTTCTCACGCTTCCTCTAGGAGTTCAGAGCCGGGCTGTTTGCCGTTTCCTGTGGAGCAGGGGTCTCCACAGCATCAGAAGACTCCACAAATCACAGTGATGTCACATCAGGCAGATGTAACCAGTTTTCAGGGTGACATCAGTACTTTTTCTCCCTTTTTTTAAAGCAGTCAGTAATGATGACAGAATATAAAACAAATACATAGGGTGTAGTGGCTTCCAATTTTCTCTTATCACAGTTGACAAAAAAAAAAATCACACACTTGGTGAGAAGAATGTGGATGAGGAACAGGTGCAGTGAACTGAATTTTTGTGCTGAGGGTTCAAGGATTGTGAATGCAATGTTGTAATTGGCAGGGATCTAAGACCTTTTCTACCATTTAAACTCTCAGTGTTGGACAGAATTTGGAAGACAGCTGGCGTAGTCTCCCAGCCCTGGGAAGGGGGGAGTCCCCCCTCCCCTGGGGTTATCTTGCCAGTCACCATTCTCCTTTGAAAATGTTGGGGAATCCTTTCCTTTCTTGTTGTGAGAGGGAGTGCCTCACCTTGCTCTGACTTCTACATACCTTTTGTTATAAACAAAGTCACTGTTCTTCAAAATGGATACTACCTCATTAAACAAAACCAGCAGTGACAAGTGAGTTCCACTCCCCATCACTGATCAGCCCCCTGCAATGCGACCAGACCCACTTAACCCTCCCCTCTCCTAGCTCTCTTCCTACAGAACGCAAAACACAGCCTGTGCATGAATCTGATCCAACACAAGCGAGAAGACAACTGATTACTTGGAGATTTTAATTAGCTAAAAGGTGACCTACAAAAGGGCAAATTGCTTTGTGTTAAAATGCATTCTTCTCTTTTTCAAAAGCACACATTTCGTTTAGCTTTAAGAGTAAAATGGTACTGCAAAGCTAATAACAAAAACCAACAAGCTCGTATCGCATCCTATCTTTACAGCTTGTTTCCTAGAGACAACTACTTGCAAATCTTCTAGCTATTTCTTCTGTTGTGTATACTTACAAATCTAAATGTCCTGATACCTTGGGTGTCAATTAGCTCCAAATTTTCCACTAATTGAACAGGAAATTGGGGGAGAAGGGTGAATCTGCTTGGTGTTAATAACTTTGCTTTCTTTTTTAACAACTTTGCTTTACAGTCTAACTGAAAATTCAACTTGAAGAAGCCTACATGAGCCAAGAGCGAGTCATGCGTCACACTGTAGGCTCATCACTGCTCTTGACCTGACAGTATGTAGTGCTTGTATTAGTGCATTACAACATTCACAGCTGTGCTGGGGTTGGGGGAAGCTAATTTGTGGAAAATATCATAACTATGGCTCCAAAGAAAGTTAGTGATACCAGCAGTGAGGCTCGAAGAAAAACCATGAGAACCATGATAGAGTTAAAGAAAGGACTGAAGATTTTGGTAAAGTCCAGGAAAGATGAATTTATAAATTCTGAGACCCAAAAATTATATAATTTTGGGGGGTCTCAGAACAAATTATTTAATTTTCCATTGCTTCTTTGGAGAAAAATATGTTCAGTTCTCAAACTTTTCTCAAACATGAATTTGGAATGAATTGAGTTCAACAACCAATGTATTACTGTAGTGTGTTGCTATTTTTATTATTCAGTTTTAGATAGTACCCAGTTTTTTTTTTTTTTTTTTTTTTTTTCTATTGCAGCAAATAAAGATCTACCTTGGCTTTACTTCTTTTTTCCCCTCCCTGGTACCCGTCCTTGTCTCCCACCAATATTTATTAACTCTCCGCGCCTGTCTTCCCTTGTAGTAATCCCAACTTGGTCACAGTGGTGCCTGCTTGTAGTTTCAGCTACTGAGAAGGCTGAGGCAAGAGGCTCTCAAACCTACGCCACTTAGCAAACATCTGTATCAAAATAAATACAAAAAGCGAAAGAGGTAGCTCAGTTCTCCCTAGATTCCAACTTCAGTAGGAAAAAAGCAAAAACAATAGACTGAGTCAATATTTACTAGTTACATTTTTATGATATAAATCCTGCTCACAGCTGAACCACACAAGCCCAGAAAGAATAAAAGGTACGCTATAACCTAAAAGAAAGAGCTTAAGTGTGACCGGGGAAGCCTGAGCCCTCCCTGGACTGTTTTAGAGCAAATAACACAGACTGCAGGAAAAGTACTGCCAGGGGTGGTTCTGTCTGTACAGGTTACAGCAAAACCAACTTCCGATGCATTGGGTGAAGTTCCTTCCTAAGGAAGTGAAAGTGAAAATTTTGCACAGTGGACAAATAAAGAGATGAAAATAAGAGTGAAGTCAAGGCAGCAGAACAAAGCCAAAAATTAACTTCTAGAACCCTTGCTGTACTCTACTCTCCTTGAGGAATAAGATTTTTTTTCTCCTTTTGGACTCTAGGAACAGGCGTATTAAGTAAATACAGTTTAAATACTTTTCTTCTTTGAAGCAATTCCCTCTATTATTTACTTGCATTTCCTACTAATTCATGTAGGGTGAAGAAGGACCAGGCATTTAGGGACAGCCTGGGCCCTCCAGCTACCCGCCAGGCTTCCGGCTCCCTCCTGTTCTGGGCTGCCCTTCCTGTCACCTCCTTGGGTGGCCACCATCTTGCCTGCTGCTCCCCACTGGGTGGTTCCTGCTAGTTCGCCCTCCCTTGAGGAAAACAGCCAAGAGGAGTTTGTTGCTCAGCATAAATGCTGCTACTTTTCCAAAAATTATGAATGCAAGCTGAAGCTTAAATTTCCACAAAATTCAACCGAGCCAATCTTTAAACAGCCCCCAATTATTAAAATTACCCATATGTGTACATAGTGAGATACCGCCTATGCATCTATTATGTCATCTATTATTTCCACATCTTAACCCAGAAAGTTTCTTTTTTGTTACTAAATTTGTTGTTTGGGTTTGTTGGTGCTTTGTCTTGCAGTCCTAGAGTCTGCACTGAGGGTTTCCACATAATAAACAAGCACTCTACCACTGAGCTGCATCCCCAGCCCCATTTACTGTCACTAAGTTTTTCTATACAGTCCTTTGATGACGAATGATGACTCTATTAAGATTTAATTATGAATTCTATTTCAGGGCTTTATTTTGTTTTGTTTTGTTGTTAAATACACAGTCTCAATATGTTGCTCGGGCTGATTGCTGACTCTTAGACTCCAGCCCATCCTCCTGCCTCACCCTCTGGGTGCTGAAAATACAGGTGCAGGCCTCCACACCCTCTGGACTTCAGGAACTATTTTTAAAGGCTAAAAGAAACAGATGAAGGAAAATTTCACTGACCAGCCCACCAACCACCACATTAATGGAAATATTCATCTTAGTTAAAACAAGAGAGCAGAAAAAGGAAATTAATTTTAAAAAATAAATAAGAGAGCAGACAGCTGAGCATCCTTTTGTGCATTTTTTTTTTTTTTAAACTGGGGATTGAACTCAGGCCCTTGTGCTTGCTAGGCAAGCACTTATTCAACTGAGCTATCTCCCCAGCCCCCTTTTGTACAATTTTTGATCCCCTCTTTTCCCCCATTCTTTCCATCCTTTTACATTTTTTTTGAAGTTCAGCTTCAGTTTATAAACAATGAAATCCTTCCTCTTCTGTCTTAGTTAATTTTCTCTTGTTGTTGAGACAAAATACTTGACATCCAGAATCAAGGAAGGAAAAGTTTACTTAGCTCACAGTTCACAAAGGTTTCAGTCCATCTCGGCTGGCTCCAAGGCAGAGGGGCACATGGCAGAGGGCAGCAGTTCATGGTGGTGGACAACAGGAAAAGCAACAAGAGCAGAAAGCGAGGAGAGGAGAGAGCAAGCCATTTCCCCCCGTGTTTTATGCAGGCGACCTTCAGGGTGGGCATAGTACTCAGACCATAACCCAGCACTGGCCCATGAATCAACTATAAACTCTGGAAGCCGGCCCCATGCATGAAGCTTTGGGGGACATCTAGACACAAACCATAACATCTTCCAACACTCTCACAGTAAAAGTTTTATAAGCAGCTTATTTTACATGGTCCCATTTAGGGGACTTTCTTTTACATGCTGGTAAACTCTTGAAAATTCAGTTACACAAAGGAGACTCCAAGTACTGCCTTCAAAGGAGGGGGGAAGCCAGAAACAGATGCCAAAAAGCCAGTTGACCCTTTAGGGTTCTCTGCTAAAGCAGCCCTCCCTCTTGTTTCCATAGAGTCACTGTGATTAGTACACTCATGCTTAATCACAATCTGTAAACTTTTTTTTTTTTTTTTTTTTTTTGCAGTACCAGGGATTGAACTCAGGATGTTGAGTTTGCCAGGCAAGGGCTTATTCTACTGAGTTATCTCCCCAGTCCCTATCTGTCAACTTTAAAGCTTGTCCTTTATGACTAATTGGGTGGGACTGAAACTCAACCAGCAACAAAGACCACAGACTCCATTTCAGCTGGAATTTTAGGCCAGGACAAAATCATCTAAAAGTAGGGATGCTGCAACCAGCAGCAATTACAGCCCCATTTACATCCAGAATCAAGGAAGGAAAAGTTTATTTAGCTCTTAAATTTTAAAATTGTAGTAGGGGACTCAGGTCAACAATTTCTGACACTGCCAGTCAAGCAGAAGACCCAATACTATTAGGGACTACTGGACTCTTTTAGAATATTTTTGCTGAGTTAACACACCTATAATATTCAAATGACAGAACTAAACAAAAAAGGGGATACAAATGAATGTCCATTTTGTATCTGTGTATTCAAAATGGTTAGGATAGATATATAGTTACATTCTCTTAATAAATAGAGGGATTTGTTGTAATAGTGTTTGTAAATAGGATATCATGTCTGCATCTTGTACAGCAAATAACCACTAGGAAGACAAGTATGCAATGTGTTAATTATTGAAACTGTCATATCAATTTGATTTGAAACTGTCTCATTGCTATATGTCTCTCAATAAAATTATGGAATAAATAATAAATAAATAAATATAAATTTTAAAATTGTAATTACTTTTATTAATTGGTTAGTTTTAATAATTAATTAATTTTAATAATTAATTTTAATAGTTTTTAAAAGGCCTGGTGAGATAGTTCATCAGACTAAGCAACTGCTTAGGCAAGCACAAGCACCAGGGTTTGGTCCCTGGCACCACATGCCGCGCTGGCCCCACCCCCAGGCACGCTGAGCTGGCCGCCAAGTCCAGGTGTGGTGGTACATGCCTGTAATCCCAGCGCTGGGGAGGATCACTACAGGTCCAAGCTGCACAGTGAGACCCTGTACCAAATAAATAAACAGATAAAAAATACTTACAAACATTTAAAAATTTGATCCTTAAAACAACTGTTTGGTAAGGACAGGAGCTCAAGTATTTACCAAGGGCTTGCTTTGCGCCCGATTCTAGATATGGCTTTACAGGTGCCAACCAGCTGGCTCCACATCGTTCTCCTCTGAGGTTACAATTATCATCAGACAGGAACGTGGAAGCTGCAGGACCAATCAGTGGCTGAGCTGGGACTTGCACCCCTGGAACCAGATTCTAGGGTCTACAGACCTCTTCACCCACAGAGCATCCTGGCCAGCCTCCTCATGGGGCACAAGCCAGGGAGGGGCAGAAAACAGGGTTAAAACTCAGGTCTGTGAACCCCTATACATCATACCACACCTTTTGCTGTCCTGTGTACCCAAATCTAGGATGCTGAGTTTATACTTTAGGCAAGCTGGAGCTAGCATGCACCCACCTCAGGTGCAAAAAACAAACGAACCAACTTAATAAAAAATACAAAAAAAAAAACCCAACAACTCCACAATGAATACAATGTTAAAATTTAAATAATAGCAGGGTCAGTCCTGTCTCACATTTATTTTCAGATTCTTTCTCCAATTCTCACTGGTTACAGTTCCTTCCTGCTTTGCTCTTGAAAAATTACTTGAAAGTATTCAGATGTAACTTGTTTATTCCAGACATATTTGTGTTTATTATCTCAGGTGTGGAAGAGTTAGACTTTATAAGAATTGCCAAAAAAAAAAAAAAAAGAATTGCCAAAATTGGCAGAAAGGCTTGGAAAGGAATTTGGGATAGGACTAAGACTTCCTTTATTTAAATTTTTAATATCTTGTTCATCTTGAGTTTTTTTAGCTACCTCTCCAGCCCACTCACTTTAATTTTGAATAATATTTTGATGTGGGGTTTTTGATAAGCCTGTAAATTCTGTTTACATTGAACACAAGGTTCAGAAAACAGTGACTCCAAACCAGTCTCGCAACCAGAGGAGCACACCTATCCTGACCTTTCCAAAGGGGACGCAGAAAGGGAGCGGGACCCCTGTGGCAGGTGGCCGCCATCAGCACCTGCGCACACACACCTAGCTCCATGGTGCTGCCAGGTAACAGCGTCTCAGACAAGGCTAATAAGTTGCCCAAGGCCAAACAGCCAGCAATTTGAATCTGATTTTTTTTTTCTTTCCCTTGCCCTGAGCAGTGATTTGTTCCTGCAGAGAACTGGGAGTAAACAGGATACCACATGTGAGTGGTACGTGGACTATGGTGTGTGGATAACGTGAGTCCATCTTACTGTTTCTCAATACTGTGTTGATCAAAACCGAAAAAGATAGAGGAGAGGCGCCAGGCGTGGCTCCCAGCAGAGGCAGCAAGGAGCCTCTGGCAGCTCTCTAGTTCCGGTCTCCCCTGTGGCAGGGCGTGGAGACTGTGACAGGGTGGAAGCACTGGATGGTGACAAGTAGGTCACTGAGTCACAGCAGGGCACAGCAGCTGTGGGGAGCCCCTTGACTGACACTCACCCTGGGGAAGGAAGTGAATCTTTCTGTGATTCGGGCTCCCGACACAGCACAGACTCAGCTGTTCCTGACACACTTCACCTCAGCACCCCGCTCTCTAGCTCGGACAAGGGGTTCCAGGCTGAGTTTCTACCAAGGCTGAAGAAAATGCAAATTAATGAAGTTGACACTAGATATTTAGAAGCATCTAAGCAAGCAACTAATGCTGCGCAGCTGTAGACCTTTCCCTTCGGTGTGTGGCAAAGAAAGACAAATATTCATTGGAGGAGCATGAAGCGGGAAAAATAAAGGAAAGAGGGAAAATTGTTACATGTTATCACATCCTGGCAACTCACCTCCATTAACTTATTTAATCGTTGCAACACTTCTGAGGAGGTATTTATAGTCTCATTTTTATAAAAAAAATGCAGACACACTGAGTCACAAAGAGGTTCCCAAGGATACACAGCTGATGAGTAGCAGTTTAGGAATTAAAATCTAGATCTGCCAGTTGCCCAACTGTCTATCTCATCAGATAGTGAACTGCACAGATCTGAGGCAAAAAGCTCCTGCCTAGCACCCCACCTTCCCCCCCTGAGCTGTTTAAAGGCAGGTTAGCAATATGCAAAAAGGAGCACTCAAGCAGCAGCCCAGTTGCCCCGAAGGTGAGCCCCCCTGCTGAGGACAGTTGTTCCTGGCAGCTAGCCCATCTGCCCAGGGTCACCAGGCTGACAACAGGGTCAGTGGAGGTATGGGGGAGGGTCAGGCTTATTGTGAGGTCCAGGCCTGCCCTAACCCTTCCCACAGGGTTCAGTGACCTCAGGCAAAGTAGGTTAACGGTTTCACCGCTTCCCCTATCTAAAGTAGGGACAGTGTAGAAAAGGCAGAGGGGAAGCCCAAAGTGCTTTCAAGTTTGTTCTTGGTCTAGGGGCTTCTGCTTTGACAAGCCCCGAGGGACATCTGCAGGCCGGGTCATGCCAGGCCTGCAGAGTGGAAAAGATAGTTGAGACAGCTGGTCTCCTAGCTCCTCTCAAAACTGACACATTGGTTGATATTACTGAAGGAGGCCCTGGTCTCGGTGTCCATCACTTGTTTTATTGTTTGTTTGGTTGTTTGGTTAGGAGCTTGCTGGTTAGCTCAGTAGTGTAACCCAGTCAGGCTTGCAGAACCGTGGTGTGGTTCGATCCCCAGCTCCATGTGCCACATAACACCCGCATTTAAGGTAGCCTGAGCCACCTCAAAAAAAAAAAAAAATCCTTCTGTTTGGTTGGTTGGTCGGCTTTGTTTTGTTTCGGCAGTACTGGAGATTGAACCCAGGTCTTAATATTGTCACATGCCGCCCCCCCATACTTAAAAAAATGTTTTGTTTTGAGACAGGGTCTTCTGAGTTGCTATGTTGTCTAAGATGAGACTAAACTTCAGTCCTCCTGCCTCAGCCTCCCAGAGTGTTAAGAGTATAAGCATGTACCAACATGCCCAGCTTCTGATAACTTTCTGAGGACAGTTCATGCAAACCTCAGGTCTCTAACTGTTAGGAAACTTACTGGCTTCAGGCCCTCTGAGACCGAGAACCACCTCATCCTCACTCCTAAGTTCTCTTTGTTAAACTTTTCTTCCAAAGAATCCGAGAAGGGGAGTAAGGCCGGATGTGCATCCCTCCACACAGTAAGGACTTGTAAGGATGTGACCATCTCTGTGGATGAGGGGCCACAGGGAGGCTGGCGGGCAGCGTTCTCTGTCAGCCACCGAAGCCTGGCCCTTCCGCCCCGTGAGGTTCCACAGCACCAGAAGGGAAGCTGAGCTAAGTATGCCACAGCGAAACAGCATCGTTTCCAGCAAGCCAGCTACGTCGTGCTGAACACGTGTAATGGCTGTCATTGTAAGAACCGTTCAGCCCAATATACTTGATCACTTGTCATGTTCCTGGAAGAAACGAGTTCTCTTGTAGCTTTTCATAATTCTTGCTCCCATGCTGTCCTCCTTACTTTTTTTTTTTTTTCTTTAAAAACCCCAGGTATGAGCAAAAATTAAAATACCCACTGTAAGTAACATTTCGTATCAAACAGTGCCATGTTTTGCATGGTGGGTGATGGAATTCAGGTAAGGAGTGGGGTAGGAAAAGGTGCGTTGCCGTGGTGCATATGTTTAGGGAGAAAAGACACAGACACAAGACTGACTGTTAGGAGGGTTCTGGTCAATAATGTGAAAGACAGATGACAACTAAAGTACCATCCCCCAAACAAAGCCCACTCTGCGCTATCTATATAACCAAAGTTATTTAATTATGTGATGCAGGCCCTACTCTGGATTTTATCATGAGGTATGATTCCCCATGGAAACAAATTATTGGTCAGTTATAAATGTACTGAAGCATAAATGCTTTATTAAGACTGTAACTATTCAAGGGTGGTTTCTAAAGATGCCAGCACCTTGATGGATTCGTTGTCAGCGCCTTTAACTCTAATTTCATGGCACTCCTAATCTATGCAAGTGATTAGCATATCTTCATACTTAATAACAAATTATCGGATCCATTACATACTTAAGTCCTTGGCTACGGCCATGTAATGAGATCCCTGGGTGCTTTAAAGGAGAAGACCTTCATGGAAATCGAGATACAACAATAAAAGCCCAGGAGCCAGCCGGCCAGGGAGTCGCACAGTCCCAGAGCCAAAGAGGGCAGCGGCAGGCCCTGAGGAAGGCGGGAGCTGCTGGTGGGGGAGCTGGGGCCAACACCGAGTTTGCCGGGCCTAGCTGTAAGTCAGCATAAAAGGATTTTAAGTACACGCTGATGACATTTTAAGACATGCTGAGGTAAGATAAATAACAAGATTTTTTTTTTTTCCTGTGCAGGTTTTATTATGCAGAGGAAAGAAAGAGCTTAGGCCATTGTGACAGCTGTTTTCTGCGTGGCGCCTTTATTCCTTCACCTTCTGGTCACCTTGCAGCCCTTGCTGAGGCTCGGGGCCGTGGCACAGAGATGTGCCTGAGCCCGGGCTCCAGAGGAGAAGTGGAGGAAAGGCGGCGCAGGTACCAGGATCATGTGATATAAGCTACTGTGAAGACCTGGGTCTGCAGGGCTGGTGCTACCCACCTGTAAGCCCAGCCACTAGAAAGGCTGAGGCAGTAAGGTCGCAAGTTGAAGGCCAGCTTGGGCAACTTAACAGACCCTGTCTGAAAGAAAGTCTAAGGGGGTGTGTCTAGTGCAATGGCCCCGGCTTCATCTCCCAGTGCAAGAACAACAGTACCAGGAATTAGAAGAAATAAAATGTTACAAACACAATGAGAGGCTTTTTTCCCTGGTTTAACTTCATTCCTCCATCCCCAAGGCATGCACACGCTAACCTAGTGTCCTTCGCGTTGTTTCCAATTTATGTGTGTGCGCAGGCGTATGGTAGAGGCGTGTCACTATGCCTTCACTGCATATTCTTTATGAACGTACATCCTCCTGGAGGTGCTGCTGTCCCTTGGCCCTGGTCCCAGGCCATGTGTTCACAGTGACACAGAGACAGCATTCGTACCTGTACCTGCCCTGCACGTGGCATTAGACCACGCAGATGGTTCTCAGTGTATTCAAGCCCCTCTTGATGGCCACTCAGGTTGCTTCTGATGGTGATATTTCAAATGCTTCCATACCACACACGCACGCACACGCACGCATGCACGCACACGCACACGCACGCACGCAGCTCCTATATAAGGGCTCCTGGTTTCCCACATTCTCTCAGCCCCGCAGTCTCATAAGACTATGCTACTGTTTTTATTTTTGTCTTCTCATTGAGCCTCACAGGGGCCCGCCCCTTAGCTCAGTTGTTTAAGTGGCTGCTTCAACAAAGCAGTCAGCCTCAGGTTGCTGGGTTCGATCCCCACAACTCCAGCCAGCCAAACCTGCCCTGAAGGCATTCGGAGCCAGCTCCCCCACTCCCCGCCCCCAAAATCCCTCATTGAGTCTCACAATGTTGCCCAGGTTGGCCTTGAACTCCTGCGCTAAAGCTTTGCTCCTGGGTAGTGGGTCTAACAGGTATGCGCCACCAGGCCCTGCTAAGTAAGATGTTTTGATTCCCACATATCTGATGAGAACGCCTTATTTAGGATTTTAACTCTCATGTCCCAGATGACTAGGAGGTTGAGCTCATGGTCTGCTGGAGGTGTGGACCATCCTGGTGTCCTCATTCCTTTTGCTATTTTTTAATTAGGTTGTCTTTTGCCCATTTCTAATTCACTGTATGTTTTCAATATGCTCTTTCGCCTGTTTTTGTTTGCTTGTGGGTTTTGTTTTGAGACAGGTTCTTGCCATGTAGTCCACACTGGCCCTGACTCAATTGTGTAGCTCGGGCTGGATTTGAACTCATGACCTTCCTGCCTCAGCCTCTCACTTACTAGGATTATAGACATGTGCCACCTCCTCTGACTGGTTTTACATATTGCAAATATCTGCCCGTACTCTGTCATTTAGTCATTTTTATGGTGTCTGCAGGTGTCTTTCTTTGGGATGAACTCAGATGTATCTATGTTTCAACCTTTTTGTGTTATGTCTAGGAAATTCCTAACAGTTCTAAAGTTAAAAAATAATGCTAAGTCTTGTTTTTTGCATATCGTTCTCCAGTCCCACGGAGAGTTTGTTCTGATATCATGGGCAAGGTGGACATCTAATTTTATTTTATCTCTTCTATATGAAAAGGCAGCTATCCCAGGATCTTGATTTATAGGGCATTGCTATTCCAGCCCAAGTCCCATGTATGTCTAGGCTGGTTCTATGTCTTAGATCTGCTTTCATGAATCATGTCTATTCAGCCAGAAAACAGTACATTATGAAATGGTGATCCCAATTGGCATGGAAGGCTATAATTTTGTTTGTTCCAGATTAGGCAACCACAGGGAGATAGCTCAGTGACAGCTCAGTGACATAAGCACCCGCCTGGCAAGCACAAAGTCCTGAGTTCAAACCCTGGTACCAAAAAAAACCATAAATGTACTCAGGTCAGGCACCCCTGAAGATGGAACTGTACATATCTTTGGGTGGGGTTTAGTAAATGCTAAAAAAAAAAGCAACAAAGCAGACTTTGATTGGGCAGCTTTTGGAAGTGTGGAGAATCTGAAATGTATCAGACACAGTCTGGACTTAGCTTCTCGTCTGACCTTCTCAGTAGATCTTTGGAATCTAATTCCTGTGGTTCCCATTTTACAACCAGAAAACAGGAGACTCGGAGTTGGGCATGAACTAGCTCTAGGCTCCCCAGTGAGGGGGTAGCAGGCCTGGAGCAGCACTTCAGCCTGCCCATCTCCAAACACTGACTTTTATGTCGCTGGACCAGGCCATCTCACCCAAGAGACCTGTGTTTCTCATCTGCCAGTCACTTCATCCCGGCTCATTGAGTTCCTGGCTGGACTAGAAAATGACCTTCAGCAGAGCTCACATTTGCCAAGCATCCGTCACCATACACCAGGCAACGGGCGTACAAGGTCCGGTGGCTGCCGCAGCCCTGCAAAGCAGGAGTTGTGACTCTATAATTCCAGGGTGCAATCATTTCCCCAAGCCACACTGCCAGGATGCCCTCCCAGGGACACAGCTGGCCTACATGTCTTTGTGTATATTAGATAAGAGAAACAGCTGCTTCTCCTCGGCCTTCACTCCCAGCACAGGCACAGGCCCCTGGATGGGGCTTGGGTGGCAGAGCGCAGATGGGATTTCAGTCCCCGGAGCCCCTCAGACAGAGGCCTTTGTCCAACAACTGCAGACTGAGTAGGGCTGGACGCTCAGTCCCAGCTGCAAATCTCCTCCTGTATCCCCTCACTTTAGATCTCCGCCTCAGCTTTTCAGCTTCCAGACCATTTGGCTGAGACAGAAGACTCCAGTGCTCCTCCTACTTCAGCCTTCCAATGGTTGGACAAGATGCGTTACTTACGTGTGGATGCACACCTTTTATTTAACTGAAGCTGTGGTTGATTCATACTGGCACCATAATACCTACTAGTTCATGAAATCTAGCCACTCGGGAAAAAATAAAGCATCCATGCCAAGTGTTGCATGACACTAATTTTAGGTTTATAAATTACTACTAAATGATACATAAAGCCAGATGTGGTGGGGCACCCCTGTCATCCCAGCCCTCAGGAGGCTGAGACAGGAAGATCATTGTGAGTTCTAGGCTGCCAAGTGAGCTCAAGGCCAGCTTAAACTGCATAGCGAGACCATGTCTCAAAAAGACTAAATGGTACACAGACATGAAAGTTGATGAAAAGGGTTATATTTCTGGATTAGCTCATAGCCACCTGAGATCTCACGGGAAGAACCACTTCCTTAAACAAAAAGAAAAGGCAGACCATACTGGTGTTCTCTGAATTCTCCATAGAAACCACAGTGTGGGAAGGGTCAGGTGTGTTTATTGCTGACTGCATATATGAGCTGTTCCCCTTCTTTCCAGATGTCGCGCTTTTCTGCTCTGTGTCCTCATGACAGTTGCCTGTGTGCACACACCACAGGTACAGATCTGCGATGGCCACAGCTCCCTCGCAAACCTGATAAGAGATGACACGCAGTAGAACTGGATGGGGCTTTGGGACCTGGAATTGAATTACCCTATAGGAAAAGATATAACAGTTGCTATAACTGTGCCACAAACACGAGCTTGAGAAAGTGGAGACGAATAGCTTAAAGTTCTAGGGGGAGAAATGGATTCCACATGTCTTAAAACCAGATGGTGTTCTCAAACGACCAAGTGTAATAGGGGAATAAAGCAAAGAACAAAATAATGCCCTTCAGGGAGAAATAAACTGAGACCAGTAACAGCCCCACTCTCCACTTGCAACTTTTCCGGATTCAGCGGCTATCGGCTCACACTCCACGGAGTTAAGACAGAGCTGCCACGTTTTGTTGTTGTTTGTTTATTTTAACCAGCCTGTGTCAGCCTCCTTCACTCATTTCTGGAGCCCAGTGTCTGTCCTTCAGATAAGCCCTTAGTGCAAAGGGTGGCAAAATGTGCTGCAATCTCCTGGCAAACAGGTCAGAAATTCATCTGTGTTTTGAAGAGGGCTCTTCTTCTGTCGATATGGGACCTACAGCAAAACATGCAGAGCCTGGGTTTGGTGATTGGGGTCCTGTGACCCCGAGTGCAGTACTCCTGGATCCCTGGCTGGTTGGACTGAGCCCCAGAGACTCCAGTAACAAATGGCTCCTTTTCTGGCTCTCGGGTTGCTGCTGCGGATTTTTCTCCAGTTGCATCTTCCAGCTCAGCCTGGGTCCCAGCTGTGTTCTCAGCAATACCTCAACTTGATGGGGCCTGGCTCTTGCTCCCTTTGGTCACTGGAGTGTGATGCATGAAGCTCGTAAAAGCCACGTCTTGAGCAGCTTTTGTAGCATCTCCACTCTAAAGGCAACACTTTGCATCCCTTTGCGTACCATACGGTTTAATCCACAGCTCCAAACCGACTTTCAGAAGCAAGCCTGGGGTTGGCGTCTGGAGATGAATGCTAAAACCTGACATTTCTGTCACCCAGAAAAGATTTCTTCTTTTACCTGGATCTCCTGTCTTACCAAAGGTTAACAAAAAATTTAAAAAAAAAAAAAAAAAAGGAAAAGGAAAAGCAAATTCATCTCAATTAATATGATCAACTAGCAGTTTTAGTGTTTTGGCCAAAGAATTCATCCCTCCATTCCATCATTAAAAAGGTAATAAGCCAAATAAGGAAATGATTTTTTCTTGCCAAATTACCATAATTTTGTTGGCATGCTTTAACTGATGTAAAATAATAGAATTTCAACATTGGAAGGGATTTGGAAAGTAAGGCCTTCCAACAGTTGCTTGGCTGTCCTCCATGCACCAGTGGGGCCAAAGCCTGGCAGCACATCCAAATAACTGGAGGTTCCAGTTTCAAATCAAAATCTCTTGGCCACACCCCTGTGACGCTCTGATTCAGCAGGGTGGGCTGGACCTGTTTATTGTGAATAGCACCCATGTGATCCTGACCAAACCTTGCCACGGCGGTGTGGAGAGCCACCTGGCCATGCCGCAGTGCTTGGGACCCTGCCACGTGTCAGCCTTTGCTGGGTCTCCACTGACACCTGCTCCTCACTGCCTTCCAGAGCCGAGGAATCAGGGAAGCTCTGTTGGAAATTTTTCCTCAGTCTCCATGGAAACATCCCCCCTCACCACCTCTTCCTATGGACTCTCCACCTTGTAGTGACAGGGAGACCCAATGCCCTGGTGAGCCTTTGGAGAGCTGAAGATGGCACACAAGTCTCTCCTAGGTTCTCTTCTCCTAACAGGTTGGAGACTTAGTTAGGCTTGGTTCTAACTTTCTCCCTAGTGGGCTTCCTTTCTGGGAATGGACATCACTCTGGGCTTTGGGACTCAATAAGCTCAAGTTCTACACCAAGCCTTTCCTCTTGCTCAGCTGTGTAGTTTAAGACACGGCATTCAACTTTTGCGTAGCTCTCCACTGAATTACCCTTAAATTGGAGCGGATGGTACTGACTGCCAGAGCTAATTGTTTGGCCAGCAGCAAGCCTGTCACATAGTAAGTGTTCAACTCAGTCCCCACCCACCTCCTTGTGGGCCTAGCTTTCTCTTCCAGCATCACTGTGGAATGGACCTGTCGCGTGAGCCATATGCGTAATGTTTTCACACATATAATTTTAAACTTCCTAACGATCATATTAATGAGAAAACAGAAATAAGTGACATTTATTTTAATAATATATCCTATTCAATTCAATCTGTCTAAAATAATATCATCCCAGCATGGGATGGTTGAAATTAATTTAGGCCACTAAACCAACCAATAATGATACAAGCAATAATGTCGCGGTTTACTTTTTCACCTGAAGTCTTCCAAACCTAGTCTGTATTTTACTTTTACAGAGCATGATAGTTTCTTTTTTTTTTTTTAAAGTTATTTTATTTATTTATTTATTTTTAATTTTATTTATGTGTGTGTGTGTGTGTGTGTGTGTGTGTGGCCAGCTCAGCCCACCAGGGGGCGGGGCTGGCTGGCATGTGGTGCTGGGGGATCGAACAGAGGTCCCTGCGCTTTGCTAAGCTTGTTGTAAGTAGGTGCTTTAGACCACTGAGCCATCTCACCAGCCCCAGAGCATGATAGTTTCGATCAGTGTGTTTCCAGGGCCTGAGAAGCTACATGTGCCTACCATGCTGGACAACATAGGTTTCAAGATACATCTCTTCCCAGACTGCAGCTGTCACTGTCTCCCCTCAGAAGCTTCACTCCTTCTGCTTCCACTTCCATGGAAAAGTGTCCCTATCTCTGGGTAGTAATCTCAGCGCCAGAGCACCGCTTCTCTCACACTTGGGTGTTCTGAAATCCTGAGAGATTGATTCAGTTATTCGCTCATGACTTGTTGAGCCCCAGAACCAAAGGAACATTGTCCTTAACAAGGACAACTCCTACCATCAGGGAATTTGAATCTAGTTAAGATATATACACATGGAACTATAACAGCAAAGCAGAATTACGAAATGGATGTATTGAGGTGACAGCAGGATTCCCCTCAGAGGTTGTTTGCACTGCTGCTGTGTACATTTCTGCCTGCCCTGCTTCAGCCACATTCCCAGATTGTGTCCCTATCACACACAGACAGAGCTCTTATCTGACAGGGATGGTAAGGCTGGGTGGGAGAGGGAACAACATTCAAAGCTTTGGGCCAGTCCCAGCTGAGCAGATGAAGTACAGAGGAAATCCCAGAAGCAGAGGAACTAGTAAGAGGAATGTGCCTGAGTCTCACCTCTCCACCAACGCCTGAGGCAGATGCTGAGCAGAAATTGCACACAAGGCTTTGGGATTTGAAGAAAGATTAAACAAGAGTTGAATTGGTCATGCCTAAACCAGGGTCTCAAGATCTGTTGTATATGGAGGCCAGGGAGATAGCTCAGTGGAATAAGTTCTTCTCTGCCAAGCGCAAAGGCCTGAGTTCAATCCCTGGTTCCACAAAAAAAAAAAAAGATCTGTTGTATATGAGATTCACTGGGGAAATTTCTAGAAATCCCAATGCTTGCTCAGATGGTACCCTAAATTAATTTCAACCAGGATCTCTAGGATTGGGACCCACATATCAGTATGTTTTAAAACTCACCAGGACTTCTGAGGTAGCTGTGGTTGAAAACCATCCCTCTTAAGGCATGCTTCTTACGTTTCTATTTATGTAAACCACTGGAGAACCCTGTTGAAGTAAAGGCTGTGATGCAGTAGGCCTGGAAGGGCTTAAGGTTCTGCATTTGCTCTGGATGCTGCTGAGCCATAGAGTAGCAAGGTCTAGATCTCAAGGGGAAAAGAGGGCTTGCTTACCACTGGATCATGAGACACTCTACCTCTTCAGAGACCAGGCAGTTCACTCATGCCTAGGAAAGCAAGAGCAGATGTCAGAGAGAGGAGACAGCAAAGCCGGAGCATGAAGACCAGGTGGGATTTCAAAGCGTTTCAACAGGAAAACAACTGCCCCCATAGAAAATTACAAAGGTTTCTCATTTGTAATTTTTGGCTTTGAAAAAGTGGCTCCCAGCGAAAGGTAGAAGCTGGAAAGGGAACAGAAGAAAGCACAAGAAACTATGCATGGAACTGAGGCTTGACTTGCCCCAGGAAAGCCTTAGAGGTTTTTCATCAGAACTGTTGTTTTCTGGAAATATCCAGGGACTTAATGTGCAGCTAACTAGCTAAAGATAGAAATAAACCCAGGCAGTTATGCACTGAGGACTTTGCAAATAAAGGACTTTTGAATGTGAAAATAGGGTGAATAAAACCATCTGGGTTTAGAGAAATACTGAAGTTCTGACTTCATTCATGGTCCTAGGGTGGTCTGCAGGAGAAAATGACAAATTTAAAGTAGCAAAGGGCTGGGGAGACAGCTTGGCACGCGCAAGGTCCCAAGTTCGATCTCCGATACCACAATATAAATCAAGTAGCAAAGAGGTGTTTTTTTGTTGTTGTTTGTTTTTTTGTTTTTTTCCACAAAGAGTATCGAATGCATATCCCCTCTTGGAAAGAAAAATGGAAGTTCGCCAATCTGATCTCCTCTGTGACATTCCCACTACGATACAGGTCCAAAATCCTTAGCTAACATGCCCAAGCAATTTAGCAGGCCACTGAAGGGAAACCAAATGTCTTGTCTTATTTCCCCTAAGTTCTGGGACTCTTTCGGTGGATTGGAGCTGGCGTCTTGTTCCTGGTCCCGTCTCCTGTCACCTTTCCCTCTGGCGGCCCTCCATCATTCAAATGAAACTTAAGCACAGTCTCTCCCCACGGCCTTCCTGACGTCGTAAGGCCATGAAGCTACTCTCACTCATCTAGGTGCACAAAGCTAGCTTGCCTGCTCCCCTACGCCCACAGCTGTATGTGCATAAACTCATTTTTCACGTCATGATATCTTCTTTGCGTACAATCACCTGAACCGGCTTCCTAGACATGGGGGATTTCCACTGCTGGGGTATGAATGTGCATGTCCCTCAAAGATTCAAAGGTGGAATCGAGGCACCAAGAAGATGGTGTTGGGGGAGAGCTCGGGGCATGATTGACACGAGGGCACTCACAGTGGATTAGTTACCTGAGAGCTTGTGGGAGACGTTTTTGCTTCTTCTATTGTGTGAAGATACAGCAAGATGTCACCACCTGTGCGGAACAGGAACATTCCAGATGTCAGATATGCCAGTGCCTTCATCCTGGACCATTCAGCTTGCAGAAGTATAAGTAGTAAATTTTTGTTGCTTATAAGTTATCCAACTTAAGGTATTTTGTTATAGTATCCCAAACTAAGAGACCCAGGTATGGGATTGGGGCTCAGTAGGGCCCATCCCCCACTCCAAAAGCCAAAGAACAGGCAGATTCTTTATTCATGCCCACACCAAGTTTTTCTTTTTTTTTGGGGGGGGGTATTGTTATGGTTATTGTTTAACATGTGTCTGCTTGACAAATCACATGCTTCTACCCAAGAATTTGACTTTAAAAAGTCAAAGGTGGAAGGAAGGCTAAGAAGCAAAGAAAGAAAAATATTCTTTCAATACATGTTTTTTCTAAGTCAGCTGCTTCCATGGCCCCCGAGGTCAAGATCAAGCTTGTGCCAGGAGGCAGGCCTGGATGTAGCCTGGGTCTACATGCAGGTTGTCCGCAGCTCCTTTACACCTCCCCTGAAGCCTGAGGGAGGTCCCCTGACCACTGGGGCTTCCTAGCATGTGGGCCTTTCAGAGCTAAAACTAGGACATCATGGTCAGACCCTATTTTGAGCCCTGTGGATTTAAAAGAGGCTGGAAGTTGTTTCACTTAATATGTCCTGGAAAAAACAAGGGATTGCAGGCATGCCTTCCCCAGAGAGAGCTTCTGAAATTAAAGCCCCCCTGAGGAAACACTGTAGAAGTCTATGATTTTATGAGTGATTCATTAAAAAATATTTTGGTGTAAGCAGAGGTGGAGTTACCAGGAACCTCTTGGAGCCTGAGCTTTCGTAGAGGTCCTCTTGTGCCCCAGGAGGTTTCAAAGTTCCTAGTGAATCCCATGCTCTTGTTAATTTTACAAAAGATTTCTTTCAAAACTGCAGTTGGTGAAGATGGCCTGCTCTTCCCTTATGACTTTGCCTCCTATCTTGTGGTAAGTATTGAAGTCCCTGAGGGCATTTGGGGGACTTCTGCCAAGGGGCTGTTGAGCTCAGAATAGATTGACTTTGGGTTCAATGCCATGTACTTACAAAGTCACAGTCACTTCCTTCTATGGCTCAGCTGTTGTTAGCTGAGCTGGCATAGAAACATACCAACCTTGAGTATTTCATCCAGGGTAGCCCAAAAGTGCTCCTTTCACACACAGGAAAGCAGTGTTGACTTATCATCAAACTTCAAACCCTGAGAGTGGGTGGAGAAGGCAACTAATAGGAAACTCTGGAAAGCATGGGATCTATTTTAAAGACAATTGAGGGGCTCTCAGGAAAGGTAAGACAGCTGGAGCAGTAAACTATTCCTGTCTGCGCGGAGAGGAAGCAGACACATTCCTCTCTTGGATCCTCTATTTTGGCCTCAGCTTGGCCCAACGTGAAACTGCCTTTAGCTGGGAGATACAACCATGTTGGGAGCCTGCTACATAATGAACGCCAGTTAATGAGACTGGAGTTGGAAGGTGCATATCAAAGGTGCTAGACGGATGAATCAGAGCTTCTATTAGGACAGGAGGAGTTCTGTGAAGGTGCGGATCCTGAATGAGAATGTGCTTCCGGCACCAAGCCCAGTGTACCCTGGCACTGCTAACAAAACCAGCACTTATCACATTCTTTGCTTTCTGCCTCCTGGGAGCTCCTCAAGGGCAAAGTCTTATTGATGATGTTTGTATCAGCGGCACCTGGCAGAGCGCCTGGAGCCCAAAGTACTCTCGAGCAATGTTTACCTAACATTTGCTGAATTTAATTACAGTGCCATGCAGACCCTATGACCACTAAGCACCCAGTGCCCTGCTGCTTAACAAAGGTTAATAACAATAAGGTGTTCTTATAATGAACTGATAGAAGGCTGATGTGGAAAATCAACTGAGGGGACTCTGGACCACATATCTGTCCTCCTGCGGTGCCAGGGAGAATGGACAGCGAACTATGTGGCAAAGGCCCAGGCTCAGGTTGCAGCGGAGGTGAAAGGATCGTACTAGCTTCTGTCCCAAGGGAAAATAGTTTGAGGGGGAGGAAAAACAAAAGAGGTAAAAGGAAACACCAAAACTGAACCCAGGCATGTCATCAAAGATAGGCGTTAGGGCCGGCCTGATAGTTCAGTGGACTAAAGCACCTGCTTGAGCAGAGCGCAGAGGCCAGGGTTCGATCCCTGGCATGGAGTGCTGGCCACACTCCGGGCCTCGCTGAGACAGCGATTGAGACTGGGTGTGGTGGCACACGTGCCTGTAATCCCAGTACTTGGGAGGCTGAAAACAGGAGAATCACTATGAGTCCGCTCTGCACAGTGAGATCGGACCCTGTAGACCCTGTCCTAAGTACAGGGGGAAAAGATGCACGTTTAGGTAAGTATACACATAAAGAAGGAAACAAGTACATCATCTCTTAAAAGGTAATCCTGAGCTGGGTGGGTGGAGGCCTCCAGTGCTGCCAGCTTTAAGCCAAGGACTGAGGACAAGTGGTGTCCCGGCAGTCCCCTTGTGGGGTGGATGTTGGCCACCAGGCTCAGGGCGCGGGGCCTGGAGCAGGGAAGCGGAGCACCTTACCCTCCTGGAAGCAAAGATGGAGTTTACCAGAATCTGAGTAACCATGCAGCCGCCTGTGACAAGCCACCGAGGCCAGTGAGAAGTGCCAAAGGCCAGCGAAGGGAGAAGGGATGGGGTGGGCACCATGAAAGCTAGGAAAGTCCACCGTAAGACGCGAGGTAACCACCAGGAGTCGAGGGCTGGGCGTATTTTTGGTGCTTGAAGTAATTACAAGTCCATAAAAAAAAAAGCTGTAAGACCAGCGTGCGGTGCCCCAGCTGCCTCGTGTGCTTTCTCGTGCTACGTGGGCCCGTGATATTTTTCTGAACAGATCAAGACTAGGGTGCCCCCTTTGTCCCGAAATGCTTCCACATGTGCTCCCTGAGAACATGCACTTTCTTTTTGTATAACTACAACACAGTGATCAAAAATAGGAAACTTGGGGTCGGCGAGATAGCTCGGTGGTCTAAAGCATCTGCTTAGGCAACCGGCAGGGACCACGATTTGATCCCTGACACAGCACGCCGCCCCCAGGACACAATCCACAGGGACAGATTCTGTGCTCAGAGTCCGCCAGTCTTCCCTGTCTCCTTCCCTGGGCGGTACCATCCCAGGAAACTTGCCACAGCCGTGGAGGAGCTACTGAGCCCTTCTTCCAACAGGCCCATTATCGGGGGCTTCTTCTGAAGGGTGGTTCTCCAAGTAAACGTTTCCTGCTTTGGACTGCTTTCCTCTTTCTGGAGCTGGATTCCAGCCTTTCTCACCTCAAAAGAAAGTGAATAAAATGCACAAATACACAAAAAGCAGTGGCAGAGTTTATTCAAGAAAGCAAAAGCAGGGGCCGGGGAGATGCCTCAGTAGGATAAGCGCTTCCCTGGCAAACGCAAGGGCCTGAGTTCAATCCCCGATTCCGCCAAAGAAAGAAAGAAAGAAAGAAAGAAAGAAAAAAAGAAAGAAAGAAAGAAAGAAAGCAAGCAAAAGAGTGGAAGAGAAACTGCAGCACTAACTTGGACTGAGTAAATAGAAAACAAGAGAACAAAGAGAAAAGGGCTCACTGCATCCGGGAAACACACTGTGGGCTAGCCTAGCACGGGCTCTGGTGGCTGCCTTTCTTTCATACAGTCCAAAGCTGAGGAAAACCTGCCAGAACTTCCACCTGGGGCTACGAGAGGCTGCACTGGGATCCCACACCTCAGGCTAAGGTGGGTCCAGGCCAGCCTGCTGGGAAGCTGCAGGAGTTCTCAGGAGTTCAAGTGCCTGCCAGGCTTTGGGACCTGTTCTACCAGCCTGCTCTGGGGGCTTGTAATGAACAGGCCACGCCTACTACCGTAGCCAGCTTTTGCCAGCCCTAATCTCCTGTCTCAGGCCTCAGTGCAACCCAAGCCATTTTAAATTTTATATTACTCTAATTAATTTTGATTTAAACAAGCACATCTCCCAGGTGGCTAGTGCACTAACCACATGAGGCAGACTGCAGAGCGTGAGACCACATTACCGCCGCACCTTTGCTCCACCTCACCAGGGTTTAAATAAGCATTTCTGGAAGCCTCAGTGCTATGGCTTCCTTAGAGGTCTCAGCCCAGCACCTGGCCCCTGGTAAGACTTTTAGGTGTGTTCTGTTTAGCCAGTGGGATGTTTTCTTAAGACAAAGTTTCATTGCACTTAAATCAAAAGCTGTGAAAAGCCAGGTGTGGTGGTGCAGGCATGCCTGTAATCTCGAAACTCTGGGAGGCTGAGGCAGGAGGAGTGGATGGCACTCCTAAACCCAGCCTGAACAAATTAGCAATTTATAAGACTCTATCTCAAAATTAAAGTGGGGAAGGGCTGCAGCAGGGTGACTTAATGCAAAGACCCTGGGTTCAATCTCCAGCAGGGGCCAAAATAAAAAACAGCTGTGAGAGCTCCCATTGGCGTGGCTGGCTGCGCAGAGCAGCACAGCGGGCCTGATGAGGCTGCCTGGCTCCCCATGCCCATCCAGCACACCCCAGAGTCTGAGCCTGTTGTGCGTCGGTGCCCCACAGGTCCCCTGGGGAGACACTGTGCCCGCAGGATTCACCTCTGAGACCACGGCAACCCTCTCCCAGGTACAAGCTTTTGAATTAACTTTTAACTTAAAAAATTTTTGTTTTCTTTAATGTAATCTCGTGTCTTGTGTGCTACTGGAGTTCAGGAAATCCTTGCGTGCGTCTAATGGATTCAGGTGTTTCTTCCAGCAGTTTCAGATTTCTGTTTTTATTTCTAGGTTTTTAATCCTTTTTGGCTTAATTTTAGCACAAAGTGACAGAGGTGGGTCTAGTTCCATTCTTCCGCCCCAGGAAAACACATTTGTTTAAAAGGCTGTCATTACTGCAGGTTACTTTTTTGGCCCCTTTGTCAAAGATCAAATGGCTAAAGATGCCTGGGGTTGTTTCCGTGTCTCCATTCCCTTCCACGCCAGTACCACGCAGTTTTCGTTACTATCTATCATTTCCTAGCTAGTGTAAGTAGAAGTCCTGGATTGTGACTCCTCCCATGTTGTGCTTTATTGCTCAGGACTGCTTTGGTGTTTGTGAGCATGAAGGGTGGTACACACACACACACACACACACACACACACACAGTGGACTTCTGCTTGGCCATAGAGAACAATGAGCTCACAGCATTCATAGGACAGTGGATGCATCTTGAAACCATAATATCAAACGCAGAAATCAGTCAAAAAGTTAGATATTGAATGGTTTGCCTTACATCAGAAACTCAACATAGAAATAAAGGGTGAGATAGAGGGGAGATGGAGGAAGCTGACTAACAGACTCTTTTGAGTTGGGGAACAGGGTCAGGGAAAGATGAGAGAGAAGAAAAGTACCAGAAATGACCCAGAGATGATATGTATCTTCCCCCAAATAAATATAAATGTTAAGTATCACAAGTATATACTGCACCAATAAAAATAAACAGTTCTCATTTTATGGAGTTTTTTGAGAATTACAGCATACCCACCTGACACAACTTTCCCCTTTCAACCTCTTACATAGGAAAAGCACATTTATTATAATTAATTTCTCATTACTGATGCATGATTAACAAAATCAGCTTCACTCGGATTCTTTTCACTTTTACCAAATGTCCTACCATCTTCATGTTTCTGTCCTGGGATTCCATCCAGTATACCACATTATGTGTGCTTTTGTCTCCTCAGGCTCCTTTGGGTGTGATAAGGTCGCAGATTTTGTTTCTGGGGAGCTCTATCAACAGCGTGGGGAGCACTGTGCAGATAGCCTATTGTGTCCCTCGATTCCCATTTGTCTGATGTTTTTCCCACATCTGGGGCCAGGTCTTTTTGAGATGAAGACCACAGAGGTAATGTGCCATTTTCAGCTCTTCATCTCAAGGGTGCATACTGCCAGTGTGACTGTCACCTGCCTGCAGTGGCATTTGTCAGGTTTCTCCAATGTAGCTCTTTCTTTTCCCCTTCAAAACTGTACTTCCTAGAAAGCAGACACTATATTCAGCCCATCCCTGAAGAGTAGAGAATTGTGATCCACACCCAGAGGGCAGAGTATTTACATAAAATGTTATTCTATTTCTTTAGTCATTTATTTGTACTAGTGTAGACTCATAGGTCTGAGTTATAATCCAATACGGTATATTTTATTGCTCAGCTTGTCCTAGCTTTGGCCCTCGGGAGCTCTTTCACTTGGCTCCTTTGTCCCTTTGACATGTCCTCATTATTGTGGGGTTGTTTTGTTTTTGTACTCTTGTTTTCTGACATTGCAAGATGGTACAGCTTAGTCTACTTCCTGTTCCAGTCCTGGAAACAGCCATTTCTCTAGGAGCCAGAGAGAGAGAGAGAGAGAGAGAGAGAGAGAGAGAGGTGTGTGTGTGGCCAGCTCAGCCCATCAGGGGGCGGGGCTGGCTGGCATGTGGTTCTGGGGGATTGAACCGCGGTCCCTGATGCTTTGCTAAGCTTGTTCTAAGTAGGTGCTTTAGACCACTGAGCCATCTCTCCAGCCCCACCATAATTCTTCTTATTGGGCAAGAGTATTGGAAACCAAAACCTGGATACCAGGTATGTTTGTTACAGAAGGTAAAGGGCCTCCTCAGCTGACAGAACTAGACAGTGTGAGTATACTAACCTAACTTTCTACTGAATCTCTAAATATTTCTCTATGTATCGATCTGGACCTATATTAAACCAATTCATACTTCTGTCTCCAATTCCAGTCCATTACCACGTATTACTCTAACCTCCTGCTCCAATAGGAAGAAGCCTGGTCTCTATTGTCCTTTTAGTCAACTGTTCAATTCCAGTATGTGAATAGAGCAGTGGAGGATTGTTAAACCATATCCTATCACTCCTACAAACAAATAGCTCTCACATTTAAGTAGAGCACAGGGCCTACAAAGTTTCTGTCACTCTTAATATCAAGAGACACCACTCGCCTCCAAGGTTATGTGCAATAGTGCTTTTTCCTCCAACCCCTTCTGGGAACTTTTTCATGTATTTCTGATACAGTTGATTGCATTAGTTATAAACGACGTGCTATCCTGATATTCCTTAATCTCTTATGTGGTAGTGGCTCTTGTTGTTACTGGTTAGTTTACAACATATATTAAGATTTATTTTTTGTGCTATGGGAGATATGAGGATTTGACAAATGCACAGCATCCTGTGTCCACCACTGCGGTGCTGTGTAAGTTGTTCCACTACTGCGCAACTCCCTGAGAATCACCTGTTCAGTACCAGTGTCCTTTTTACTGTCTATGGTTTGTTACATAACTAGATGTCATATACAGTCATTGGAAACCTTTTTATATTGACTTCTTTCACTTAGCAATATGAATTTAAGATTCTTCGATATCTTTGGGGATAAATGAATAGTTCATTTGTTTTTTATTGCTGAATGATATTCTATTCTGTGGATGTCCCGCAATTAGTTTATCCACTGACCTGTTGAAGTTCTTCCTAGTTGCTTTCCATTCTTGTGAATAAGCTTCGGTGTGAATAAAGCTTCTACAAACACTTCTAGAGAGGTTTTTGTGTAGACACTAGTTTCCACATCAGTTAGGTAAATACCCAGAAGCTGCGTTGCTGGGGTCCTTCACTAAGTCTAAGATTAGCTTTGTTTTGTTTTGTTTTTTTGTGGAACTGGGGATTGAACTCAGGCCTTTGCACTTGCCAGGGAAGCACTTATTCCACTGAGTCATCTCCCTGGCCCTAAGATTAGCTTTGTAAGAAGGCACTAACCTGTGTTTCCAAGGTTGCATCTCCACCAGGAATGAATGGAAATTTTCTTTGTTCATTATTTTAATGAAAATCTGTATCATCAATTTTTTGGGATGCAATTCATTCTAGTAGGTGTGGAGTAGAAGTCACTTTTTTAATTAGAAATTTTTTTGTATGTGGTGCTTTTTTACCAGAGAGAGAGAGAGAGAGAGAGAGAGAGAGAGAGAGAGAAAGAGAGAGAGAATGAGAAAATGAGAATGAATTCATATTAAACTTGCTGGCGGGGCCAGGGAGATGGTTCAGTGGAATAAGTGCTTGCCTGGCAAGTGCAGGGACCTAAATTCAACCCCCAGTTTCACCAAAAAATAAAATAAAAATAAACTGGGTGGCAATGTTATTAAAAGAATCAGAAAAAAAAATACATAGAATGAATAGAAAATGGATATTGCTGGATACCTGGATGATATATTATTGTACTATCGTATCTCTGCAGCACTAAGGCTTATGTGTAGATGTATGGCCCCCCAAAGGCTCATGTGGTCATACACGAATAGGTTCAGAGGTAGCTGGATTAGGGTGTGTGACACTGGGCTGCAGCATGTCCCCACCCTGGATGTGGGTGGCACTGCCTAAATAGCAGGCAGCTTGGGTGGAATACAAGGGGACAGAGAGACGCTGCTGCTTCTGCTTTGCTTCTTCGCTGCGCTGCTTCCTTCTGTCTGCCCCACTCTGCAGTGGGCCGCTCCTCCTCTGTGGAGCCCCCTGCCTGAGAGCCAGCCAACTACAGACTGAAACCTCTGCAAACCGTGAGCCAAAATCAACCTTTCCTCCTTTAACTTGTGGTGTTAGGTATCTTGTCTCAGAGACAAGAAAAGTTACTAAAATGTATATTAAATTTAGCTTTATGTCACAACTGAACAGTTACCTTTATCTTCAACAAAGAGCTATTATATACAAGTTGATCTTCAGAAGGAATTTTTTTCCTAGCTCCATATGTAAGTAGAAAACTATCTTGGGCCCTTTGAGCTAATAGACCTAAGTAGTAGCCATAAAAAGATGACAGGGGGCCAGGGAGGTGGCTCAGTAGAATAAGCGCTTGCCTGGCAAGCACAAGGGCTTGAGTTCAACTCCTGGTTCCGAAAAAAAAGCACCATAAAAAGATGACATCTTCACCCAGTGTTACTCCCACAGCAACATGCTTCTGGAAAATTCCTTACCTAGACTTCTGAGCTGCCCTCCACCAGCCTCTGTTTCTTCTCAGGTTTACAGCTTGATGAAAATAGGACTGAAAGCATTCATGTGTCTTTCTCTAAAGAGTTTTAAAACAGGTATAATGATGTGGGTCTATTAAAGCCCAAGAAATACTTGTGAATGCACTGAGTGGGGGTGATGTGGTGTTGGCCTATCTCGTTCCTCATAGCGGGTCCCAAATCTGCTCTGACTCTCTTATATAGAGGATGAGGAGAAGGTAAAACATCTCCGCTGCAAACCCAACACACCTGGAATGTCCTACTTTCATTCTGCTGCTCTTTGGAGAGGAGCCTGACTCTTGATGGTTTTTTTAAACCCCGTCTCTTCTACGTGGAAACTCCTGGATCGGAAAAATCTCTAACCTTGTAATTTTCTTGCCCCGTGTTTTGCTTTGTGATGGTGGTGTGTATCCGAATTATTGCTCTGCCATTCCTGCATGCCCGACAGCTGTGCAGTAGAGCCAGGTGTTAGGAATGAGCGGGTGCCATAAGCTACCGCGGCTGTACCTGGATTCAAAGGAGCAAAATCTTTCCTGATAATGTTTCGAGTTAATTTCCACAGTGCGGCCTGAAGACGGATGAGCACACGAAAGCCTGACAGGCCTATTTGTTCGTCTCGGTCATGACAGGGAGAGAAGCAGGTGAACTAATCTCGCCGTGTGCCCTCCTGTGCACAGCCGCGGCGCAGGATGCCTGTCGGGGGACACAAGAGCCTCGGCGGCTTTTTAGACAGAAAGACAATAATGCTGCTTGCAAAGTATCCATTGATGCCAATTTGCTGTGACACTTTCCAGAGCTAATGAGATATTAAATGTGCTTTGTTGAGGAGAGAAACTGATTAGTCTTTGGTTTGATTTTTTTTTTTGATGTAATTGGCGAGGAAAGGTACACAGCTCGGGCTTGGAAGTAATTTTCATTCAGAGCCCTGTGAAACCATGATTGAGCTCGAGGCAACCAGGACACGCTTGGCTGCGAACGTCGCAGCAGATACGAAGCAGGACTTCTGCTCTGGATGGCGTTTGTCTGGTGACCTTTCCTGATATTTATGGCAAGCTCTCTCCCTCATTTAGATTGCAAAGCACTGGGGCCAGCCCCACCCCCGGGCACGCTGAGCGTGGCGGGCGTGATGG
>NW_004524635.1:3542208-3543520 GCF_000260255.1 Octodon degus
GCTATGTAGTTCAGGATGGCCTTGAGCTCATTTTGTAGCCCAGGTTGGTCTCAAGCTTGCAGCAATCTTCCTGCCTCAGCCTCTGGAATGCTGGGTGGGATTACAGGCAGGTGGGATTACCACACCCTTCCAGACTTTTTCTATGCTCTCATCCACACTCCATATATCCAGAATACTTCTTTTCTGACTGATTTCCTGGCACTAACACCAGATCCCAGGACGGAAGGGCTCAGTCTCACAAGACCACACCCACTTAAGATGCCAACCACAAGTCCAGGTTGTCATTATCTAACTGTGAATAGGAGGACCCCATGACCCCTGCGCCCACGCCCCAAGTTCATTCGTTTGCTAGACTCCAGGGAAACATTTACATTTACAGATTTATTATCTTTTTTTTTTTTTTCAGAACCGGGGATTGAACTCAGATCCTTGCGATTGCCAGTCAAGCGCTTATTCTACTGAGCCATTTCCCCGGCCCCTAGATTTATTATCAAAGATAGCACAAAGGAGCAACCAGATGAAAGATGTGGGGCGACAAGGTCTGTGAGAGCCTAGAAGGGCGCCCTAGCCCCTCCCTCCCCCAGGACGATGTGCTCAGTGACACAGACGCTCTCTGAGCCCAGTCCTTTCTAGGGAGGCTCATTACGCAGGGTGATCAGCGGCTCTTGGAGGAAAGGATGGTGAGGCTGAATGCTCCAAGCTTTTAATCATGGCTTGGTCTTCCTGGTGATCATCCACCATCCAAGAGCCCAGCAAAGATGGCTTCAACAGAGCAAAGGTTGCCTCTGCCATGCAGGAAACTTTGAGATTTAATTAATACATCAAACTTACAGATAATCAGTATACATTGCTGTAATTCACAGATCACGCATTAGGAAATGTGTAACACTTGGCCTGAGAATTTTTTTAAATCCCTTGATTTGGTTATTTACAAGCAGCACCAAACCAAACTCCTGCCGTCCATTGGTGTATAGGTGGACACAGTTTGAAGAATCCATCCGAATAGGCTTAAAAAGATAACTATGGGCTGGGGAGATAGCTCGGCGGTCTGAGCACCTACCTGGCAAGCACAAGGACCGGGGTTCAATCCCCAGTACCACATGATGTGCCTCTGTGCCAGCCACCAACACCCAGACTGGTGGCACACATCTATAATCCCAGCGCTGGGAGGCTGAGACTACAGGATCGCTATGAGTATAAGCTGCAGGCTGCATAGCAAGACCCTGTACCAAATAAAAGATTAAAAAATAAAAAGATAACTATGATCTTTAAAGAAGCTTCACAACAGTTTCCCAAGAGTCTCAGGCTCTTC
>NW_004524635.1:3545335-3550181 GCF_000260255.1 Octodon degus
GCCAAGACCCAGGACTTCGCAGAGAGCTCTCAGCCCCAGCTGGCCTGGCCGGTGCTGTGTTGATTCTTCGTAGTGGTGCCCGTTGGAAACAGGAGGGCGGTGTGTTGGTGACAGACTAAAGCTGCGAAGGCCTTGCCCCAGCAGTCCCCGAGATTCCAGCGGGTCTAGATTGTAGCTTCCAGATCTATAAGAGAGAAAAGTAATGTTGTGTTTTGTTAAGAAAGGGTCTCACTCTATCGTTCATGCTGGCCTTGAACTCACTGTGTAGCCACGACTGGCCTCCTAGTTGCATTGGAGGCCTGCGCCCCAAAGCCTAGCTGAGTGATGTTGAAAGCCACCTGGTTTTTGAGACTGGGCGTGGTGCCGCATGCCTGAGATCCCAGCTCTTGGGAGGCGGTAAACAGGCGGATCACTACAAGTCAGATCTAGTAGTGAGACCCTGAACACCCTGTAGACCCTTCTCTAAAATTAAAAAACAAACAAAAAAACAGCTTATGGTTCTTTGCTAGAGTGACCCCGAAAATCTAGTACACACCGCGCTAAGGTTATTTTGTGCTACTTTTAAAAAACTGATTAGCAGTTTTTCAGAATTCTTGTGACCCTTCCTAGTACTCAACTGGGGGTTGATAAAATTCTCTTTGTGTTTGTTTCTGAGACAGGGTCTCACTATATAGTTTAAACTGGTCTTGAGCTTATTATATAACCCAGGTTCACCTCAACTCAAAGTGAGCCTCCTGCCTCGGTCTTCCAAATGCTAGGATTAAAGATGTACACCGCCATGCCTGGCTCTAAATTTTTGTGTCATTTCCTTTTTGAGTTTAATTGTATTGATCACCAGGGTAGATGCCTAAGGACAGATAAATGAAAAAAAACTCAAGATATCTACTTCCGATTTGCCCTTATTTGACTATTACCTTTTCCCCCCTTTTTTTTCCCCTTTCCCCTCTCTCACTCCCCTGTCTGTCTGTCTCTGTCTCTCTTCTCTTCTCTTCTCCTCTCCTCTCCTCTCCTCTCCTCTCCTCTCCTTTCCTCTCTTCTCCTTTCTTCTCTCTTCTCCTCTCTTCTCCTCTCTTCTCCTCTCTTCTCTCTTCTCCTCTCTCTCTCATTTTGGAGACAGGATTTCACTGTGTAGTTCAGGCTGGCCTCAAATTCACGGCAATCCTCTTGCCTCAGCCTCTCAAGTGCTGGAATTCTAGGTGTGTCCTACCACATCCCACTTGACCGTAATTTTGACTAAGGGTCTATCAAGTGAGTACTGTCCCCTATGCTGCAGATACAAATATAAAATAAGCCATAGTCTTTGTCCTAAAAATGATTTGACTTCAAACTAAAAAATAAGTAAAAAATAAAATAAAAAATAGAAAATTATGATGTGTTTTGAAAGTGTTCTTAGATTTCAGTGCACAATAGAATTGCCTGAGGGCTAGTTAACACGCTCTTGACCTGGCAGCTTGACCAATCAGTGGTGCACCTATGACTGTCCCATTAGGTGGCTTTTTGTTAATTTTATTAGTAAAATGACTGATAAAAGTGATTAGATCCATTTGCACCACCAGAGGTAGAAGCCAACCAGTGAGACAGTCACACAGGCACCACAGGCACTAACCCAGATGGCCGAGAGGGACTGCCTAGCCTTGATCGGGGCCTGAGAGTTCGTGTTTCTAATGCATTCCTGTTTGGGGACCCTACTAGAAGGACCACTGCTTTGAGAGGATGGCTTCAAGTGCTAGGAGTGCTCGGAGAGAAAGGCACAGAAGCACGGCGTGCACGGGTTCATAGAGAATGGTGAGGACTGCTAATAGAAATTGGCAGAGAGGTTTTCCTAAGCATTAAAAGAACAGCAAGCTCTGTTCCGAGGACCCATACCTGACCCACAGTTGTTCCTTCCCCTCCTCCTATAAACTATCGCAGCATAGGTGGAAATCCATGCTGGTGGGCTCTGGAAAGCCATGAGAAATCTCCAAGAGTTTCATGGTGAAATTTGTTATTTAAACCAATCAGTCTGACAGCATTGTCAAAGATGGGACTAGGGACAGGATACAGGTTAACAGGCTCAAGCTTGGAATAAAAGCCCACATTAAGAGCATGGACAGGGGCTGGGGAGATAGCTTGGGGGTCTAAGCGCCTGCCTGGCAAGTGCAAGGACCCAGGTTCGATCTCTGGTGCCACATGCCATGCTGAGGGGTGGAGAGAGTGTTGGCACATGCCTGTAATCACAGCGTGGGGGAGGTTGAAACAGGAGGATCACTGTGAGTTTGAAACCAGCCTGGGAACTACAGAAGTGAGCACAAGGGCAGCCCAAAGAAAAAAAGAACAAAAGAGCATGGATAACAGATTACCACAGACCAGGTGGCCTACACAACAACTTTCTCGCAGTTCTGAAAGTCCCGGTAGGCTGTGGTAACAGTCCTCTCTGCCAGTTGCGGGTGGCTGCCTTCTTACATCCTCACATGGTGGGAAGAGTGAGTTCTCCAGCTTCTCCTTACAAGGTCTCTAACCCCATTCATGAGGGCTCCACTGACCTGTGCTAGTTCATCTCCCAAACACCCTCTCCCTCCAAATATCATCATATTGGAGATGAGATTTGAGTATGTAAGCCTAGGGATTAAGGCACAGTTACTCAGTCTATTACAGGTGGGTTGGGGGGATAGCAATAACAGAGACTTACAGTGGGACTGGCTGATCCCACCCTGGGTGAGCCCTGGGTCACAAAGGATTTCACTCAGTGCCCTGCTGATTTTCCCCAGAGCCCTATCAGAATCAGAAAAAAGACTGGCTTCCCTCTCATTCCAGTCTAGGCCTTAGGCGGTAAGGAGCGGGCCTTCAGACTCCAGCTGTGCAGCAAGTAGGAAGAGTAGATTGGAAAGTACTGGCCGGGACCCCAGACTAGAATCTTATCGGGTAGGGCTCTCTCAGGGGTGCCAGAGTCCCCTCAGCTTTCTGGGCTGAGGCTCTTCTGGTGTCTCTCTTGCCTCTCCTCAGCTGTCTCTTCAGACTTCTCATCTTTAGATCCATATCCCCTGAGGACCTTCAGGGCTCTCTGCTCAGGGACACTTTCTCCACAGAGGATTTCATTTCCTGTCATCACTTCACACACCTGTTGATAAATCTCACCCCACCTCCACCCTCATATTTCTACTAAACTCTGGCTTTGAATGTACAAAGGCCTAATCCCTACACACCCTTAGATGGTGTACCAGCTAGCCCCAGCACTGGTCACAAAACCCCAAGGGCATAGAATGCTAAGTATTCATTACTCAAGTGACTGAGCCGCCTGCTAGGGATTCTGACTGACTAGGGTTGAGCTTATCCACATATTTGGAGTCAGATGGTTGCTAGCTGATCTAAGCTGCCTAGGCTTAAGACCTGGGCAATTGTTCTGCGCCAGACATCTGGCCTAAACAGGCCTGCCTGGGCATGTCCTTCTGGCCATGGTAGAAGACACAAGACACAAGTGGAAATATGCAAGACCTCATAAGACCTAGGCTAGGCATGGGCATATCAGCATCCTATGGCCTTCTGCTGGCCACTCCAAGTCATAAAGCCAGCCGGAACCCAAAGAGTGGGGATGTGAACGAGCCTTCTTAGGGAGTCAAATCAGCAAAGGTTGTGGATACAGGCAGAAGAGAACTGAGCCCACCAGTGCCGCAAGTCTACCCCAGATATTGTATGAACACCACAGAATATGTGCTTATGATATTCAATTTGCGATCTCTGCTCCCAATATGACTAAATCACCCTTACTCAGATACTCTCACTGCTACTCCTGGCTCCAACCACAGCCCAGGGGTTGCCCCTGAAATTCTCACTCTGTTTCTCCCTCTGTTCTGCTCAATCTGCCCCAATCCACTGTGGGAGGCACAATAACTCCAGGCCTCCAATACTATTGCAAGTGAGTCTTTTTCTAAATCCTATGAATCTGCCACATTATGACTCCGTGCCATATAGCCCTTAATGGTCACCTGAGTGCCTCTGACCTATAAAACTCTCTTGGTGCATCAGCTTCATTAGTGACTGACTTCCTTCTTCCCTACCTCTGATGAGCTAGGTTCCTAGCTCTTACCCCGCCTACTTCCCATAAGTCTCCTGCTATGCCCAGGAGGTGGGACTTCCTGTCATAGCCCGGTTGCCTAGTTACTCGCGCCTTTTACCCGCTGACCTCATTTCCCTATGCCTCCACTATATATACCCAGCACCTCCCCTAAATAAACGAGATTTGATCAGAATCCTGTCTTGTCTCCATTTCTCGCGTCTCCTGTCCTTTGTCCCCTCCTCAATTCCCCGCTCCTCTCCCAGCTGACCTTCGTTGACTGACCCGCTGGTTCGGGACAATCCACCTGTGACCCTTTTGCCATTGGGGTTCTACAGAGAAACAGGTCCTATTGAATAAACTCACATGTGCACATACACAGAAAGAAAGACTTGAAGGAACTAGCTCATTTGACTGTGGACACTGACAAATCCAAGTCTATAGGATAGCAATGGAGGTCAGAGCTGATGCTGTAGTCTTGAGTCTGTAATCCATGGAGCAGCTGACTAGAAAGTAGGCGGGATTACTGGATCAGGATCTTGATGCAGAACTTCTCTGGAAACATCTGCTTTTCTTTTAAGGCTTTCAGTGATGGAGGAGGACCATGCCTATTATAGAGACGTGTCTGCCTCACTCCAAGTCAACTGATTTAAATATTAGTCACATCTGCAGGATACTTTCACAGCAACATCTGGCTTAGTGTCGGACCTAACAGCTGGTTGCCATAACCTAGTCAGAATAACACATAAAATTAACCACAATCTTTCTCCTCACAAATCCTCACTGCCTGAATATTTGCAGGTTCCGGTAGCTCAG
>NW_004524635.1:3550426-3551556 GCF_000260255.1 Octodon degus
TACAGTATATTCCCTGTCACAACCCTGTCCAGCCGCCCATATTCTTCTTCTCCATCCTTTGTATATCTTTTTTAATTTTCATTTTCTTTCAAAAATATGAATGTTCCTAACTAATTTCTTCATATCTACCTTGTTGGACTAGAAGTTCTCCCCCAGTATCCCTGGCATTCCCACCATGTTTGGCACATAGTAGGTGCTGATGAAAACCTGTGACCTGTCTAAATGATGTGGCAGACTAGAAGAGTTCGCAGATACCTTCATCCCCATGTAAGGAATCTGAGGCTCAGAAAGATTTAGCTGTGTCACAAGGGCCAGATAGCAGGATTTAGTCCTCAGATCTTTAATACCCCAGATGTCCCAATCTGAGCTGGCTAATTTACTTGGCCTACAAAAGTCAGAAAGGGCTGGGAGTGTAGCTGTGTTAGGGCACTTGCCTACCATGTGAAAATTTTAGTATCCAGGTTCACACAGAAAACCATTTAAGGAGAGAATGTCTCTTCACCAGTGAATATGGCAGGCCTGGGGGACTGAAGGTAGGTATCAAGAACAATAACCCATATCTCTGTTCCCCAGACTCTTTGCAGCTTTATAAAAAACTACTAAGACTAGATAATAATGAAGGGAACTGTGTGTGAATTTTTTTTTTTTTTTTCAGAACTGGGGATTAAACTCCGGCCCTTGTACTTGCCAGGCAAGCACTTATTCTACTGAGCTATCTCCCCAGCCCCTGTATGTAAAATTCTTATTGTGAGTCAGGCACTATTCTCTCTAGTTTGGACTCCTTCTTCTCATCAAAGATTGACCTACTAATATACTGTATTACTCTGATTTCAGACATGGGGAAACTGGGACATGGAGAGTTTAAATAACTTAACCAAATCTCACAGCCAGTTAATGGCAGAGGGCTGAGGAGATAGTTCAGTGCCTTAAGCACCTTCTTGGCAAGCTCAAGGTCCTGAATTCAATCCCCAGTACAAAAAAGAAAAAAAAAAAAAATAGGAAGAAGGAGAAGAAATAAGAAAAGAGCTGAGGAGAAAGCTCAGTGCAAAGACCATCAATCATCAATACCAACCCCTCAGCAATTGTGAGCCACATGCAGTATATGATTTTAACTTTCTTACTAGCTACCT
>NW_004524635.1:3552691-3571185 GCF_000260255.1 Octodon degus
TATATAGTTACATTCTCTTAATGAATAGTGGGATTTGTTCTAGTAGTGTTTGTAAATAGGATATCATGTCCGCATCTTGCACAGCAATTAACCACTAGGAAGAATGTATGCAATGTGTTAATTATTGAAACTGTCCTGCCAATTGGATTTGAAACTGTCTCATTGCTATTTGTTTCTCAATAAAATTATGGGGAAAAAATACTATTTCAATAGTATGGTTGAAATAATTGTATTTAACCCAAAAAAGCCAAAGATGTATTATTGGAACATGTAATCAACATGAATAATTATGGAATAGTTTACATTGCTCTTTGATACTCAGTCTTTGGAATCTGATAAATACTCTACACCACTCAGTCTGGATTAGCCGTACCTCGAGAGCTCAACGCTGTGTGCTTGCTGGCTATGATGTTGGACAGTGGGATTCCAAAGGCTTTTCCAGTGGCTTATAAGACGGACAGCTCAGGTCTACAGACACCAGAATCACTCTACTGTTCTTATTTTCTATTCACAATCACACACACACACACACATGCACACATGCACTGTCCCTACCAAGTGCTGCCAAGACACACCTTTTTCGAATGCCAGTCAGTATCAGAATACCTGAACCTGTCAGTTCAGCCTTGGGAGGTCAAGGCTTATCAACCATCCTCATAATCTGCAGTTATTTTTTGCCACATGGACAAAAATCTGGATTCCATGGTCCCTCCCGTCTAGATCAGGACTGGGGCTTGCTTCTGGTGGGAAGCCAGCGCTGTGTGCTGACCCCTGAGCCTTTCTCGGTCTCTTAGCCTGGAGTGAGTCCAGCTGGGTGAGTCAGAGCTTGGATTATGAGTAATCCAGAAGGCCTGGAACAATTGTCTTCCTGCCTAGCTTTTGAATCACCCGATCCTCACTGGGATCAGATCAAAGGGGGGGGCTGGTCCTGTTGGCTGGCAGGGGAGGGCTCCCTGCCCAGATCTCTCATCCGGTCCTTCCTTTCCTTCTTGGCTCCTAGATAGTCCAGGCATTTGTCAGCAGGAACTTAACTGTTCTGGAATTGCTTTGCAGGGAATTTGGCATAAACAAACGAGCCTCTTTCGTGGTGCTTCCATTTTCTCAAGGTTTAGTTCATTGGTTCGGGGTCCCCCTCCCTTGTCTTTTTCCTTTAAAAAGCTCCAACCACTAAAACATAACTCAGGTAGCTTGACAGTGGTTTCAATAAAAGGAAAAATCAAAAGAAGATTCTCGTTATGCTGTGTTGTCACTCTCTCGCTTGACTGCACCCAGTCTGTCCACCTGACTTGACTTCCGGCCTCCTCTGCCCACAGTGGTGGCAGAGACTTACACTGGTGCAAAATTTTAAATTCTTGCAAAATAAAGCGCTGAGATCCTAGAGGGACTCTAACGCTGAAAACAAAATATAACAATAGAGTTAATTAGCATTGCACGGCTCACAAAACCCCCTCCAGGGGCTCCTTCTCGGGTTTGAATCAGGGCTGCATGCAGGATGGGACAGCTCCCACGGCAGCCTCTTCCACCCACAGCGCTCAGCACCGTTTTTCATCCTTCTCCTTTGGCTCTGGGAGAATGAACAGCTGAGCCTGCGTTGTGGGTAGCATTTACCAGCTGCATGCTAATGGTGCCCAGCCCAGCCGGCCTCCTGCTCCCCCAGCCCTCTGCCTCGGAGCCAGACCCCCTTTAACTCTTTGGCTCCTGCTTGGCCCTGGCTTCGGCAGCTTGGAGCCTTTCCTCAGGCCAGCCTTTAGGTGAGCCTGGACTTTTTCAGGAGAGAAAATGAGAGAGGACTTTTGCCCCAGTTCTCCTAGCTCAGCCTAGGAAAGGCATTTTTTCTCAATGACCCTGCCAATTCTGGGACCCTGGCAATAAGCTAGATGCGTTGTCGATTCCTTGCCTGGCAGCTGTTAGGATCTCCATTTTAAAAATGAGGAAGCGGAAACTCAGAGAGGAAATGGTGTATTTAAAGTTGGACCTGTCTAAGGGGTAGTCCTGGCTTTCCAACCCCAATTTTCTGCAGAGTCTTATGCCCAGGTGGTAGAGCTGCTGGGGCGCCCATTCCTGCTACCAATGCTACGACAATCATAGGCGCACAGAGCACTTCATGACAGGTTGCACTTGGCAGAGGTGGACAATCACATAATCCATGAGGCCCTGGTCGGACCTGTTCAGTGTTGGGGGAGAGGGCTGCTGGGGGGAACTGCTCTGTCTCACAGGCGCAGCCTGATTTAAATCTGCATTGCTTGAGGGTGTTTTCTGGGCCACACTGTGAAAGATACAGATAACCAGATGTATCTGGTAGCGGTGGTGACAAAGCGTGGCTTTTCAGGTTTGGTCATGAAGGACTCAGGTCTCTCAGAGGCTGTGTTTTTCTCAGTGCTCTGCCCAGGAAGGATCTGCTTCTGTCTCACTCAGTTACTTCAGGACCTTGCTGAGAGCAGAGAGGTCAGAGACCTACAACATAGGTGACAGGGAAAAGGGAGATCAGAAGGGAGGTCACAGTCTTTTCATAACTCTTAGACATGGGAGCCATTGCTTTTGCCATTAAAAACCATCCAACAAGCCCAGCGAAACGTAAGGGGAGGAAATCACACGAGGGCATGAACCCCAGTGTCAAGCGTCCCAGGGGCACTTCAAGGCTCCCTGCATCACTGCTCTTACCCCACAGTGAAGCGTTGCTGTGCCCATTGCACGGATGTGCACACTGAGGCACACAAGGTTGACTCTCCAGATAAGGTTAATGGGGCAAACAGGTATGGAACATGTTCCAAAAATTCTGATTGCTTTGCTGCCTCAAGAATTTCGATTCTGGGAGTGATTTACTGCAGGGACACAGAATCTGTTCAAGCATTTTATATCCTTCATAACTTTTCTAAGCTAACTTTTCATTTATTTATGAAGTGATAGGTTTTTGCAGATGCTCCTTAACCTACTACAGGGAGGCATTGTGATCAATCCATCAGAAATCCAAAGTGTCATGAAGTCAAAAATGCCTTGAGGGCCCCAGGAGATAATAAGCGCTTGCCTGGCAAGCACAGGGTCCTAAACTCAATCTCTGGTACTGCAGAAGAAAAAAAAAAAAAGTCTTGAATGCCTGGAATCTATGCAGCATCAACATAGAATGCTATCAAGTGTTGGCTGTTTGTGCTCAGGACCACGTTTTTGACGGAGATCTGTGGCTGGCTGCAGCCGCTGCCTGGTGTCAGGGAGTGTGGTGTGACACATCTATAACCCAGGAAGAGGTCAAAATTCAAGGCAAGGTCTTTGCCTCTAGGTTAGGCCTTGGTATGTTCCAAGGAGAAAGCCCGAACATGGTAAGTTGAACAGCCATCGTGAGCTGGCTCTGTCTGTGTAGTCCTATACCTCTCCATCTCTTTAATTTGAGGCTATTGGGTGGGCTGTGAAGAACACTGGTAGAGGGCTGGTGAGATGGCTCAGTGGTCTAAAGCACCTACTTAGAACAAGATTGGCAAAGCACAGGGACCGCAGTTCAATCCCCCAGCACCACATGCCTGACAGCCCCGCCCCCTGGTGGGTTGAGCTGGCCACACACACACACACACACACACACATAAATAAATAAAATTTAAAAAAAAAAAAAACACTGGTAGAATGTATGGCCTCTACCTTAGATGCATGTGAATCACTTGCAGAGATTTACAAAGTCCTGTGCCTCAGGCCACACACCATGTCTATCACATCAGAATTTCCAGAAGCAGGAGACAGATACTGAGATTTTCTTTTTGTAAGTAAATTTCCTCCAGGGATTCCAATAGGATAGCAATCTCCTGACAGATCTCTGTGAAACGCAGCCTCTGATGCAGCTGGTCTGGACTGGCCCAGAGAGGCCGCATTCCTACCCAGCCCCCAGGAGATGCTGGTGTGGCTGGCCCTTCAGCTGCTAGGATCACTGCTTCAGGGCACGGTTCTCAATCTTGGCTTGTGTTGGAGTCCTTATGGAGGCTTATGGAGGCTTGGAAAACACTTATGCCTAAGCCAGTCTTAGAAATTAGCATGCCGTTGATCTAGGTTAGGCCTTGGTATGTGCAGATCCTTGTATAATTCTAAGAAGCTTTCCAGAATCTCTCCCGGGCTCCCCACACTGCTGCAATAGCCCCACCTTCACCCCAAAACTGCACCCTCTTCTGCCTCCCTCCTTACTGTCATGCTTTCCCATGAAGGCAGCTGGGATTAGTACAGTTTGAGAGCAGCAGGAAAGGAGGCTGCGCTTGCAAGCCTTCCTCTATAGCTGAAAAGAACTCCACCGTTAACAGTTCTTCTCTGTGTGCTCAGATTCCCTCTCTTGCTTGGAGACCTTTTAAGAATATTCTCCTCTTGGGGCCATGGAGATGGCTCAGTAGAATGAGAGCTTCCCTGGCAAGTGCAAGGGCCTGAATTCAATCCCTGGTTACACACACACACACACACACACACACACACACACACACACACAAAAGAATGATAGCACAAGCATCGCTGACGTAACTTTACAAAATATTCCTACCTGGCCTTTCTACTTCTTACTGGTCTCTCATGGAGTCTCCAAAATGCAGCCAGAAGTGTCTAAAGTGTAAAATCAAATTATACCCTTGCTTAAGCAAGGTGGTTCCCATCACTGAGGAAACCCCAGCCCACCCTTCTGCTGCCACTCTGTCCTCTGTTCCTCTACCAGTCGCATCAGAGCCACTGGATTTTCTGCAGTGCAGGATCTGCCCCACCCCCTACCTCCTTCTTGGGGTCCAGTCCTGCAAGACTCAGCACAGAAGACTCAGTTTCTCTTCCTGGGAACCTTCCCGGACCCCTGCCCAAAGGAGAATCCCCCGGCAGCATGCGCCTGCTGAACTGGCCCACTAAGTCCACACTGCCTAGCACTGTGCTCACAGTGCTTGGGAGAGAAAGACTAATGGAGAAGGAAGGAAACGCAGCATCTGAAGGGGCAGGTGGAAGTTACTGAAGGAAGAAAAAAGGAGGACAGGTAAATGGGATGGGCAGTTCTAGACACTCTTCTCAAAGCCCTTCTGTGTGATTCTATTTTGGGTCTTCAGGATAACAGTTCTTTGTTTGGGTCTCCTCTGCAGCTCAGGCTGGCCTTGAGCTCACTTTGTAGCCCAGGTTGGTCTCCAACTCGAAACTATCCCCCTGCCTCAGCCACCCCAGTGCTGGGATTGCAGGCATGCGCACCACGCCCGGCTGACAATCCCTTCTTTGAAAAAACATCCCACGTAGCCACTGGTGCTGCACCCAGGTTTTCTTGAAGGATCACAAGAAAATGAAATGATGATTCAGCAAATTTTCTTGCCGTACATCTGGGCTGTGACCCCCCCAAATACCTTGGTCAGTCCTAATCCAGACACAGTGACTCAGCTCGTTAAAGAACACAAAGGCTTTTGCTGGCAGTGAAAATGCAGGTGCTCTACTGTGAAGGGAGAATAACTGGTCCTGATGTTTGTCGTGCTGTTCTCCAGGAGAAGGCTTTTCCACCAAGCTGCCCTCATCCAGCCTAGAAGAAGACTGCTCAAACGGTATTCTGTGGGGGCCTCTCTCCATTCCCCTTTCTCCTGGCCCCTCAACCCTTTCTCCTTCCATACCTCTGAGCAGTGTTTCTTGGTGTAACTTCATTAAATTAAAGCCCGTGCTCATGTGTTCAGCTTTGCAAATCCTGACCCGTCCCGCTGTCTTGCCTGCATCATCTATCCTTGGCCTGGTTTTTAGCTAAAACCACCCATAATGAAGAAGAGGCACATTCTTGGCTCTCAACAAGAACTTTTTTTTTTCATTTATTACCCTTTTTAAAAAAAATTTATTTGAGAGACAGTATGGTAATAATTTGGTGTGTCATGACAAGAAGTACGTATTTAGAAGACCAGAATGGCAGGCATTCCGAGCGTGACCCTTCTCTTACACACTGCCATCTTCAGAGCAGTGCTTGGTTCACAGGTATCGGCAAATATGGTTACTCAGGATGAGAATCCTACCAATCCACTGCTAGTTTCAAAAACCTGCTGATGATGGGGGCTGGGGAGATGGTTCAGTTGAATAAGTACTTGCCTGACAAACCCAAGGACCTGAGTTCAATCCCCAGTTCTGGAAGAAAAAAAAAAAAAAAAAAAAAAAAAACACCCAAAAACCTGCTGACGTTTCTCAGGATCATGGCCTCACCCATCTTGTACGTATAAACGTATGGCTTTGCCCCTGTCCTGTTTCCCAGCTTTTCTCCTTGCCCTCTCCTCATTGTCTAATTGTCACATTCTCACTTTCCTTTTAATTGTGTTATACCTTTCTATTTGTATTTCTTCTTTTGAGTTCTTATATTAGGGAGACTATACGATATTTACACATGTGGGTCTGGTTTATTTCACTTATGATTATATCTTCAAGTGGCATCCGCTTAAATATAAATGCTTCAAGTTTATCATTCTTTATAGCTGAGTAATACTCCATTGTACAAAAATACCACATTTTTTTCAACCATTCATCATGTGACGGGCATCTTGGTTGTTTCCAAGATTTGGCTGTCACAAACTGTGCTGCTATAAACATACGTACACATAGGGGTACTCATTCTACTCATTCTACTGAGCTATCTCCCCAGCCCCACCTTTTATTGTTTTTTAAGAAACAATCTTAATAAATTTCCTCAATCAGAGTCAAGCCTCATCCTCTCAGTCAGCTTATCCCCAGGATGTTTTAACTGTCCTTCGTAATAGCAACCTGCTGGGCAGATAGCTCAGTGGTTTAAGCACCTGCCTGACAAGCGCAAGGTCCTGAGTTCGATCCCAGTACCAAAAAAAGAAAAGAAGTAAAAAGAAAAAAAGTTGACTGAATAAATAAATTTCCACTAAAATTTGAATACTGTTGATTGAAAACTCTAGGAGGTCAATGAGTGTGTAATAAACTAAAAAGAATTTTTAAAAGCCCCAACTTTACTGATACATATTCCTAAACCTATACTATGTATATCCAAACTCTGTGCTGTGCAGATATTTGAATTGTCCTTCCTAGCTTCAAATCAGCAGTGAAGACGAAGGCATGTTAGTAAAAATGAAGGACTCCTACACCAGGAATCAGGTTTCAAGACCAGGTTCTAGCTCTCATGCTGCCATTTATCAAATTACTTTGTGTCTTTAGTCTCTGTATACCCATGTAAAAAAAAAATAATTAAAGAAGTAAAAGCAACCGCCCTGTATTATAAACAAAAGATCTCTTTATACTTTACCATGCGTATGAAACACCTTTGAAAATGTCATTAGAACTGTTGCTTGGAGGATCACTACGAATCCGGATTTGTGTAGTGAGACCCTATAGACCCTATACTAAATACATTAAAAAAAAAAAAAAAAACTGTGTTTCTTTTCATAAAGATATTCAGATACCTCTTTGGCATAGACTTGGCTTTATTTTATTTTTTTTTTATATTTTAGGGAAGGGTTATAGGATGTTCAGGGTCTCACTACTAGATCAGACTCGGAGTGATCCTCCTGTTTACAGCCTCCCAAGAGCTGGGATTACAGGCACATGCCACCACACTCAGTCTCAATTGGCCTCTCAGCATACCCCATGGGAGGGCTGGCACAGCAGGCCCAGGGATTGAACCCCCAGCCCCTGAACCTGCTTGCAGGGGCTTTAATCCACTGAGCTATTTGGCCGGCCAAGACCCGGCTTTAAAAATAGATAATTTTTGGAAAGTTTAGTCCAAGTTGAGTAGAAGGGGTGCTTTCTTATTGCAGAGTACAGAGTAGAACAGCTCAGGTATTCGGCGATGATTTAATAAGATAGCACATGAACTGAGAGGGTGAATACGATCTGGCCAGCCATCACATGTCATCGTCACTGTCTGTGTCCCTGGCTCGCCTCTGAGCTCCTTGGACCAAAGTGCAGCTTCTGACACACAGTAGGAACTCTATAAATGTTTATTGCACTGAATTACTTATCTGATGGCTGAGTCAGTGAAGCAGATAGGAAGAGAAATTGGCCCACTCTGAAAAACTCCCTTTGGACTTCAGCCAAAACTATTTCAGCAAATACTATTAGGATTAAAGACACACTTATGCACAGGAAAAAAATAAAACGGCAAGTTGCGCGCTCTCTTTTTCTCATTGGGTTAAAAAAAAAAAAGTCTCTGAAAATCATCCTCTGCCATTTCTTCTCCATCAGCCTTACATTAACATGATATGTTGCTGTGAAAGGACTCCTTAAATACATCAAATGGATTAATGCTGGCACTTGATCAGGTACGATTTCTGTTTCCATAAAACATCTTCAGACACATAGAAACTATTTAAAAGAGAAGGAGAAATCCTTCCCTTCACCCATCATCTAATTAAGCCTGGGAGAAGCTGACGTTTCTACAGACTCCGGTTCTGCTCCCCCCCACAGGAGCTGGGCTCCGTGCTGGGTCAACCTGCTATCTGAGTGAGATGCCCCGGCCACCTGGAAGCCCCACCTGTGGCCCAGGTGGACAGAGGGGAGGAAGGGAGGAGAGGAGGGGCACAGGAGTGCAGCAGGATTAACTCCTTGCTAATTGCTTGAAAAATTTCCCTAATTCCCAACCTGGGGGGAAATGCAGAAATAAGCTGAAACTAGCATGGGGTCAGTCTGGTGGACACCCCAGAAGTACAATCCAACACAGCCCTGTAAGAAAACCTCCAGGCCCTACAGTGGCCCCCTGTACCCAGCCCAGCTGCATCATTTGTTCTGAGCCTCTGGTGCCTGAGAAATCCAGCGGGCTATTCTCAAAGTGTGGTCTCTGGACCAGCAATTTCAGCCTCATCTGGGGACTTACTACCAATGCTCATTCTCAGGTCCCCCTGGTCCCCTGAGTCTTCCACCTGGGGAGCAACAAGCCCTTTGGGGAATTAGAGTGCATGTTCAAGGTTGAGAACCACTATGTTGGGCAAATTCTGGGAAAGAAATTTTCTCATTAACTGGGAAGAATTCCTATCAGCTCTCCAAATTCTTCTGTGGTCTCTACCACCTGAGGACTGTGCACATCTTTTTTTTTTTTTTTACTCCAAAGGGTTTTCAGATATGGGAAAGAAATTAACATTTACTGTGTGCCTGCTGTAGACAGTCACAGACCTGCTCCATGCCTTGTGTCTTCAGTAGATTCTAGAACTTTGTTAGGGCCTGCTTAGGCAGAGCACAGCAGCCGGGTTAGATCCCCGGCATGCCAGGCTGGCCCCACCCCCAGGGTGCACTGAGACAGCAACTGAGACTGGGCGTGGTGGCACGTGCCTATAATCCCAGCACTTGGGAGGCTGAAAACAGGAGAATCACTAGAGTCCAATCCACATAGTGAGACCCTGTAGACCCTGTACTAAACACACACACACACACACACACACACACACACACAACCTTTGTTAGGGGCTGAATTGTGCCTCCCCAGTTCCATGTTGAAGCCCTCACTCCCAGAACCTTGGAGTGCTCAGTGTGGTTGTATTTAGAGATGAGAGCGGCTTTAAAAGGGTGATTAGAGCTGGTGAAATAGCTCAGTGGACTAAATGCCTGCTTAGGCAAGTGCAGAGGCTGGGGTTCGATCCCCAGCATCACATGTCATGCTGGCCTGCTCCCAGGTGCCCTGAGCCAGGGACCCAGTCTGGGTGTGGTGGCACATGCCTGTAATCCCAGGCCTGGAGAGGCCAAGGCAGGAGAATCACTACAACTCCGAGCTGTGTAGAGATACCCTGTACCAAATACATAAAAAATGAAATAGGGGGCCAGGGAGATAGCTCAGTAGAATAAGTACTTGCCTGGCAAGCACAAGGGCCTGAGTTCAATCCCCAGTTCCGCCAAAAAAAAAAAAAAAAGAAAGAAAAAAGATAAAAGAGTAATTTAAAAAAAAAAGGAAATTCGGACACACAGAGACCAGGATATTCACACACGGAGGAGGGGCTATTCAGATCCAGGGAGAAGGCAGCCATCTGGAAGTCAGAGGGAGGCATCAGAAGAAGCCTGCCCTGCCAGTGGAGGTTGGTCTTGGAATTCTTTCTCCAGAATGAGAGAAATGTTTGCTTCCCAGGCCACCCAGACTGCAGTATTTTGTTATGGCAATCCTAGCAAATGAGTATAGTGGGCAGTAAAGCAGTTCCTTGGGGAATCCTGAATGACACAACCATTTAAAGAAACTGAGCCAATAAAGACAGCTGTCCCTAGCCCTAACCCAGTAAACGTTCACTGTTAGGGATGTTGGAGCCATCTGGTTGACCCAATGTAATCATGCTATCATGGAGGTCCCTTTAAAAGCCCCACTTTAGCCAGGCATGGTGGCACACTCCTGTAATTCCAGCACTCTGGAGGCTGGGGCAGGGGGATTGTTGCAAGTTTGAGACCAGCCTGGGATACAGAGTGAGCTTGAGGCCAGTCTGGACTGCCTAGCGAGACTCTGTCTCAAAAAGACAGAAATAAATAAATGCCCCACTTTACAGACAAGGTACCAAGACTCAGAGCAGAAATGATTTGCTGTTGTGGTTTGTGTGCAGCTGTCCCTCAAAGCCTCATGCAAAGGGCTTGTTCAGACATGACCAAATCTAGAGTATATGATTTACATGCAATGTTGTGTTTAAGGGTGGGTGGCTGGGGATTTAGTCCACTGATTGTATTGACACTGCCATAATCCCCAGTAGACTGGATATAATATAAGGAACAGAATCGCTAGCCACATTCATTCTTTGCTTGCTTTTGCTGGCTTCTGTTATCATTAACTGTTGCCCTCTGCCATGTGCCACCCTCTCTGGGAGCCAGCAGATTATGGACTGAAACCTCCACAAACTGAGCTAAATAAACCTTTCCCCTTTTAACTTTGGGTGTTGGATATTTTGTACCAAGAAGGAAAAAAGTAGGTAAGCCATTTGCCTCACTTAGCCCTGCTGCCCGGATGGTGAAGGAGGCTTGCGTACTCACCACTGTTCCCCACAGCCTCCCTGCTGTGTGCCGTGCTGAGACCTGCGCTTCGTTATTTAATATTTGCAGCAACAAAGACTCACTCTCATGACTATTCTATTGCAGGTGAGAGCAGACCTGGAGCTGGGGCTACAGTTCAGTGGTAGGATGTTTGCCTGGCGTGTTCTAGCCCCAGAACTGCACAAAAATAAACACATAAGTAGTGTAGGAGGCTCTGAGTTCAATCCCAGCAGCATGAAAAAAAAAAAAAAAAAAAAGAAAAGAAAGAAACAAAACAGATTTAGTAAATTACGGGGCTTAGCCAAAGCCACATAACTATTAAGCTTCAGAGTTCACGGTTGAGTCCTGGACCCTTTCTAAGTTCTAATAAGGCACTGCATTTTCCCATATACATAATATTTTCTATCCCCTCCCTTCTTTTTTGTTCCTGAGACAGGGTATTGCTATGTAGTCCAGGCTGGCCTTGAACTCACTATATAACACAGGCTGATTTCAAACTCGGGGCAATCCTCCTGCCTCAGCCTCCTGAGTGTTAGGATTACAGGCATGAACACCATCCCAGCCTATTTTATTTATTTTTTTATTTTATTTATTTATTTTTGTTTTTGCAGAACCGGGTATTGAACTCAGGTGCTTGCGCTTGCCAGGGAAGTGCTTATTCCACTGAGCCATCTTCCCGGCCCCACTACTTATTTTATTTCTGAGTCAAGGTCTTACTGTGTAGTTCAAGCTGGTTTTGAACTCACTATGTAGCTTAGGCTGACCTCAAACTCATGGCAAGCCTCCTGTCTCACCCTCCAGAGTGCTGGCTTACATTGTGTTTTTGTGGGACATTGCTTTGTATGTGTGTGTGTGCGGGGGGACATTCTTGGAAAGCCTCGATATATCTTTAATGGAGGAATTGACCAAGAATCAGGAAAATGTGGTCAGGAATAAGCCTCCTATATGCCCGGCACTGTGCTAGGCACTCTCATTTGGTTGTACCTAGATGAAGCGCTTCAGCCTCTGCTGTCTGCAGCAGCAGGGGAGCAGGTGACCGTAGATGGAAGCCAGGCTGCCAGACAGAGTCTGGCTTCCCAACTCAGCAGCTGGAAGACCTTGGACAAGTTACAGAGCTTGTTTCTACGTGCCTTGGTTTCCGCATGTATAACACGGAGGTGACTGTGATCGTCATAGCTCCGGTTTCCTGGGGGGTCGTGAGAAGCAGCTGTTAGTGCCCACGGAAGAGGAGCTCAGGCGTGGGCTGGGGAGGAGTGAGAGCAGGCAGGCAGGCTGACGAGTACCTCTGCTCTCTGCTCAGACAAGGGCTTAGGGGTTTTCCTCTCACCCTCAGGTTGTCAAGGAGAACCTCCTGACAACAAAGTCTGAGCCCTGGGTAAGCCTCTGTAGGTTCACTTCTAAGAACAGCATCAAACAGAAATGGACAGAAACTGACTTAGTCCTAAAGTATGATTCGTCCACAAGTATATGCGCCAAACCCAGGCTTGACAATGAGCACACAGTGCCATACCCAAACTGTACATATTCTCCAATTCACCTTGTCCCCTCTCTACCAAGCCCCTTCATAGCCTGTGGTCTCATGGACACAGAATTTATTAATAACATTGCTTGAGTAGGCTAAAACTAGAAGCCAGTGGCAACAACAGTGCGAAGATTATTTAGCAAGCGCCCTGCACCCTTCAGTCTGTCAGTGATGCTATCGGGAGGAAAATCGAGGACCAGATCCTACTGCTCCCAGAAGGGCCAAGAGGAGAAACTTCAGAGAAACACTTGGATGTACAGCAAGACTTACAGCCAAGGATGTTCATTATTTATTGCAGCACCGGCAGCAACCTAGGCATCCATCAATATAGGACTGAATGAATAAAATTATGGGACATCCATGAAGTGGAATGAGATGGAGCCATAGAAAAGCAGGAGGTGGATATAGCTGTGCCACGGTGGAACTATCTGAGATAAATGTCACAAAAGGCAAGACACCCTTTAAATGGGTGAATTATACGGAATGTGAATTATACCTCAATAAAGCTGTTATCTTTTTAAAAGAAAGCCCTAGAAATGTGTTGTGCACTACCATTTGTCACTGTAAGAGTACATATAGATAAAATACAAATGAATATCTAGCCGGGGAGATGGCTCAGTGGATTAAGTGCTTCCCTGGCAAGCGCAAGGGCCTGCGTTCAATCCCTGGTTCCACCCTCACACACACAAAAAAAACCAACAACAAATGAATATCTATATTGATCATCTGGATGAATGCTCAAGAAACTAGAAATGTTCTCTGAGAGGGGAGTCACTAAGGAGAGTTGCTCTTCCGCTGTAATCCAGGTATAACTTCGCCTTTCAGAAATCACGGTCATGTGTTTCCCTCTCAATCAGTGAAGACAGTCATTTTGCAAAAACAAAGCGAAGGAAATGGGAAAATATTTATTGAATGGTACCACACAGAAGCCGCTGTTCTAAATCATGTCACTCCCATTATACACTTATAGGATGCATATTATTCTAATTTTACAGAGAGAAGAACTAGCTTTTTAAATTTATTTATTTGGCAGAACTGGGGATTAAACTCATGCCCTTGTGCTTGACAGGCAAGTGCTTATTCTACTGGGCTATCTCCCTGGCCCAAAGCTAAGATTCCATCTTTTTTTTTTTTTTTTTTGGTGGAACTGGGGAACTGGGGATTAAACTCAGGGCCTTGCACTTGCCAGGCAAATGCTTATTCTACTGAGCCTTCTCCTCACTCCCCTCTCACTTTTTTTTTGGCAGAACCGGAGATTGAACTCAGGCCCTTGCGCTTGCCAGTCAAGTGCTTATTCTACTGAGCTATCTCTCCAACCCCTTAGCTTTTTTTTTTTTTAGACAGGGTCTTGCTGTGTCTGAAGAGAGGAGTCACTAAGGAGAGTTGCTCTTCCTCTATAATCCAGGTATAACTTTGCATTTCAGAAATCACGGTCATGTGTTCCCCTCTCAATCAATGAAGACAGACTGGCCTCAAACTCGTGGTGATCCTCCTGCCTTAGCCTCCTGAGTGATGGTATTATCGGCGGTGCCCCCTGGCCCACACAACCCTTCTCCTAACTACCTGGATTTCTGAAATTTTAGAATTTGAGACTCCCCAGTGGGGGTCCTACAGGAGTTTTCTCAAGCTAAAATAGGTCAAAGTATTTCCAAAGTGAAACCATCTCATACACGATTCTAAAGCCTCTGATGGAAAGGTGACCCAGAGTGTCTAAACCACGTTTGTTTAGAAAATTGCGCTTCTGGAGTAGACTGCAGACCAAGGGCAGGGGCCTTCCAGCCTTGAATTCCAGAAGCCAGGTTAGCCAGTGAGCTGGGCCACTCCAGCTGTTTCGGGGAAATCCTCCTGGACAGCCGCTTGAAAAGTCGCTGCGCTGCGCAGCTCGCCCAGTCCTGCTCGGCGCCATAAATGCGTGTTTGATTGCAAAGCAGGTGGGAAGCCACAACGAAAGGTCAGGAGTTCTGCTGTTTGTTGAGCTTCCTTGCAGGAGAAATGCTCGGTTACAGCCAAGATTGGCTGCTCGCTGAGCAATTTGCATTTCCTCTGTTTGAGCTAAGTTGCCACCTGGTGACCCCAAAGGGTCTTTTTGCTTGAAAAAGAGGAAACGGCAGGGCCAACGCTGGTAGTCATTGACACACCAGCAGTTTCTCAGCCAGCAGTAGTGTGTAGCAGTTTCTAGAACTGGCAATCCCTAGGACCTACTAAGCGTCAGCCGCACAGTCTGTCACTGGATCCTCACAGCGCTAAGGCAGCATTAAGGACATTGCCTCTTGTTTGGGGTAAATGGCTCAGGAAGCTCCGCCTTGGCTGGGGGAGGGGGACACCTCCTCTGGGATTCCTGATTCCTTGGGGACTGTGTCACTGCTGGTTCTGGCATCATCAAAGGGGACCCTCTGCCCCTTAGCCTTCGTTTACCTATCTATGGCTCTGCTGAGTCAGGCTGGAATATTTAAACATGAGTGACCACGGGAGAATATTGGGAGAAAAAAATGAAAAGGCGACGGGCAGGAGCCTAGAAAACGTGGCTGATAAGATGTACCCTATCAACCTTCCCACCATATCAGACCCCAGAAAGGGATGACCCCACTGTAGTCCTTTCTGCTTCCTCTTGGGTCCCCACTTTTTCATTCCTATACGTACTTATTCAAAGAAAAGTTTATTAGCTGAGAGTGGTGGTACATGCCCTTAGTTCCAACAGCTCTGGGAGCCTGACACAAGAGGATCACAAGTTTGAGCCCAGCCTAAGCAACCTAGCAAGACACTGTCTCGAAATTAAAAAACAATACTAAAAAGAGCTCGGGCGTGTTGCTCAGTGTGCAGGACTCGCATTCAATCCCCAGCATAAATTTATTTATTTACTTAGTTATTATGTGTCAGGCATTGAAAATAAAGCCTTAAATAAGACAGATAGGTCCCTGCTCCCCTTCCTGCTTGGTAGGGAAACAGATAAATGAATAAATACCTATATAAAAGCATCCGAAAATAATAATAATAATATAATAATAATAAAGAGCCAGGGAGATGACCCAGTGGAATAAGAGCTTCCCTGGCAAGCACAAGGGCCTGAGTTCAATCCCCGGTTCTGCCAAAAAATAAAAATAAAACATAAAGAATCTGTGATGCTGGGTAGCACGCAAACATAAGATGATATAGTAGAAAGAAGGCTCTGGAGAGCTTTACTAGCCAGACATTTAAAGAAATGTCCTTGTAATTATATATATATATATATATATATATATATATATATATATATCCCCGTTTTTAGTTGAATGAGTTTTTCTGGTTTACTCATTATTTTCACTTTTTCATTGGTTATACAGATTGATGGGTTTGATTTGGTGGGTTGGTATATGCACATAACATACATTAGCCATTTTTGCCCTTTCTCCTTGCTCCACTCCTCCCCCTAGTTTTGAATTTTGGGGGCTGTTTCAGTGTGTATATTTTCTCAATCCACCCCTGATTTTCTGCTTTTATATCTCACTCTATTGTCTTTAATAATCTCCTTTAAGAGCACCCACTTTAAGCTGCATGTGGTGGCACACACCTGTAATCCTAGCATTCGGGGAAGCCAAAGCGGGAGGATTCTTGCGAGTTCAAGGCCAGCCTGGGCTACAAAGTGAGCTCAAGGCCAGCCTGAACTGCATAGGAGGACTGTGTCTGAAAAAGAGAAAAAGAAGGAGGAGCAGGCACAGGAGGAGGAGCAGCAGGAGCGGGAGGAGGAGCAGGAGGAGCAGGAGAAGAAAGACCCATTTTAATTATTAAAGCTGAGACGGGCTAGGTGTTGAAAGTCTCAGTGACAAGGCAGGGCTCATTCCAGTCCCTCTCAGCCTGTCTTGCAGTCCCAATTGCCTGCTCAGACCCCTCCACCTCTATGGATGCCGACAGGCTGCTCAGCTGCTGTGTTAGTTTGTCTGAGCACAGTGCTATGTGGTTGATGACAGTAACACTGCTAGGAGCTCGTATCACCCAAGAACAGCATGGCTGTGGGGGCTGAGGAAACCAGAAACCAAGAATGAAGCTGCACTGCCCAGAGCGCCACACGCAGACCATGCTGGGCCCGTGTCACCTGCTCAGTCTGGTCACTTCCAACCCCTCCCCCTTCTGATGACAAGATAACAGATGAAATTTTCTTGGCCTCAGGTAACTCTACAGAGGGACTCCCCATCCACCGGCAGGAACTCAGAGGGAATTCTCTCCCAGGAATTTAGATGGAGTAGAGGCTTCCAATTCTAAAGTGGCTGGAAAACTAAGGGAGTCTGGAAACTCCTACAATATTGCTTATTCTTGTCCCTGCCGAGACAAGAATTTTTTTTTAATTCCACAAAGTGAACCCCCTCTCACAGATTAAGCAAGCCGAAGGAAGTTTCTGTTGCTTACAATCAAAAGAGTAGTGAATAATATATGAAACGATAGTCCAGTGGTCAAGAAAGTAAGGAAATCAATATATAATTATAAGATGGAATAAAGTACCATGACAGAAAATAACAAGGAACTTCGAGGGACTAACAGTGGAGACCAATTTTAGTTTGGGTGACCAGGGAAAAAGAGACTTTGCAGAGTATCTTAGTTATTTTTCTTGTTGCTGAGATAAAAGATTCAACACCCAAAGTTAAAGGAGAACAGGCTTATTGAGCTTATAGTTTGCAGAGGTTTCAGTCCCTAATTCATTGGCTCCAAGGCAGGGCGGCCTGGCAGAGGGGCATCACAGAGGAGAAACACTTCATGTGGGCGGAAGATGCCAGAGCATTAAGGATGATGACAGCTCTTTCTGTCCCTTACAGTTTATCTAGGTAACTTAGCATGGCAGCACTCACACCCTTAATCCTAGGACCCGTGACTCAATCTCAGCAGCACACACTCTAGATCCAGCCACCTCTGAAGAAGTCCCAGCTATGACCACATGAGGCTTCAGGGGGCACATCTAGACACTAGCCATTAACAGGAAGATTATATTTAAATCAAATCCTTGAAGATAGGGAGTTAGGGGCAGGGATATGACTCAGTGGAATAAGCACTTGCCTGGCAAGCGCGAGGGCCTGAGTTCAATCTCCAGTTCCGCCAAAAAAAAAAAAAAAAGAAGAAGACAGGGAACTAACTATTTGAAAGGATGAAGGAAAGACTATCTTAGGCATAGGCAAAGCACATGAAGATGCCTTGGAGTAGAAAAGAGTTCTGCACATCCCTGAGGCATAAAGGAAGCTAGTGGGGCTGGAGAAAGTTCATTCTCCGAGTTGGATACAGGATGGTTTTTCTCCTCTTGGATGTTTGTAGTTTCTTCCTTGAAAATGCAAACTACATCTTAGCAGTTAGCCTTGCCATCAGTGTGCGTGTGTGCGTGTGTGTGTGTGTGTGTGTGTGCACGCGTGTATGTGTGTGCAGGTTTATTCTCCATGCCATATGATTGTAGCTCCTGCCTATAGGAACTTTTGCTATACTAAAAACTTGACTTCTTCAGGATTAACTTGGATAAATCAGATAAGAAAAAAATATGCCCCGAATTTTAGCAGAATCTTGACATTTGTGGGGAGTAGAACTGAGTAGAGATGGGGGGCTGGTGAGAATTCTTTCATACCTGCAGCCTCCCTGCCCTGTACGATCAGATCAATATGTGGCAACATGTATTATTGATGTATTCCTTTGTAATAAGCAGCCACAAACATGACACCTCAGAGGACATCCACTGTATAGCTGACAGGTCTGTAGGTTCAAAGCTGGCCACAGTGACTGAGTTTTAGGTTGTCGCAAGACTGAAATCAAGGGATTTTTTTCTCATCTGATCTCAGTCTTCTTTCAGTCTGGTAGTTAGCAAAGCCCACCCTCATGCCTCTTGGACTAAGGTAGCCATGTGTGTACAGTTGTCCGGAAGGAGCCACCCTTCTCCATCCACAGTGCGCAGCAGGAGGGTCTGCTTGCTCCCGGGCCAGCCAGAGTGTGTCTTGCTCTTTCTCCTTCTGTGCTACCAATTGGAGAAAACACTCTGTGTTTAAAGGACTCATGTGGGCTGGAGAGATGGCTCAGTGGTCTAGAGCACCTACTTGGAACAAGCTTGGCAAGGCATCAGGGACCG
>NW_004524635.1:3571565-3579724 GCF_000260255.1 Octodon degus
TTGGTGGAACCAGGGATTGAACTCAGACCCTTGTACTTGCCAGGGAAGTGCTTATTCTACTGAGCCATCTCCCCGGCTCCAATTGTGTGTGTGTGTGTGTGTGTGTGTGTGTGTGTGTGTGTGTGTGTGTGTACAGAGATTTAAAAGAATTTAGTGCCCAGTTTGCAACTACAGCAAAAAATCACTTCTGTTTCTTCTTATTCTTCTCCTTACCTATTACCCATCACAGTCACTTCCTGTGATTCCTGCAGCCAATTCAGGGTTTAAAGCAACAGAGATATAATCCTTCCAAGTTCTAAAGGCCGGAAGTCTGAAATGGAAGTGTGAGCCCGGCCATGTGGTGGAGGGCCCAGCCTCTCTCGGCTGCTGGTGGCTGTCGGCGTCCCCGTCCCTCGGCTTGGGTATGCCTCGCTCGACCCTCTGCGTCTGTTTTCCGCCACGTTCCCTGTGGTCTGTGTCTGTGCTCTCTCCGGTATAAGGATGCACATGAGTGCATTTAGATGCCGCCTGAGTAACAGGGACTGAGAGAGGTATGGGAAGAGCGGAAGACACAAAGTGGTGGTTGGATTTGACTGACGCACGCACTATCCACATACAGAAGCATCACACCGAACCCCAATAGCATATACAACTAATGCACATTTAATCAGCCAGGCGTGGTGCCACACACCGATAATCCCAGCACTCAGGAGGCTGAGGCAGGAGGATTGGTATGAGTCTGAGACCAGCTTGGGCTACACTGTGAGCTCAAGACAGCCAGAAGTGCACCGCGAGACCTTGTCTCAAGAAGACCAAGCAAATAACAAAATATACATTAATAAAATGTTGTAATAAAAACATTGAGAAAAAAATTTTAAAAGCCCTAAAATCCAAATGATGTGTATAGATTAGTTTCCACTCACTGTACAGTATGCGATTTGTAAAAACTCTTACGATGTGATGATTCAGGGGCCGAAGGTGCAGCTCGGTGGCAGTGCGAAGCCCTGAGATCTGTTCCTAGCACTGGGGTAAAAAAATGTGATGATTCCTGGTTAAATCCAGAACCATTACCCTTCCCAGCACCGCCACCCCCAAGTCTCTGTGTAAGAAAGAATACTAACAATAATGAGAAAAATGAGTCCACATTGATTAATGACCGTGTTCTGCAAAAAGCGGCACAGTTCCTTTGTATAAATGATCTTGCAAGGAGTCCTGTAAAGGATGGGCCATTACACAAAATGAAACCAGGCAGGTCTGTAAAACGAGTTCTCCCGCTCGGTTGCAACTGCCTGTTCGTTCATCTGACACAGTATCATTTTCAACTCTCGAGACGTATTTATTTTGATGACAGACTTTAAAATATTGTTTGAGAAACATATCATGGAAAAAGAGTATGGATAATATATATGCACTGCTTAAGATTAATAATAAAATGAACGTAAAGCATTTTTTAAAAGAAACTAGCTGTAAGCATAGAAAGGCTTAATATCACCAGGGTATGAAATATTTGACATTCTATTGTGGAAATGCCAACACACAAATTATCCTTGCTCATATTTTATTGCTGTAGCACTGTATTTCCCCGTATAATGCTGTGCAAACATTTTATCGGAAATGGTAGAGGAAAGAAAACCCATTGTTAACCACACCAGATAAAGTAATTTGGTTGCCAGTATAACAGCCTTTGCAGTCGGATGGTTACGTTGTTTGCTATATTCAACAAGGGGCAAGAATAACACATCAAGGATGGTTATAAAGAAGCAAAGTGGATGTTTAAAAAGCAATATGCCATAATATTTTCGCCTCCCTGGTTCCTTTTATTTGAAACCCATTAAGAAAATATTAAACCCACATGCCCCACTGACAATTCATTCAACTCATGAGGCACTAGAGTTGATGGGTGGCGGGCAGAGGACACACACAGACAGACACAGACAGGATTCGGTCCAAATAGGAGCCCGGCTGAGGCTCTCCCCCTACCTAAAACCCAGACAGTGTAGGCAGAGGCAGGGGTGGTCCCTGAGGCCTGGCTTTCTGCCCCTGAGCCTCCTTAGGCCTTGGCTCTACCTCTGTAGCACAAGGATTATAATGATACATTGAGTTCATACTCGGAAAGCCTGGAAGCAAGGCAGGCTGCAGCAACTGTCAGATTGCTGGCTTCCTGCTGGTGCACAATCCCACATCCTTGCTGCAGCACACAGCTCCAGCCACCTTTGCTGACTTCATCCCCTTCCCGCATGCACTCTGCTGGCCTCCTGTGCCTCTAACAAGGCCAGCTGGGCCCTGGTGCTTCTTGGGGCTCTAAGTTCAGAGCTCTGCTCAGAGCCACCCTCCTTCCTCCACCTTCCGCCACTCAGCGTCACCTTCTGGCCTTATTCCTTTTGTGTATTTATCACCATTCGAAATTATGTAAGGGCTGGACAAATGGCTCAGAGGATTAAAGTGCCTACAAGCAGTCCCAAGGTGCTGTGTGGGCCCCTCCCCCAGGGCGAGCTGAGACAGCAGTTGAGACTGGGCATGGTGGCGGACCTGTAATCCTAGCTCTTGGGAGGCTGTAAACAGGGTAGACCACTGAGTCTGATCTAGTAGTGAGACCCTAAACACCCTGTAGACCCTTCCCTAAAATACAAAAAAAATTATTGTGTATTTGTGTAGTGTGTGTGTGTGTGTGTGTGTGTGTGTGTTTTAGATGTGTTTCTCCCCCAGTAGGGTGACCCACTTGTCCTGTTCTCCCAGTACATTCCCAGGGTCAGCCACGAAGCTCCAAGTCTTGAGACTCACTTGAGCCCCAGCCTAACCAGGACAGCTGATCCACCTGCAGCAGGTAGACGTTCTCCAAGGGCAGGGACTTCACCTTGTCCACACCAGTGCCGCTGCCTAAACAGCTCCTGACAATACGCGCACCGCTGCCCAAATGCGCGCTCAGAATAAACGAGAAGTGGGTGGTGAAATGGCAGCTTGGTGGAGGTCTCTATAAAGCCTCAGTCGTTCTGAGGAATCCTGCTTTCATCATTATCAACACAGAAAATAAACGGAATCTCCTAAGTGGTGGCACAGGCCTATAATGCTAGCTGCTCAAGAGGCCGAGGCAGAAGGATCACCAGTTCAAGGCCAGCCTGGGCAAATTAGTGAGCCCTTATCTCAAAAGAAAATTTTAAATAAAAAAAATATTTTTTAAAGTGGGGGTTGGGAGAGCTGGGAATGTAGCTCAGTAGTAGATGGCTTGCCTAGCATATTCCAGGATCTGGGTTCAAAGCCAAAGAAGGAAAGAAGGAGAGAGGAGGAGAGGGAGGAGAGGAAAGAGGAGGAGGAAAGAGAAAAGAGAAGGAAAGAAAGAAAAGAGAAGAAAACAAACCAGACTAGGCAGAATCAACCCCCTTGATGCTTTAACCAGTACAACTGGCCCCTGCTTCCTAACACAGTCACTGATGTTTATATTTCTGTCTCCAAGGTTACCGCAATGCCTCAGAAGCCAGCGACTGCTTTGCATCTCAAGATCAACACCCTCAAGTGCCGGGAGAGCCCAGGTGATCAAGGCCAGGTGGAAGTTTTAGAAGCTGACTTGGCCGCACATGTCAGTTCCTCATGGACAGAGCGCCTGGAGCTAGCTTGTCACACCATCAAACTTGGCTTGTCAAAGTTCTGGGCCCTGCTTCAGCCTGCAAGCTGTATACACAGGAAGGACTTACAAAGAACTGTTCTAAACAAGTGCAGCAGAGGTTGGAAGGAACTGCCGTGACAGGAAGAAGGGAGAGACTACCAGGTATTTGGAAATAAGTGAGAGTGGCAGGGTGTGCAAAGATTTCTTTCGATGATAAAGAAGTCTTACCATCTGGATTTTGAGTTAAGCGAAATATAGACATAAAGATGCAAAGGAAGGACTTTATCCTGCAATTCAGGAAACTGGGTTAGAGTGATCTGACAAGTGTGTTATTAGGCTGGAAGTGAGTGTCTCTTACGTGACCAGGAAAGTTGTACTTAATTTTCTCCATTGATCAAGTGGGAATGGTAATTTCCACCCTGACTTGCTCAGGAAGATGTTACATTAGGATGTTGTAATCAGCCTGATCCTATGGGCTGAATGAAGTAAATTGCTCCCTCTCTGAGGACGTGTAAAGTGGGTCGGGTCATTCCAGTTGAGTGAATAAATCAATTTCAGTTGACAGGTTGGTTTCCTGCTGCTCCCAGAGGTTTTGCAACAGGGAGAGTTTACTTTCTCTTGACCCACAGAGACAGCTGGAAAACAGAACTATTTGAGATTTCCTAAAGAAGTCAGAGAGAGAGAGAGAGAGAGAGAGGGAAAAGAAAGAAACATCCTAAGAATTCATGATCACAGCCTAACATCAGACATTAACTCATACGTTAGGTTACCTACAAGATTCATACACATAATATATGCTTTAACGTGAATGCATATCTGTCCTTTAAGCTATTAGGGTAAAATGTTTTACAGTCTATTAAACTGGGCGTGGTGGCACACACCTGTAATCCCAGCCCTTAGGAGCCTGAGGCAGGAGGATTGTTGTGAGTTCGAGACCCGCCTGGATTACACAGTGAGTTCAAGGCCAGCCTGAACTGCACAGTGAGACCCTGTCTCAAAACTACATAAAGGGGCCAGGGAGATAGCTCAGTAGAATAAGCCCTTGCCTGGCAAGTGCAAGGGCCTGAATTCAATCCCTGATTCCGCAAAAATAAATAAATAAAATAAAAATAAATAAACTACATAAAAAATTTTTAAATAAAATATTATAAGTGTTGTAGGCGCTGGCAATGAGCTGTGTGAGGGAGACACCCCACCCTCACACCAGTTGGGCTCATGAACCCAAGTCTGGTTTCTCCTTCTGAGGCTGTGGCCTCTCTTCTCAAGCTAAAAACCTAACTTCTCTCTCTCCCCTCTATTAATTCTGCATGAGTGATGGTGAACCTTTCAGAGTTTTCAGTGATACAAACAGCCTGCTTTGGCATGTGTGCCCTAAATTCACCACCACTGGCCTATACTATGCGGTGACCCTCCCTGATCACCTCTACCTGGCCTTCAAGAGTCCTCTCTGTCCCCACTCGAATGCTGCCTCTTCAGAGACACCCCCAGGCTCCCCCAGCAAGCAACATCCAAGTTGCCTCCTCCCATCCGCACCGCTGCTCTCCTGGCCCTATTTGGCCTCACCTTCCACAGCAGCAATTTGTAGATTTCCTTGCCTCCTAGACAGCAAACTTCCTGAGGCCAGATCCTGTGCATTATTAATTACTGTATTCTCCCGGAGCCTGGCACAGTGTGAGGAGCACCATGGGGCTTTGATAATTATTCATTAAATTGGATTTCGGGGGAGAGTCTAGGAAATTGATAGACAAGACCTGCAGGACAGCCTGGGTTGGAGGACAGAGAGTACTGGCCACAGCCAGGGCAAAGTCATCAGCAAATAGTCAGCCCTCACTGTGATTTACGCCAAAACTCTTCTGCACCAATGACCATGTTCTGCATATCTGGTTTTCACTGCGCCAAATTTTAACCAGCTGATGTCCCAGGAATCTGACTTTGTATCAGCTGTGTGTGTAGGAGATCCTGGTCCCCAAGTCTTGGACGTGCCCAGTGGTAGGGCCTGTGTGGATTCTATTGCAATCTCAGGGAAAAAGAAACCAGGAATGAAAGTAAGTCGGGAGCCATGGGAATTTGTTTGATCACAAGAAATCACACAAGTGAAAGCCTCCTATCTCCATGGAAAAATTTATACTGTTCTTCAGCCAGCTGTGTGAGTGAAGAAGTGGGGAAATTTGTAGTAATTTGCAAGTTTGCCCAGAGGATGAGTTGTGTCATTTTTCCTGCAACAATCTGTGCTGCTGGCTGACAGCATGGAATTTCCTCCTGGATTGAGTTGGCAGCTATTCACAAAAACAACCAATTAGGTTGTGCGGAGCCAAAAACAGTGGCTTGCTGGGATCGGCTAAAAAGTGAAATGGAGATAGAGCAGGGGATGTGTTTCTGTATTAGGGCAGCTATGGGCTCTGCTCTCCTCCAGTACTTGTTTTATTCTCTGATTTCATCTGGCTGCCTGGCCTCAGGGTAGCTCACCAGCTGGCTGGCCTGACCTCTTGATAGAAGTCCTGAGTCAGGCCTCTCCTGCACCTAGTACCATAGACTCCCCAACACCTGTCCCTGACAGGTACCCGGGAGACAGTGGTATAATAACCAGGAAACAGGACGTGCTTTCTGGATGTACAACTAGAAGGACAGAGGTTTCAGGTTTTTCAGCAAGGTGCTCCTGTCTGTTGTGTCACAGGCTGCTGAGAAGAGGAGACTTGGCACCTTCCCCAAGGGCCCCTAACTGCACAGCGGTGAATAAGGAAGCTGATGGAGGCTTTCTCCAGGCTTTGGCAATCCTGTCCATTCTTAATGTCCAGGGGACTCTTTCTCTGATTCAGCTCCTCTAAGAGAAGCTGCTGAAATGCTATAAATCTGCCCGACAAAATGCACATAGATGGGGCTGGGGATTTGACTCAGCAGTAGAATGCTTGCCTAGCAAGCAGGAAATCCTGCATTTGGTCCTCGGCACCAAAAAAATAAAATTAGTCTCTCAAAATGCACATAGAACCTGATAGAAAGTATGGGAAATTACTTCTGGTTTTTATATTTCTTCTTTTGTAGCTCAGACCCACCTTGACACACAAATGTCTTCTTCATAGTCTGGCTCTTGCAAATCTGCTAGAATGAGGTTATCAAACAAAATATGGAGGGGCCGGGGAGATGGTTCAGTGGAATAAGCGCTTCCCTGGCAAGTGCAAGGGCCTGAGTTCAATCCCCGATTCCGCCCAAAAAAAAAAAAAAAAAAAAAAAAAAAAAAATTGTACTTAATACACCTATCTACTACATATTGTAGCTCCGCAACACAGTACATGTAGAGTAGAGCATGTTTGCCCTGGTGACAGTGTGGCTTTCTGGTGCTGGGGCTCCTGCCAGTGGTCTCTCTCAAGAGAGACGAGCACAGCACATATCACTATCCCAGAGAAAGAGCAAACTGCTAAGTACAGTTTCTGTGGATGTGCAGCACTTTTACACCACCATAAAGTGGAAAAATCATAAGTTGAGTCATTGAAAGTTAAGCCATCATAAATGGGAACCATCTGTACTAAGAGATTATTTGGTTTAATGTGAAATTTAAATTGACCTGGGGCCTGACTTTTATTTGTCAAACGTGGCGGCTCTAGTCAGGCAGATCGTAAGCCTTTTCATTACTTTCAATAATCTATTAATTTGTCTTAATGGTGGGAATTTCTAGGACATCAGTGGGCTATGGCCGAGAAAATGCTGTGTAATCAAGCACCCCAAAATTCAGTGGCTTAAAGGAATAACTACTTATTCTTGTGGATTTAAGGGTGAGCATGCAACTGGCTGGTGTGGGCTGATTTCACTGTGACGTTGCTGCTGCACGTGACTCTCTCTTCCCGCTCCTGAGACCCACGATCTACCAGGGCAGTCCTTGGCATGGTGGCAAGCTGCAAGAAAGGAGGGCCCCACTGTGAGCACTTTCTGAGCCTTTGGCGACACCGCACACGCCAACATCCCATCAGGTTCCAGTACAAAGTTAGGACACAGAACTACGAAGGGGCTGGGAAAGAGGGGGGATAAAGAACTGGACCAAACAATCTCTCATACTGGGAAAAGGGACAGTCGAAAGCCAAGTACAGGCTAGGTGTGGGAGTACACGGTTGTAATCCCAGCACCCTGGGACACTGAAGGAAAAGGATTATAAATTGAGCCCAGGCTGAACAATTTAGGGACTCAGCAAGCCCCTGCCTCAAAATAAAAATAACACTGGGGACGTAGCTCAACTACAGTGGGGATGAGCACCCTGGGTTCAATCCCCAGTACCAAAAAATTCATATACATAAACAAAAAATCTCAAGGGTCAATGAGAAGAAAGAGGTATATTAACAGTGTTTGGACAGAATATCCTGTCTGCTTCTTTTTTTGGTGGAGCTGGGAATTGAACTCCGGCCCTTCCGCTTGCCAGGGAAGCGTTTATTCCACTGAGCCATCTCCCCGGCCCCTTAAGGATTTTTTTTTTTGCTCCGAATGCCTTCAGCGCAGGGTTGGCTGGCTGGAGTTGTGGGGATCGAACCACAGCAACCTGAGCCTGACTGCTTTGTTGAAGCAGCCACTTAAAGAACTGAGCTAAGGGGCAGGC
>NW_004524635.1:3579824-3585823 GCF_000260255.1 Octodon degus
TTATTTCTCAAAATAAATAAAAATAAAAAAATAAAAATCTCAAGGGGCCGGGGAGATGGCTCAGTAGAATAAGCACTTGCCTGGCAAGCCCAGGGGTCTGAGTTCAATCTCAGGTTCCGCAAAAAAAAAAAAATCTCAGAACAGCCATGTAAGCCCAGGGTCTCACCCCACTCTGCCACAAGGCAGCTTCACACTTTGAACCACTGCTTCATTGTGCATGAAACAGGGCTGTGGGGGAGGTTAGCACGATTTGACTGAGTAATCCCTGAACGGGAGCTATTATTATGGCCAAGAACAGTTACAGTTCGATGACAGCATGGCATAACCATGGCTTCTACTTTCTCCAGACACTAAACTTGTTTGGGTTTTTTTTGGCGGAACCAAGGATTGAACTCAGGCCCTTGCGCTTGCCAGGGAAGCACTCATTCTACTGAGCCATCTCCCCGGTCCCAAAACTAAACTTCTGATTATGCTCCAAAGTTTCCATAAACAGCGTGACCACAGACACAGTCATGCTAGGAACTGTACCTCGGATCTCTGTGCTGTTGGTCTGAGCCCGTTGCTTCTGCTGTGCACGCACAGCGCCTGCCCCCAGGACGGGAGCCTGTGCCTTGAGCCACAGGCAGTCTACTACAAAGGTTTGGTCATGTGTCTAACAGTTTAATCTGCTGTCTGGTTGGTTGTTTGTTTGCAGAACTGGGGATTGAACTCAGGCCCTTGTGCTTGCCAGGCAAGCACTTATTCTACTGAGCTATCTCCCCAGGCCCTTAATCTGCTTTTGAAATTGGTGTTCTTCATGAAAAGAAGCTCTGCTTACAGATTCAAATCCTTCTGCTTCTTCTTCTTCTTCTTCTTCTTCTTCTTCTTCTTCTTCTTCTTCTTCTTCTTCTTTTTTTTTTTTTTTAATGTATTTAGTAAAGGGTCTACAGGGTTTCACTACACAGATCAGACCCCTAGTGATCCTCCTGTTTTCAGTTTCCTAAATGCTGGGATTACAAGTGCATGCCACCAGGCCTGGTCTCAGTCACCATCTCAGCACACCCCGGGGGCGGGGCTGGCATGGCAAGCCAGGGATCTAACCCAGTCCCTGTGCCTGCCTAAGCGGGCGCTTTAGTCCGCTGAGCTATCGGATCGGCCCTGAAGCCTTCTTAGAACTCCAGCTCTAGATTCAATTCTAGGCTTTTCTAGTTAGCAGCTAATGCTTATGGAGAAGTTAGTCAAAATAAACAGTGATAGAACCGACCTTCTGAGATGGTTTAATGATTAAATGAATAGGGGCTGGTGAGATGGCTCAGTGGTCTAAAGCACCTACTTAGAACAAGCTTGGCAAAGCACAGGGACCGCGGTTCAATGCCCCAGCACCACATGCCAGCCAGCCCCGCCCCCTGGTGGGCTGAGCTGACCACACACACACACAAATAAATAAATAATTTTTTTTAAAAAAAATCTAAAAAAAAATTTAAAAAAAAGATTAAATGAATTAATTTTCGTCTGTCTTCTTAAAAGGGACCTATCATGTGCTATGGACTCCATGAATGTTAGCAAGGACCTTTATGGATTTGGTTATGAAAATAATGAAAACTATCATGACAACATCCTGGTTTCGTTTCATGGTTGCAATATGTTAGTTTTACTCTCTGAAGATACAGCTCTGTTTGTTTGTTTGTTTGAGTTTCCTTCTGTTTCCTATACTGTTTCTCTGAATCACTTCCTTTGTTTCTCTTTGCTTTTGTTTCTTTTTTCATGCCAGAAGTTCTCTCAAATGTCTGGTGATCTTCGGGTCTGTGTTCATGTCAAAGCAGGGGTTCCCAGCCCCAGGCCCTGGACAAATCCCATTGCATGGCCACACGGCAGGTGGTGACTGCCAGGTGAATGAGCAAAGCTTTATCTGTGTTTAGAGCCACGCCCTGTCGCTTTACATTACCACCTGAGCTTACCCTGTCAGGTCAACAGCAGTGCTAGCTTATCATGCCGGTAGAAGCACGAACCCTGCTGTGAGCTGCACATGTGAAAGATCTAGGTTGTGAGCTCCATATGAGAATTTAAAGCCTGGTAATCTGAGGTGGAGCTGAGACCATGACATGAGTGCTGGGGAGTAGCTTGAAATACGGAGAAACCGTAGCAGAGGAGTGTCACTGCACAGAGACCATAATCAATTACTCGCAGACTCCTATCAGTGCCCTACCCATGAGTGGAAAGTCGTACGGTGGCAGGCTTTAAGTCAGAACCTGGCACTTATTTTAGTCTGTGCAGGACCCATCTGTTATTTTATTTGTGACTTCTAGCTATGCCTCTTCCCTGTACCATGCACTTGTCTCAGTCACAGTTCTGTTGTGCCTACAGGCCAACCCTGGCCAAAACGAGTAAAAGCTATCATTAGGCAGCTTCTTTGCAAAGGGGGAAAGACCCAATCATGAGCCAGCACAAGATCTAAGACTGTCAACAAAAAGAAAGCTGGATTTAAAAGAAAATACCAAATGTCCTGTTCAAATTATAGATTCTTACAATAAGCGATTCATATTCTTCAAGCTCACTTTGGTTGGTTGGTTGGTTGGTTGGTTGGTTGGTTGGTTGGTTAGTTGGTTGGTCTGTTTGTTGTTGTTGTTGTTGTTTTGGTACCAGGGATCAAACTCCAGACCTTGCACTTGCCAGGCAGTTGCTTAAGCTGCTATCTCCCAGGCCCCAAGCCTACTTTGTGTATGATATGTGACAGGCTATGACCCTTCAAACACACCACATTAAGAGACAAGCTTTTAGGGTGTTGTTGTTATTGCTGTTGTTGTTGTTGTTGAAAAAATAAATGCAAACACAAATGGAAGCAATTATTGAAGGCTACCACTCCATCAGTGCATCTGAACTAAGAACATCTTTTGGCTAACCACATTGTCAAAGCTAAAGGACCGTTTACTGTCAATGAAGAATTGATTCTACCTGCTATTGAAAACATTTGTCATGAACTTGTAGGAGAGGCTGCAATTCAAAAGGTGGCATGTACTCCTCCTTTGGCTAAACAGTAACAAGGCAAATTGATGAAATAGCAGAGGATACTGAGACGCAATTATTAGAGAGGATTAACGAATTATCATGGTACATAATCCAGAATGAATCTACCAATGCTGACAGCAAAGCAATACTGCTTGGTTTTGGTGTATGTCCCAAGAAAACCTAAGAAAAAGAATATATGTCTAGCTGTTGTTGGATGAAGTCATCTATAGACATTCAGTTGGTTGATAGTGTTGTTAAGTTCAGCTTCTTTAAATTTTTACAGAAAGAATATGATCATACATTAAATGTATTACTTCTTTGTAAGTTGGTATGAGTACATATTTGTACATATTTGATTACATCTATTGTGGCAACTGCATAAACCTACACATCTTAATTCTTTTTACTTCCACTTCACCTCCTCTCTCTTCCCTGAAATTTATTATTCCTGTGACAGCATTGCAACAAAACCAAAAAAAAAAAAAAAAAAAAAAGTGGATAAAAATTTTAATAAGCAATAAAGGGTCAGATCAGAAGGCACCTGTGGGAGGAACCCCTGCAGCGATTGCCAGGGGCACATCTCATTCTGCCAGCCTTGCCCACCCAGCGGAGGGCACACGAGACTTACTTGGACCCACTGTGCCGACCTCAGTCAGCAGAGCGGCGGTGCCAAGGGATGGGCTTGGGCTGGGAGGAGGATAGTGGAATTGCGCCTGCAAAACCTTCCAAACTACAAATTCAAGTTGTTGGTGCAAGATGCCTGGAGTCCAGCCAAGCTTGCTCAGCTGTGGTGACAATAAAGGCATGGGACTGACGCTCAGGATCTAGGTTTGCTTTATTTGATTAAGCAATTGAAGGGCTTGCCTTGTGTTTTTTGGGTTTTGGTTTCCAGCTTATAGAAAGAAAGGTCAAAGGAAAGAAAAACATGATAGGTCGAACTATTTCTCTAGTCTCCACTTTGACATATTTTACTTACTAAACCACACCCTCTTTCCAATCGGAGATGAGCCCTAAAACTTCCCAAAGGCAAGAGGAAACCACATCAAGAAAAAAAGGTCTGGTAAAGGAATTTGGAGACTTAAATGTAGATGACTTCACATTGCTACAAGTGGTTCTACCCAGCAACCTCCAAAGATCTTTCTTTTGTTTCTTTCTTACAACAACCCTTATTCTTTTTTCTTATTTTAATGTATTTAGTACAGAGTCTGCACAGATCAGACCCCTAGTGATCCTCCTGCTTTCAGTCTCGCAAGCACTGGGATTATAGGCACGCGCCACCACATCCAGTCTCGTTCACCATCTCAGTGCACCCCGGAGGCAGGGCTGGCACAGCACTCCGGAGATCAAATCCCTGTCCCTGTGTCCCTGTGTCTGCCTAAGCAGGTATTTAAATCTGCTGAGCTATCTGGCCAACAACCCTTATTCTTCAGATGGAAGAGTCCATTTCTAGGAAGGGGCTCAGGACCTGACATTATAGGCTGGGATGCTAGAAAAGTCTGTGGCGTTATTTTCTAATTATTAATATGTTAGTCTGATTTACCAAAGTATTCAAAAATTACTTTCTGGATAGCGTATCATATGCTACATACAAACAAGCTACAGTCACTTCTGTTATAGTTGTATGGCATTTCTCAGTATATCAGTGTCTCTAATCATTTGTGAAGCTCAGAAATTTCAACCTTGTTCTCATTTTTATTGCTAACTTTGTTGTTGTTGTTGTTGTTGTTTGTTTGTTTGTTTGTGGAACCGGGTATTGAACTCAGGCCCTTGCGCTTGCCAGCCAAGCACTTATTCTGCTGAGCCATCTCCCCAGCCCCCATAAGTTCAGGTTTCTTACCCAAGATCATCATATAAAAGGATTCACACAAGTTTTTGGCTTTGGTTTCTTTCATTCAGCCTAATGTTTTTAAGACTCCAGGTTAATTCCTTTCAGTTGCCAGGTAGAATTCCCCAGTATGGAAACAACCCAGCTTGTTAATCTGTTAGTAGTAGCTGCCATTTATTGAATATTGAATATTTATAGCTGAACACTACACTAAGCAGAAATAATTCATGTATTGGCTCTGCAAATCCTTCAGTTGTTTTCAGAGAAGGGTTCAAATTTATACCTAATGGTTGTAGAAAAGACCAACATTTCTTTATAATCTTAGAGATTATAATTTTCCTTTTAAAAGTGTTTTTTCAAATCCTGTGGAAAGTTAACTTACACAGTGTTTCTATCCAACAGATCATTAATTTATAGACTTTCTAAACACATGTTTGGCAGAATCTTTAATAGTATTATTAATTTTAATTTTCCTCTTATAATTATGGCCAAGTCCCTACATGTAGCTGCCAAAGGCCAAAGGCCACATGTTGCATAATCTCTTTCTGTATCTAAGTCCATACAGAAAAGTGGTAAGATTCCAAATCTTATTTCCACTTGATACCACCATGCTTCTTCTGGATGAAGCACAGCTTTTTGTAATGGTAGTTTTGTAAGTACGAAGATGCCTAAGTGTCTATAATCAGGTTGCTGTCTGACCAGGTTGCTTTCCTCAGTGACCTCCAGAATGAAGGAAGGACAGATGAAAGCTGTTTCATACATTACCGGCAGCAAGAAAAAGGAGAAAGAGCAAACTTTGGCTGATCTATCAATTGGAGTTAGATTTGGCTATATGGAACACAAAAATCTAAGGTGAAAATAATGTAAGGTGTTAGAATCAGGATTTTTCAAGGGAAAATATTTAATACAAGGCACACAATCTATAGGATTATAATATTCACCCAAAGAGTCAAATGCAAAAGAGTACAGGAATGCTTTCCACACACTAGAGACCCAAAGAATCTAGCTCAGGGCCTGGATCCCACAGAAATGTCCTGCACAAGTCCAGCAATGTCTCAGGCAAATCTATATCAAGGGTCTGCACTGGGAAGTCCCAAAGGTCAGTGGTAGATGCTAGAGGAAAGCCTGTACCCATGGATGAAGGATCTGTGCCCGCAGAATGAAGGCTCTGCACCGGATCCAGGAAGTG
>NW_004524635.1:3586673-3587887 GCF_000260255.1 Octodon degus
TTGCCGGTAATTGAATCTAGGGCCTCATATAAGCCAGACATGTACCACTGAGTTACACATCAGCCCTGGAAAATCAATACTTATTGTTAGCCACAACAGGACTTTGCTAACAAAAAGGAAGGAAGAAGGAAGTACAGCACAGATACCGGGAGCAGCATCCAGCCATCTGTATTTGGCAAGATATGAACATCAGAGCAGGCTTTGGGAGAACATCTGGGGCCAAAGTTTTTCTAGGCTCTCAAGAGAACACCTGCTTCATCTAGCTTTCCCCGCTTTGTCCAGGTTTGTCTGATGGAAGGTGATCCTAAGGACCACAGTAACCTAGTTCTGACAACTTTATTTGTCCAGAAGCCTCGGGTCTAAAATCAGTGCAGGGGCCAGGGAGATGGCTCAGTAGAATAAGTACTTCCCTGGCAAGCACAAGGGTCTGAGTGCAATCCCTGGTTCAGCCAAAAAAATAATAAAAATAAAATAAAATCAATGCAAATGCGCAAAGATGTACTGGGCATGCTCCATGGGGGTCGCACGGATGCTGTGATAAGTCAGCACAGCCGGGGTGGCGGGATGCTCCTCCCTGAGAGGTCTGTGAGCTCAGCCTTAGCTTGGAGCAGTTCACCTCAAATTGTTTTCCGGGTTGTAGCAGACCAGTATGCTCCTACTGGGATGGCCACAGGCGCGCAGCACTAACCAGCTTAGCCTTTCCCTGTGCAGTGTGAGACCTCGGCAGCATGCTTTGGGGTGAGAAGGTCAACTCGCTATACAAGTATGCCACATAACTGCTCATTGTTCCTAGAGAGAAGGATCATCCTGCTCATGACCTTAGTTCACTCTGGCTGCTACAACAAAATACCCATGAAAAGTGTGGCTTACAAACAACGAAAATATGTCACTCACCGTTCTAGAGGCCAGGAAGTCCCAGGCCAGGGCACTGGCAGCTCAGCGTCGGGCCCACAGTTGTGTCTTCTGCTGCATCCTCACGGAGTGGGAGGGGCAGGCAAGCTCCTGAAGGGCTCTTTTGGACCGTTACACATTCCATCTCGAAGACTTTGCCCTCTCACCTCCTCTCCTCCTGAAAGGTCCTCCCTCTGTATACTATTGCATTGGGTTTCAGCACATGAATTTGGGCAGACAGAAACATTTGGACCAAAACAAACTCCTCAAACTTCTTCACTTGTGGTTTTCAAATGATGCTCGAAGCATATAGGTGTCAGTTG
>NW_004524635.1:3588807-3611468 GCF_000260255.1 Octodon degus
CAGTCTTCCTGAGCCCTGTTTCTCTGCAGCAGCAGTAACCCTTGTTCTCATCTTTATCACTAAGTTCAGGTTTCTTTCCCTGGATCCGCATATAAATTGAATCACACAGTTTGGAATCACCAAGTTTTTGGTTTCGATTTCTTTCATTCAGCCTAACATTTTTAAGACTCCAGGTTAAGTCCTTTCAATTGCCAGGTAGAATTCCCCAGTATAGGAACAACCCAGTTTGTTGACCCATTAGGAACAAATGACATTTATTGAACATTGAATATTTATAGCTGAACACTATGCTAAGCACTTCTTAAACTGTATCTCACTGGGGAGAGAATGTGAATGTCATTTATGAAGATTTTTGTTTGTGATTTTGTCTTTCACTGGCCAGTATCAGCCCTCAGTTTTAGGGGTACCTGAATCAGTCATCCTGTTGGTCTTGGAAGGAAATAAAGTGCAGGAAATCAGATCTTCCTTCTTGGGAGGGCTGGTCATTGCAAGGCTCCCCTTGGGGAGTTTGGGGGCTGAGTGACTGTAGAGACCCAATGCAGGGATACCTGAAGGAGGCAGGCAGCCTCTGCTGGCTCCCTCCTGGCCTCCCAAGATTCCCAGCCTCCTGCTCACTTTCCACAGCTCCAGGCTTTCTTCAGGTCTAGTAGCTTCCCTGCTTGACTTGGTGGAGGCTGCCTTAGTTTGTCCATTACACACAAAGCATTACTAACGCACTAGTTATTGTTCACCTTGTACAGATAGACCAAGAAACCAAGACCGTGGGTCAGTAAGGGATGCACTATCTGGTGGCAGGGGGAGGATTAGAACCAGTCAGTCTCTCTCTGTGCAAGGGAAGAGGCAACATGAGGACTGCTGTCGGTAGCCCCAGGCTCCCTGTAGCCCTGGGACTCTCTCTGTGTCTTTGCACCCAGAGCCCACAGGGCATGCAGGTGTGAGGAGACCCGTTCAGGCCCCTTTCACAGTTCTCGGCTTCTCCCACTTCTCCTGACAAGGCTAGCAGGGAAGCTACCTCAAACATCTCCCCTCTAAACCTTCCATTCAACCCCTCACTTAACCATTCCTCTCTTCTTCAGATCAGAAAGAAAAACATAGCCCAGAGCGCCATACAATCTTCCCCACCTTTCGGTGGCTTAGTTGAGCATTACATTTAAATCCTTATTCTGATCTTTGTTTCATGTTTATAGAACTGGATTGTTTTTATTCCTTTCCCTTGACAGAAATAATCCCTTTGGAATTTAAGCTTTTAAAGAGTAGTTATTTGGGTTACTTGAAAGGCAGCCCTGGAAACAGTCCCTTTGCACAGTCAACCTGCAAGGGCTTGGGGCGCAAGGGGACACACACGTGGCTGAACCCTGGGGTGCCACATTGGGAAGGGAGCTCTTGGCTTAGATCCATCCTCTCCGTACCCCCAGGCTTCCTCTGTCTCGACTCCAGTGCGCACCAAGGACAACCTTGGAAAAGAAGCAGGAAGGCAGAAGATGACACTGACTGGTCACTCGCAGCTGGCTGGGGAAGGACGAACCACAGTCAGCCCACTTGGGCACAGAGGTGCTCCTGTTTGCAGGTTCACTGGCTCCTGAAGCAGGAGGACATCCTAGAGGGGGTCTACAGAGGGCAGCGAGCAGCCAAAAGCCCACCAGGGGCCCTTTCAGGAAGACTCTGTGCCCATTCGCCGGGGAGCGGTTGTGGGCCACACAGGCCTCTGCTGGCAGGCCTTTCACACTGTCTTAGAGGCAGGGAGCCACCTGGCAGGGCCACCCTCCCAGGGGTGACCCCCATGAGGCAAGTGAGGGCGACAGGGCTACAGAAGCCTGGTCATGTCAGCTCAACGAGGGACAACTCTGTAAAGCCACTTAGAGCTCCGGGTGGAGTCAGGAGTGCTGGCTCCAGGCCCCAGCTCCGCTCACTTGCTGTTCCCTTTCTGCCACCCTCTGCTCCCTCCCAGGGCTGCTGATCACAAAGACTGTCCCTATCAAGGACTGAGCCCTGTGCCTGAGAAGTCATCCACCTCTGTCACACAGAAGCCCAGCCTGAGAGATTGTTGGCATATAAATGAAAACACAGAATAACCCGGTTGGGCTTCCAGAGGGTGACTGAAAATTGAATATGAATTTGAAAAATCTGGTTCATGGTACTGTACAAGGTATCAGTGAATTCCTCCAAATCCTGGGCACATATCTCTGTGTAGCTCATGTTATCCTCTTTTATAGGACATCAGCCCAGGGGACAAATAGCTGGCCCAAGGTGACAGCTGTGGCAGAGCCAGCCTTTGGCAACAGGCAGGCAGTTTCCAGAAACTGTGCCCTGGCTCAGCAGGCCGCTCATGCCTCTGTCCATCCCTGAACTATTTCTATGTACAGGCTGAGCTACAAGGTCAAGAATCTGTCTCTGGCTTTAACACCGCCACGGTCAGGATGGAAAGACGAGAATAGGAATGTGAGAGAAAAGAGTAGCGGAAGTCTGAATTTAAATGGCCACTCTCAAAGAAAAATTTGACTTTCATAGAACTGTGAAGTGAGCATACACTGACTGTTTAACTCCTCAGGCTCTTAGGGCTGCTACCACGAGTCACCCAACCTAGGTGGCTTAAAACAGCTTAAGTATATTCTATCCCAGTTCTGGAGGCTGGAAGTCCAAAATCAAGGTGGGGCAAACCCTTCCTTGCCCACATTCCCAAGCCTCTGCCAAATGGCCTCTGCCACGTGGCCACATCTCCTGTTTTCTGGCTCTGTGTGTTCTCCCCTTCTGCCTCTGACAAGGGCAAGTGTCGTGAATAGAAGTCCCAGGTAGGGAATCCAGAATGATCTCAAGATCTTTAATTATATCCAGAAAGATCCTTTCCCCAAATAGGTAACGTTCATGGGCATTTTGATGTAGACATTTTCTGGAGGCCATTGTCCAACCCACCAACTCCCTAATGAGGAAACCAAGGCCGGCCAAATAGCTCAGCGGATTAAAGCACCTGCAAGCAGGAACAGGAGCCAGCGGTTCTATTCCCGGGCCTGCCCTGCCGGCCCCCCCCCCGGGGCATGCTGAGACAGCAATTGAGACTGCATGGTGCACATGCCTGTAATCCCAGCTCTTGGGAGGCTGTAAACAGGCAGATCACTACAAGGCCAATCTAGTAGTGAGACCCTGAGCACCCTGTAGACCCTTCCCTAAAATACAAAAAAAAAAAAGAGGGAACCATCAAGGTGACAAAGTTAATTCCAAGGACAATTCAAAGAACAGCATTTATCTGATGAACTAGCAAAAGCATGCTGAAATGACTTCACAGGAACTGAATGGTTTGTGCCTCCGAGAGGGCAACAAAGTCGCACCTTTCAGGTTATCTTTTCCCACAGATAGAAATATTTTGGGGGGTAAAAATCTGTAAGTTAACAAGCAACTTCACAGATTTGGGGCCCTAATCAATAGTCAATCAAGCAACATCCCATTCGTTGGCCAGTGCTCTTCAGTAGCGCTGTCTGCCCTGAAGGAATGTTCCATGTCTGGGATGTCTAGCCCGGTAGTCACACCAGCGCTCCCATGGGGCTGATGAACACTTGCAATGTGACTAGTACATCTGGGCAGCTGAATTTTTATTTTGTTTACTTTTAATTAGCTGAAATTTCATATCAATACCCACTTGTGGGTAGTAGTTATTGCCTTACATGGTGCGGTCATAGAGCATTAACCCCTAGCAGGGCCCAATAGCCAGGGCGCTAATGTGGCATTCAAAGGAGATGCTGTTGTGTTATCTACCAGCTTTTATAATTTTTCTCAACACAGCAGACCTCACACTGGGCAAATGCCAAGCGGAGATGGGAGAACTCACAGTGGCACATTCAGGTTATCAGGAAAGCTGTCCCCTTTGGTGCCAACGAAGCATTGTCCTCTTGCCAGAGCTACCAAATTTTTTCAGATGTTTTATAAAATCTCTTACTGTTTACATATTACCAAGAGACCAGTGATCCACTCTGTAGGGGAATTGGCACATATGCCTCACCTCTTACATCTGCTTTATTTCTAGTTCGTCTTCCTAATGTGCCCCACCACCGGCACTATACTTGGGACGTATTATATCAACAGCATAACATTAGGACTATTGTGCTGGGTGTGGTGGGACACGCCTACAATCCCAGTGCTCAGAAGGCTGAGGTAGGAGGATCATTGCAAGTTCAAAATCAACCTGAGCAACAAAGTGAGCTCAAGACCAGCCTGAACTTCACAGAGAGAGCCTGCTTTAAAAATAATAATAATTGGGGCTGGTGAGATGGCTCAGTGGTCTAAAGCACCTACTTACAACAAGCTTAGCAAAGCACAGGACTGTGGTTCAATCCCCCAGCACCACATGCCAACCAGCCCCGCCCCCTGGTGGGCTGAGCTGGCCACACACACACACACACACAAATTTTTTTTTAAAAAGTAACATTTAAAAAATAATAATAATAATGATTATTATTATTATTTACTCTATACTGTATAGAAGAAAAACTCCTTGCAATCAGAATGTCTAGAATTTAAAATTTTGAGTCCAGAGTAGTAAGGGATGAAAATACAAAGGAAGCAGAGTCAGAACACAGAAAGTGTTACAGTCTATGATACGAAGGCGTCTTTTCTTGGGCTTATCAAAATCAGGGGCTGAATTAATGGACAAATACATTCACTGAACAAATATCCTCCCAACATCACTGCGACTTCGAAGTCAGCCTGGGCTACATAGTGAGTTCAAAGCCAGCCTGAACTGCACAGTGAAACCCTTTCTTAAAAAATAATAACAAAAAAATAGTAACAACTGAGAAAGTTCATAATGGTAGAATTCTATGTAGAATTAATTAACCTTGGAGAAAAAGCCAGAATGAAAGGATTCTGAGAGCTGAAAATCAAAGGTAGTTGGTAGCTGTTCAGGGAAGGTGATGTCTGACTGGGGACCAAATGTCAAAAAGCAGCCATACAGGGATTCAGATTCCAGAAGAATAGCATTCCCAATTCTAAACCAAGGATCAACTGGTAACACTGTTTTTACACCAAACTAAAATATAAAATCTAAATAAGAAAGCAAAGGCTAGAGAGATAGCTCAGCAGTCTAAGCACCTGCCTGGCAAGCACAAGGACCTGAGTTCAATCCCCAGTATTGCATGCCGTGTCATCCACTGAGTCTAGGAGTGATGGTGTGTGCCTGTAATCTCAGGGCTGGAAAGGCTGAGACTGGAAGAGCGCTACAAATCTGAGCTGCCTGGTGAGACCCTACACCAAATAAATAAATTAATTAATTAAAAACAAAAACAAAGGTGCTGTAAAAGGCTCAGTAGAATAAGCACTTGCCTGGCAAGCGCAAGGGCCTGAGTTCAATCCCCGGTTCCACCAAAAAAAAAAAAAAAAAAATGTCGGCCAGATAGCTCAGCTGATTAAAGCTCCTGCTTAGGCAGATGCAGGGGCCTGGGTTCGATCCTTGGCCTGCCTGCCATGCCAACCCTGCCCCTGGGGTGCACTGAGATGGTGATTGAAACGGGGGCATGGTGGTGCACGCCTGTAATCCTAGCACTTGAAAGGCTGAAAACAGGAAGGGTCACTACAAGTCCAGTCTGGATGGTGAGACCCTGTACGCCCTGTAGTAAATACTAAATAAATAAATAAATAAATACCAAAAACCTGTGGATTTCTGCTCTTAGGAAAAAAAAAAAAAAAAGAACATTTGAGAATAAGAGAAATTTACCTGTAATCTTCCTATCTTAATACTACATCTATTCTCAGATGTATTCCCTTTAATTTAGCCCCGTGTGCATATGTATTTTGCAGAGTTGACAATAATCAACTGCACATATAATTTTGTAGACAACTCTTTTCAGTTAACATTATGAGCATTTTCTGTGACAACCACTTTAGTCCTGACCATTATAATTTTCAAATTCTGCTCCATTGTCTATCCAGTGGACCTAACATAAAGCATTTAACCTTTCTTCTGGGGCACATTTAGATTGTTTTAAAAATTTCATGCTTATGAACATAAACATCTTTATACACACATATTGTTCCTCTTCTTTCCTGTAATTTCCTTAGGATAAATTTCTTGAAGTGGTAGAGTCCTGTGTTAAAGGGAGTAATTACCCTTAGACCTTGTGTTATGAGTTTCTAAATTGTTTTCTGAAAGGGATGGGAAGAGAAATGGTGGGAGGAAGGAGGATGGAAGGTTGGAGGAGGTGAGAGAGAACAAGAATCTAAGCAGGCAAAATAGGAATCATCGCTGAGCATGGTGGCCCAGGCTTAGAATCCCAGCACTCAGGAAGGAGGCTGAGGCAGGAGGATCACTATGAGTTCAAGGCCAACCTGAACTTTTTTTTTTTTTTTTTTTATTTAGTACAGGGCCTACAGGGTTTCACCACACAGACTGGACTCGTAGTGATTCTTCCTGTTTTCAGCCCCTCAAGTGCTGGGATTACAGGCACACACCACAGTCAGTTTGAGGTCATGTTGAACTGTAGTGCATCAAAAAGAAAAAAAATATCCTCACCCAGCAAGGGTACAGGCCTGTTTTGTCCTGGTCTGTTTTATGTATTGTTGAGTATGCAGTACCTGGTGTACAAGAAGTACATAAGAAGGAATGAACTGCTGACTACTGGGCTCAAATTTGCCATCTCAAAACTGACCAAATCAGAAGTAAAACTGGCCCATCAGGAGTGAAGCTTTGGCATTGTTGTGTTTTTGTAGCTTTGGCTTGTGAAAACTAAAACTCAACAAATGTTTATGGAGATTGGATCAGGAGGACAGGCTGAGCACAGGCTTTAGTCTCCCCTCCATATCTCTGCCATATTGCTGCCTTAAGGAAAGATTTACTTTGGCTTACGGTTTCAGAGAGCTCAGTCCATGGTGGCCGAGTCCATGAGGCAGCACATTATGGCAGAAGCACATGATAGAGGAAGCTGCTCATGTCATGGCGGCCAGGAAGCAAAGCTAGAGAGAAGCTGCGAAGGAGCTCCAATATCCTCTTCTTCAGCTCAGCAGACTAAAGCACCTGCTTAGGCAGAGCACAGTGGCCAGGGTTCGATCCCCAGTGTGTGCCGGCCCCGTCCCCAGGGTGCACTGAGACAACGACTGAGACTGGGTATAGAGGTATGTGCCTGTAATCCCAGTGCTTGTAAGGCTGAAAACAGGAGATCACTATGAGTCTGATCTGTGTAGAGAGACCCTGTAGACCCTGTCCTAAATACATTTTTAAAAATTAAAAATAAAATCATCTTCCAGGGCATCCTCCCAACACCCGGACTTCCTCCTGCTGGCTTCTGTCGCCCAAAGATTTTACCACCTCCAGTAGTGCCACCGGCTGGCAATGATGCCTTCAGCATATGGGCTTTTGAGGAATATGCTTATATGTTCACATGGGTCCTCTCCCCCAGCCACTGGATACAGGCCACGGCAAACAGATGTGTTGCCCACAGAGAGCCCTGTCGGGCCTCTAATTAAAGATGAGCTCAGTTGTAGCTGGGTTCTTACAAATAGCCCCCCAGATGAGGCTTTATGGGAAGTTGATTTGTCAGAAAATACTCTCAGCAGTGCAAAAGCATGGGGATCTGGGGCTGGGAAGGGGAGAGGCCACCCCAGTTGTGACAGCACAGTGCAGCAGAAGATGATGTTCACTGAGTGAGTTCAAAAGACCCACAGGTCCTGCTACAGAGCCCCATCAAGTGGGGAGGGACCTGGAGGACTTATAACCCTCTGTACCTACTGGAGCATAAACTGATACCCAGGGACCTGAATTCCCAGGCACCCGTGATTCTGCTAGTGCCCTGGCAGGGTGCCAGCCCGCAGAAAGAAGCCTGGGCCATGACAGAGATGCTGGGTCACTCGGCATAAAACCCAGAGGAAGCTCTTGCAACTCAGAGGGTGCTGCAGGGAGTGCTGCAGCTCCTGCTTTGAACTCACCGGAGGGGCTGCCACAAAAGAAGTTGAAAATTATAATGAGAAAAGAAGCTGGTGGAATGGAATGGGAAGAAAACAGGTAACCCTGGGAAAGGAGACATCCAATTTAAGAACCAGAGGAGTTGCAGGCACCGTGACACACTTGGGAGGCTGGAGCAGGACAAGCAAGGGGGAGACCAGCCTGAGCAATCAGTGAGAGCCTAGTTCAACACTTTAAAATTCAGGTGCCAGGGAGATAGCTCAGTGGCATAAGGGTCTGCCTGCCAAGTACAAGGTCCCGAGTTTGATCCCAAGTACCAAAAGAAAAAAACTTAAAAATAAGGACTAGGAAGGCCCTGGGTTCAGTCCCCCTCCTATAAAATAAAAAAAGCAGGGACTCAAAAAATAGTACCATTGGGCTAGGGAGATGGCTCAGTAGAATAAGCACTTGCCTGGTAAGCATAACGGCCTGAGTTCAATCCCCAGTTCAAAAAAAAAAAAAAAAAAATTTACAAACGCTGTTTGAGAGGGCTGCTGTGGAATGAGCTCTGACAAAACTATGTAATGTATTTGAAGAAGAGCCACAGCACCTAGAAGAAGTTGAAAATTGTAATGAGAAAAGAAGCTGGTGGAATGGAATGGGGAGAAAACAGGTAGTGATCGGGATTCCCATTCACGGAACCCTTCCTGGGCAAATGCTTCTGATACATGTAACAAACAGTGACTTTGCTTAGGATTATATTCAAAGAAAGTGCACCCAATGAACACTCCCAAATGGAGAGCCTCTACGGCATTTTTACGAAGTGCCCTGAAAATCACTACGTGCACAGGCCACCACAGCCATGGCCTGATGACACAATTTATACGAAGGGGTGAAATGAGTCCGGGAGAAGCCATACACCTAATGTGCTCATTAACCAGTCCAAGATGCCTTTGTCCTTTGGAAGGACAGCCTAGAGTAAGACAGTCCCACTGGTGTGTGTGCTCTCCTCCTAAACTACAGGTTTTCTTATTTTGGTTGACTTAGAATGAATTTGTATAATTTGCCCCTCTGGTCTTTTGATTAAAGCATTTAAATTATTCCATTAAAACCTGCCAAAGCTTTCAGACCTTTATCAGCGACTGGAAAGTGAAACTGAATCACAAACACACTCAAGTCATGGAAGAAAACTCTTGCTTGAAAAGAAAGGCTCTGCTTTTAAACAGCTTCACTTTCAAGTCCCTATTTACAGCACCTCCCAGAAGTTCAGAGGGACCCCCTTGGATGCCCCTGTCTCCCTGCAAGACGCGCAGTGGACAGACAGCGGCCTCCGTGCAATTTGTTTCCATATCGGGAAGTTGAGGGATCCCCACCTCTCGAGGGATCAGAGATTAATTACTCTCTGTACACAAACAGAGCCACTGCAGCACTGTAGCCTGGCAGGTTCTCTAAAAATAGAGGCCACAGGTTATTTTTAAAAACCCTCATCAAAGGATCATGACCATGAGTCACATTTATCTCCTGAGCTTGCCTGCTGAAGGAAAACCACAGGGCTCTGTAGGCAGGTTCAGCCCTCCCTGGAGCAAGGCAAGGCCACCTCTGGAGGGCAGTCACATCAGCTCAGCGCGGAGAAAATGGACAGGAATTCGGGCATGAGGAATTGAAGCCCCAAGTGGGTTAAAAATAGATACTCTGTGGGCTAGAGAGAGAGCTTGGCGGATTACTAAGCACTTGCCTGGCAAGTGCAAGGACCTAGGTTTGATCCAGGTACCATGTGTCGTGCTGGCTCCACCGGAGGGGTGCTGGCTCCGCCCCCATGTGTTCTGGCTCCGCCCCCAGGCGTGGTGGTGCACGCCTGTGATCCCAGTGCTGGGGAGGTTGAGGCAGGAGGATCACTACAAGTCCGAGCTGCATATAGAGACCCTGTACCAAATCAATAAATAAAAGCTTTTAAAAATTAATTAAAAAATAAAATAGATACTCCCTGTCCAAAGGAGAGAAACTGTCTTCTGAGCACCAGCTAGCAAGAATGTTTACCAGGCTGCAGTGTGTTCTTGTTACTTATTGTTAGCGCCATTCTTTTCTGTTTCCAGGGATATTCATAATCTAATGAAGAAATATTCACCAAGGAGGAGTTCCATGGCACGGGAGGGATCAGTCTTCCCAAGACATCAATTTCACTTGCTTACAGAGCATTAAAACGAAATTTTAAGTGATGAATGCATTAATCTACAACTACTTATGATTAGGTTGCTCTGGCTAAAATGGAATACATTATCTGTAAGACATCTTTCACACTCCCAAGGCACTTTAAAATAATGAAAACATATAAAATAATATCTAAGTAATTAAAGTAATGGCAAATAAAAACTTAGCTCTATGTGGAATTGCCTATTGGAGTAATACATCTCTTTTTATAAGCCCTTTGTGATATTGCTATTAATTTTTAAGTAACAAAATATTGCTCTTGAACCAAAAATGGGGTATTAACTAACGCAAACACTATTAATTGCTTTGTAAATGCAACATGCGAAATTCTAGCATATAAAAATGAATTTTGGAGGGTATCTAATAAAATCTGTACACAGTGCCCACTTCTGAATCATTCTGAGTGGGAGAGGAGATGCCCGTATTGAAACCATGAAAATGACCTTATAAAAAAGACACCCCCGTCTTTTTGATGAGCAGGTTAGCGTGCAGCAGGAAGCCTGGTTTCGCCTGCCTTCTTCCCCCAACCCCTCCGAGTCATTCTTTCCATTAACCCAGTCCCTTCCTTGGTGAGTCAGGTGTTATTCTGCATGTCCCTTTCAACCAATGGGCCCTTGACCCTGTACAAAGTCAGACCATACTAAGCTAAGCTGGTTTTTTTTAAATGTGTTTAGTACAGGGTCTATAGGGTCTATAGGGTCTCACTAGTAGATCAGACTCATAGTGATCCTCCCGTTTACAGCCTCCCAAGCCCTGGGATTACAAAGGGGCACCACCACACCCAGTCTCAATTGTCCTCTCAATGCGCCCCAGGGGCTGGCCTAGCAGGCAAGCCTGGGGATCAAACCCCTGGCCCCCCTGCATCTGCCTACTAAGCTGTTCTCAAAATGACACCTCCCTTTCTCTCTCTCTCTCTCTGTCTCTGTCTCTGTCTCTGTCTCTGTCTCTGTCTCTCTTCCTGAGACAGGGTCTTACTAACTTGCTAGGTTGCCCAGGCTGGTCCTTCTGCCTCAGCCTCCCAGAGAGCAGGATTACAGGTGTACAGCACCACACCCAGCTCACTATCTCCTTCTGATAGCCGATATTCTGTTACAAACCACCTTGTTCATGACACTACTCCTGTGTGTCCCATAGAACTGACTTAAGGGATACTTTTTTTAGTTCCTTGGAGTGTGATTGATTCAGCACGTCCCAAGTACCCAGTACCTGGAGACCACACTCAATGTCCTTGTGTACCTGCCACTTACCCATGATCAGGGGTAGGGCCAGGAGCCACAGGTGCATGATTAAAGGAGGCCCTCACTCTCAGGTTCATGGAAGAGCAAGGGTGGCATTTGCACCACCTGGAGAGCCGGTGCTTCCTTAAATGTTATGACCTTGGACTCTCACGGCCCTACACCATGGTAATCATTCACAGTCCAGCTCATCCAGCCCTCAGAATGCAGGTAGGTTTTGCTGAAAAAAACAAGCAACAGAGAGGGCAAGTGGATGGAAGATTACTTAAAAATGGGTGTAAGTCCCTCTTTCCCTGCCATATGCTTTGTAGTAAATAACTGGTGGTCAACTTCTAACTGGTGGCCAACTTCTTACACCCAGTTGAATTGAACTGGCATGGTGCTGGGTGTGGAAGGCCCACCTGAGAGTTATTGTTGGCAGCATAAAAAGTAGAACAGGTGAGGCTGTCAGTATGCTGTTAGGGATGCTGTTTGGAGAAGCTGTTGGAAGCTGCTAGTTCTCTTGGGCTGTTCTGCTGGAAGACTTTGTCATGCTGGCTTTCCCAATGAACTTCGGGGAAACTTTGATCCTCATCTTGAACATCGCTTCCCAGTTCTGGAGGGGGAGATGGCGCACTGCTCAGCCTCATAGAGAAGCTTGTCACATTGGCTTTCCTGATGGGAACTTAGCTTTCTCATTTCTGGAGGACTCAGGACCTCACTGTTGCTGAGGATGGCTGTGGATGACTGTTGGGGGAGTTTTAGTGCTTACCTTGAGCATCGCATCCTACCGCCAGTTCCCATCCCTCAGCCTGCTAGCACAGATCTTTTATCCCGCTGGCAAAGGCTTTCTAGCTGACCAGCCTGTGTGAGACATTGCTGTGGGCTCTAGGCCTCCAGTTGGACCTGTGAGAGACATCGTTATGAGCTCTAGGATTTCAGCTGGACTCGTGCAGGGTATTAGGATCCAGGCCCTCAGCTGGACTCCTTAGTGTGTAGTGTGTAGACAGATTTCCTGCACTTCTTGGGTGATTCCTTATAAAATAATATTATAAACTGTGTCCTGCATTATATGGTTCCCCTTGCAAAAAACCCCAAACCATGACATACTCCAAGAAACTTTTCTTGTTATTCATAAAAATTATATCTCTAGAACTAGAAATTTGAAGTCAGCCTCCAAAACAAACTTGCTTTTAACCTGAGAAGTGTTTCTTCCCAGCATTTTGATAAAATAGAGGGAAAGCACCCTATACAACCAAGAACGTGCTTAACCCTCTTAAAATATAATTTTTTTCATTTATTTATCGAGCCAAGGTCTTGCTATGTTGCCCAGACTGGCCTCAATCTTGTAAACTCAAGATTATCCTCCTGCCTCAGTGTACAAGTAGCTAGGATATGATGCTCCACTGTTTCTGGTCACCTAATAGTTTTATTATTATATTTCCTCTTAGATATTTTCTTTCTTTAATTTTATTTATTTTTTATGTATTTGGTGCAGGGTCTCACTCTACAGTTCTGACTCGTAGTGATTCTCCTGTTTTCACCCTTCCCAGCCCTGGGATTACAGGCGTGCGCCACCACACCCAGTCTCAGTCACAGGCTCAGCCAGCCCAGGGTCAGGGCCAGCACAGCATGTGGTACCAGGGATCTAACCTGCGCTGGTTCCTGCACTTGCCTAAGCAAGCACTTAGTCCACTGAGCTATCTTGCTGGCCCTTCTGTTAGATATTTTCAATATATACTAATACATGAAAAGTTTCAAGAACTTCTGAAGGAGGTCATAGAAGTCTGTTTAAATGTGTCTTAACCAGCATTTGACCACAGAATTCTTGTTGGGAGATGAAGGAATATCTATTGGTATCATTCAGAAATGGTTTTCTACGGAACTCGGACCACAGTGGAGTTGGCTGGGTGTGATTTAGGACACAGGTTGGATTCTAAGCCTTCTCAGGAGGAATAGGACCCCAGGCTCTTATTCACTGTGTTCCAGGCCTGTAAATAGAGGACCCTCCCAGACCCTAACATGCAAGCACATGAGAGTTATCTCTTTCCCCTTGTGGCTCTGGGAACCACAAGGGGTAAAGGGTCTCTGTGTTCCAACATGCAGCCCTAAGGTGACCTTCTTACCATGGACTGCAGGCTGAGAACAAACTCAGGGGTGGCATTTCAGAGAACCCCAAGAAACAGCTTCTTAAACATATCGGAAACACAGGCAGGGTTGAACCGCGCAGCAACTGAATACTGCCAAGCCTTCAGCCAGCACATGGGGCAGAAGTTTTGCAGGGGCTCCCGGAAAGATCTACCAGTGCTGCCACTGTCCAAACCTCTTATCCATTTTCTTTTGGGTTGGTTTGCTTGCTTGTATTGAGACAAGATGTCACTATGCAGTTCAGGCTGGCCTTGAACTTGCCACAGTCTTCCTGCCTCAGCCTCCCTAGTACTGGGAGCACCTGTGGGGGCCACCATGCCTGGTCTTTTAACAATTTTGATAGGGTTCACCTTGTTTCTGCATCAGTATAGTGGCTTCGGTTAATTCTAGCTTCAGTAAATCTCAGATGTTAACACTGATTAATTGCCAGCCTAATCTTTATTCAAATATATCAATACTTTTAAGCCCAACATAAAAAAGCAAATATTTGCCTCTTGAGCTAAAGTAACCGACTTTCAAACACTGAATAGACTTTGCTTGAATTGCTAATGACCATTTTTTGAATCATTTTTCCCCACATTTTGAGAGAGCTTGTCTAGCATACTGTATTTACTCAGTAATTAATTTTCCCTTTAAAAAATTAATCCAAAAGGCCTATCACCTGGCTGTCTTCCTGGCCCAAAGCAAAGTCTCTTGTTATCGGAACTAAATTTATTTACCTGGTTCTATATTTGTACTTACTGTGCCTTATAGTAGGTGCTAAGACTTTTTTGTTTTTCATTTATATATTTGGTACAGGGTCTCACTACACAGCTCAGACTCGTAGTAATCCTCTTGCTTTCAGCATCCCCAGCGCTGGGATTACAGGCATGTGCCACCATGCCTGCACTCGGTCACTGGCTCAGTACACCCCAGGAGCAGGGCTGGTGTGACATGTGGGACTGGGGATCAAACCCTGGTCCCCGAGCTTGCCCAAGTGGGCGCTTAGACCGCTGAGCTATCTCTCTGGTCCTAGAATGTTTATGATTCTGTTTAACAGCCTGCCTAGTGAACACTGGAGAAGGTTTACAGAAAGGAATGCAGCACATTTAATTCCTTCACTCTCTGGATTTTCACTGGACAGCTGTGGGGCCTCCTCTCAGAGAGCATCTGTTCTCTGAAGTTTCCTGTCCTCAGTGTAATCAACCTGTCACCAAGACCCTAAGCAATTGGTAGGGAGAAATTATTAACTGCAGATCTAGGACGCTCCCTGGTGTCCCCGTGTCCCCTTGTCACTCTGCTCCAGCTGAGCAACCACACCCACAGGCTTCACGTGGAAATGCCTTTACCTGTCCTGGAGGGTGGCAGTCAGGGTGGCAGTGCTCTGGAGCTTGTACTCCCCGAGATAGTGGAGCACATGCATCCGGGCTTCCTCCGCCTTGGACTTCACGTACTCACCATACCCCAAGTGGCTCCTTGGCTCTGGCCAACTATCGGGGAGATGCTACAGGTAGATGCAAAGATAAACATAAATCACCCAACCTTGGAGAAAGTGAAGGCTGAGCCGCCTGCTGCTAGAGGTGTAGTGTTTCTTCCTGTCCCTGTCCCACAGGCCCTAGGGGAGGGATGTGCCTGGGCAAAGCAGAAGTAAAGGCCAGTATCTTCCCTGCTTGAGCTTCAGGAGCTGACAAGCTGTCTGCAGAAGCAAGGTGTAGGGGTCACTGGTGCTGGTGGACCTGTTTCCTGCAGCTTGGATGGGGGCGGGGGCTTGGTTGAGTTCCGAAGCCACGTGCTACTTCCGAGCAGTACCCTAGGTAGACAACAAACCCTAAAGAAGTCTGTGAAATTGAAGGGCTGGGTACCTGTGCCCTGCTTCCCCAGAAGGCCCCCATGGGAAGGAAGACCCCACCGAGGAGACACTATGTGGTATTGCCAGGCAGTTGTGTCCCCAAGATTCCCACCCCAACAGGAAGGCAGAGAAACAGCAGAATGGGGCTGAGCTCCCGCACAGGACGTGGTGGGCGTTCAATCCTGCGGTGACCTGCATGGTGTCAAGTAACCCACCTCAATGGACTGACAACACAGAAGCCCCTAGAGAAAAGAAGACACTTCCTTAGATCAAAGTACCCTCATCCTAGGAAGAGTACGGACTTAAGGTTAAAAATGAGTGGATTCTTTTTAAATTACATTGATTTTCTATCAAAGTTATGGGCTCAGATTTCTGTCCACCTCCTGTGCTGGCCATAAAGGGGACTATGGTGCCCTAGCTCCTGAACACAGGCTGAAGGGTCAGCCCCCCTCCCTGAGTTTATCACCCTCCTCCACCTCCTCCCCACTCTTGTCCCAAACAGAGGACCTCGCCCTCAGGGAATTCAAGAGCCAAGAACCCACCTCTGAGCAGTCAGTGGGACCCTAAACCCAAGTGTAGAGCAAGGACAGAGTGTGCTGCTGGACAGCAGAGCCTTAATTCCAACCATAAATGACCATGAGGAGGAACAGAGAAGAAAGGGATTCCCCAAGGCTGGGCCTGTTTGGGTGCCAGTGGACACAGGCCAACTGAAGCAAGCAAACGAGCGGCATCATCTGCCTTTTCCCTTTACCCAGATTCCTACTTCTTTTTTCTTCAAGTTTTTAATGGCAACAAATTGGGTACGAGGGTCAAAGGAAAGTTTAATTCATCTTTGGGCACATTATTCCCCCTTTATGAAGGTAATAATCACATATGCACTCAGATACCCTAACGAAACATCAGTGTTGAAGAGAGCAAGCCTTTTTTTTTACAAAAATGGTAAACTTGGTCAGGAATATAGCTCAGCAGGCATAAGCACCTGCCTGGCAGGTGCCAGGTCCTAAATTCAATCCATAATACTGGAGAAAAATAAAAGGGTAAACTGGATCCTAGCAGTAATAATATAATTTCACTAAAATTTAGTTCTCATAGGCTATATTTTGGTAGATTTTTTCAAAGGAATTTATTTAATATTTTGAGACAGGAACTACTCACTTTATAATTCAGACTAGACTTAAACTCCTATGGAGCCCAGTTGACCTCCTTGAGCTGGAGGCTACCCTCCTCCTCCTGAGTGCTAGGATTACAGACTATGCCACACACCTGGCTGTTTTGTTTTGTTTTTGTAGAGGAAGGAAAGCTTTAAAAGCCAAGGGTCTTAAAGCTCAGATTTTGCCTAAATTACTCTCCACAGCCGCCCTGGCCCCCCAACTCCATGTGGTGTCCTCAGTTGTTACCAAAGCTGAAGCCAAGATTGAAGAAAATATACCAAACTGTGTAACTCTGGTGTGATTCTGCCATGAATTATTGTCAAACTGACCCATCTCTTGGTAGTTGGAGATGACAGGAAGTTCCCCGCATCTGTCCTGGTTGTTATTTCCACACCAACACCAGTCTAGGATAACCTTGGCCAGGTGCAACTTTCCTCTAGTCAACTGAAACAAGGACATATTTCTTCCTAAGAGCCAACCCTCAATAAACCACCTGAGGGATTGGGGAGATAGCTCAGCACAACAAATTCCTGCCTGGCCAGCACAGGGTCCTGAGTTCAATCCCAATACCGTAAAAAAAAATCAATTAATTAAAATAAATAAATAAATAAACCACCTAGGTAGTTTAATAGAAAGTATATATAGAAAGTTGAGGTCATCTGAATAACTAATTCTAACCATTAAGTTTATACTTTTCCCTCCCTCATAGAGAGAGTCAGGAGCTGCTGAAGCACCAAGAAATGTTACTCAACTGTTTCAGCGCTCACAGGCCACCCTCTGGTGAAGGTGCTAACGGGCTGACGGGCCCAGGGAGGAAGGAACCAGGAGTGGGGCAAGCATATCCCTGTTGACTCAACTTCGCCTGGATGTTTGGCCAAATCTGTGTGGGGTTTACTTCCCCAGGCAGCATTAGTCAACAGACATGCAGATAGGTGAGGCACCTCCAGAAACCTTTCCTCCTTCCCCCTCACTCTCTCCCCTCCCTCCGTCCCTCCTTCCCAGCAGTGTTGTTCAGCATTATAGAGTATCTATCCCCTCATCAGGGCCCTGAAAATGGCTATGAAGCTGCCGTTTCCACAGCTACCATCATATAATAGAGTTCTGAGCTCCACGAGGAAAAGACAACTCAAAGGTGGGCTCATTTGTCTGTCTGTCTGTCTGTCTGTCTGTCTCTCTCTGTCTCTCTCTCTCTGTCTCTCTCTCTCTCTCTCTCTCTCTCTATATATATATATATATATATATATATATATATATATATATATATATCTCACTTAGAATACTTTTGTTGTTTACATTTGAAGTCCTGAACTTGTCCTTTTCAGTACAATCATTGAAGAATGAACAAAATAGAACTGCCTTCCCAATAAGTATTTTCTTTAAAATAAATAAGGCTCTAAGCAAGAGAGAAAATATCCGATATAAGACTTTCAGGCAATATAGTCAAAGCCTAAGTTACAAACTGACCACTAAAAAAAATAAATTAATAATAATAATAATAAATGGAAAGACATCCCAGTGTATAATGTATATGACACACCAGGCATTGGGCAACGTCGCTTGAGAGTTCACATATGGGAATAACTGGAGATTCTCCTTGGTGTAGAAAAATCTTTATATTTCCATATATCTATTTTGAAACCCACCGTAGTATTTTATTATCAGTAGCTGAAGCTCTGAAAACATGTTAGAGTGATGCTTTTGCTTAAATTGAATAAAAACATTTCTTCACCAAAGCTGGGTATAAGAAAAAAAAGTAATAATTCCCTATTTTATTGGCTGAACCTATATTAAAGCAATTGATTAACACTCTGCATATCATTTTCTGGTTCTCTTAAAGACCCTAGTAACATTTACATCATTAACTAAAAGATAATTGCCTTTGGGGGCTGGGGAGACAGCTCGCTGTCTAAGCACCTGCCTGCAAGGACCTGTTTGATCTTCAGTACCGCATGCCATGCCAGCCCTGGAACCCCGGGCATGATGGCTCACGCCTTTAATCCCAGCCAGCACTAGAGGGGCTGACACAGGAGGATCACTATGGTCCAAGCTGCATAGCAAGACCCTGTAACAAATACATACATAATATTTAAAAATTTAAATAAAAAAAGTAATTGCCTTTGGAAAGGAAATGAAAATGTAGGGAGTTTTGCCTGTCTTCTTCAACTCAGTACCAAAGAATAGTATTGGAACCAAGTTCTGTGATCTGGGCTGACATTACATCATGTACACATTTCACTTAGAAAATCAGCTGACGAAGGTCTAATTCTGGGACATGATGAGAGCAGAGAGAAAAACAATGCCAGCATTAGGCAAGACCAGCAAAGTCGGCCTTTTGGTCTCTCATTCTGAGCTCATTTCATTGAATTTTCCACCTTCCCTTTCCAACCCTTCCTTATGAAGTATTATGAAGTACTAAATAAGATACATACCTAAAATATCTGTAAGATGGATAAACACCAAGAATTAGTTAAAGGAGACAGGGAGAAAAGGGAAGGATGGAAGGACAAAGACATCCTGTAGCAGAGCAGAAGAGACGTGGTGTCAGGGTCCAGGAGCCCACCCAAGAGCTTCACTCTGTCTGTGGCCAGTAGCCCTGGACAAGCCACTTTGGCTTAGCCCTGTCCTCAGAGGAGGAGGAGAGGGAAGGGGAGGAGATAAGGGAGGAGGAGGAGGAGGAGGAGGAGGAGGAGGAAGAGGAGGAGGAGGAGGAAAAAGGGAAGGGGAAGAAAGAGAAGGGGAAGAGGAAGAAGGAGGAAGAAATGGTGCTATTTGCCTCAATGGGTTCATTGTAAGAATTAAGTGATATGAAATACAAGAAGCATGTCACCAGCACTCAGCAACGTTCAATAAATGGTTTAGCCCATGAAATTAAGGTCTAAAAGCTCAATGTGTTGTCCCTTCCATGGGTAACTTTTGCTTTTCATTTTCATAAAAATCTTCGTTGCTTTCATGAAAAAGAGGAAGTTCTGTGGGGAGTTCCCACACTGTGGCAGATCCAATTGGGAAATAGGTATGTGAGACACCAGGGCCCTGAGGGGAATTTATCCAATGATACCACCACCAGAGATTTTTTTCCCCCCTGGTATTTAAAATAAGACCCACCCTGAACTTAGGATTTTATGTTTCACTAAAGAGCACCTTGCCTTTCTGCTTCTGCTGAAGATATTATCTGTGCAGGCATCAGGGCAGATGGCGGCTTGGGGCATGGCACACAGAGATTTAGGGATGTGTCTCTTTGACCTAAACCACTTGGTCCTCCTTGACATGCTGAAGTGGGTCAGGGTTGGAGTGACTATCAGAGGCTCCTGTTTGCCTGACACAGTGCCAGCACACCCCTGTTGTCCCTGGTAATTATAGCACACTCTCCTCCCTTTTTACTCTTACAGTTATCCCAGTTTGGATGATGAATGATAGAATTACTTTAACCAGAAGGAAGTTGATATGAACAAGGACAATAAGTCACAAGAAAAGGCAAATGACGAAGTACTCTAATTCATAGATGCTCAGATGCTTAGATTGCAACAATTACAAGATGCACGCCTGTGTCACACACCATAAAGAAAGACACAAGCCCGCCACTTAGGTGGCCAGGGCTGCCATCGGAAACGACCACAGGCTGGTAGGGAAAGTGATTTTGCTGCCATCCTGGAAGCTAAAAGTAGGAGGCTGTGGTGCCGACAAGAGTGTTTCTCCCCGGCCGGTGAGATAGCTCCGTGGAGTAAGAGCCTGCATAGGCAAGTGCAGGGACCAGGGTTCGATACCTGGCACCACATGCGGTGCCAGCCCGGCCCTCAGCGGGCTGAACCGGTCACAGAGACCAGGTATGGTAGCCCATGTCTATAATCCCAGCACCGGGGCAGCTGAAAACAGGAAGATCACTACAAATCCAAGCTATTTAGTGAGACCCTGTACCAAATACATTTTTTTTTTAAAAAAGGGTTTCTTCCAAAGCCTCTGTCCTGCGCTTGTCCTTGACAACCTCTGCCCTCACAGTGTCTCGCCTTACTGTGCACTTTTTCTAGGGCCCTTGGGATACAGGATTAGGCCCACCTGAACAATTCGTTACACCTCATGTTTTTTTAAGTTTTTAATTATTGATTTGTTTCAGGGTCTCGCTATACAGTCCAGCCTCATAGCAATAGTAAGCCTCCTGTCTCAGCGTGCACCACCACACTGGGTTTCAGTGTCCAGATGCAGTAGGTACCAGGGTTTGAACCCTGGTCCTTGTGCTTGCCAGGGAGGCACTTAGACTGGCCACTGAGCTATCCCCCTCCCAACACCTCATTTTAACCCCTGTTAGAAACCCTCTCTCTTCTCTCCAAGTGCACTCACATTCACAAGTACTGAGGTTAGGACTCCAACATATGGATGTCCTAGAGACATCAGCCAGCCCAAAAACCCATCAGCTAAACTCTGATGTGCCATAGGTTGTTAGATGTAATCTAGTGTCCAGGAGATTAAAATGACAGTGAGGACTACACGTTTTAAAATGATAAAACATGGCTTGGAAGTTTAGAAAAAGAAGAGGACATTTGCTGTGCTTTGGCGGAGGGGAAGATGGCAACTGATAAACCTGTTTCTTTGGAACTGTCCCTCCCCCACACCAATCCTGCTGAGGCACGTGTGGCGGAGGGAGGCCCCGGGTTGCCGTCCTGACTGCTTCCCCTCCCTGGTGCCTCGCTTCCAGACACTTCTTCATTTGTACTCACGCCCAGGATTGGCCGGTCTCTTGCTGCCCACGCCCTCATCCACCTGGAGTGCATACCTGAACCGGTCTTCCCGCCTATGTCCCCTTCATTTCCCTCCTGACCCACCCTCTCAGGAGCATTGATCTGCAGGATGATTCAAAACTACCTCCGTGGTGGCACCCCGCCCTGGTAGACAGCTTGCGCTGACTTTTCCTTCCTGGGGACAAACCCAGGCTCTTAGTGGAAGGCTCAGGCCCTGTGTGCTCAGCCTGACCAGAGAAGTCTCTCAGCAGGCAGCCAGCGTCTCCACCCCGGGCATTGCACCCGAGCCTGGCGGCCTGTGCTCGGGGCCTGTCGGAATGCTTCTGGGTAATTATTGCACGTAGTTATTTATGTCTGACTCCCCAGCTAATAGCTTTCCAAATTATCCTGGCTGCAGTGGGCTCCATCAAAGGCCGTTGGCTGAGAAAGGAGTTGTTTCTCCTTTGTCTCTTCCAGCAAGAATGACAAGTATTTCCCCACCCTGTCCCTTCCCCCCTGCCGACTCCCCAACCCAGGCAACTAGGCCTTCAGGTCTTGGAAGTCTGCCTTCCCTTAGCCCACAGTGTGCTTTCTGTGGCAAAGGTAAGCTGGCTAGAGGATGGACTCCCCTGTTTGATTTGGAGATTGGAAATGAGTGCCCTGGACCCTGTTTGGCCCCAGGGAAGAACTGTGTATGAATTTTAAATATTGGTTGCAATCCTCAAAATGTAGATTCCCTTTTGTGAGGATTCTTTTGAAAAAGCTTACAAGAAGTAGCAACTCTGCATCTTTATCTTCCCAGGGTAGAAAGTGGCAGGATCTGGGTCAGGCTGGCCCTTCAGGTTTCATTTTACCACAATCCCCACCACTCCCTAAGATGTCACACCCCCTGCGTGGTTCTCCTGTGTATTTGTCTGTTCTTGTGAGCATTTAACTATTCATCCGATGCCTGCCTGGAGCCACCAGGGTGATTAAGGCCTTCGCTGAGAGCTGAGTGTGTTGGCGCATGCCTGTAACCCCAGCACTCGGGAGGCTGCAGGCAAGATTACTGAAAGTTCAAGGCCAGCTTGAGGTCCAGAGTGAGTTCAAAGCCAGGCTTAATTGTATTGCGAGACCCTGTCTCAAATAAACAAACATCATACATCTTGCATACTAAGTGTGGTTTATTTATTGAATTGTTATAAAAAGTATATACTTCTCAAGGACAGAAGGCATGTTTTATTTTTCTGTCTCTAATATTTTGAGAAGTGAAAGTGTAAATTCTGAATACATAATTTCTCTTCCCACAAACACTTTTATTTTCCATTTTCCTGAAACTGCCAGTTCTAAATAAAAGTACAGGGGCCAGGGAGATGGCTCAGTAGAATAAGCGCTTGCCTGGCAAGCACAAGGGCCTGAGTTCAATCCCCAGTTCTGCCAAATAAATAAAATAAAACAAATAAGGAGCCTGCCCATTAGCTCAATTGTTTAAGTGCCTGCTTAAACAAAGCAGTCAGCCTCAGGATGCTGTGGTTTGATCCTTAGAAGCTCATGTCTTACCAG
>NW_004524635.1:3611645-3620186 GCF_000260255.1 Octodon degus
TTCTACCAGAAAAAAAAGGGGGGAAGGGGCTGGGTAGATGGCGCAGTAGAATAAATGCTTGCATGGCAAGCACAAGGGCCTGAGTTCAATCCCCGTTTCTGCCAAAAAAACTAACAAAATAAATAAAAGTACGCTATGCCACCCAAACGCAAACTGAAGTGCCTAACCATCACTTCAATGTTTTTCAATGAAAAGTTTACTTAGTTAGTTTCCACATATATTGACCAATTATTATCAGGGCCAGGGAGATAGCTCAGTAGAATAAGTGCTTGCCTGGGAAGTGCAAGGGCCTGAGTTCAATCCCCGGTTCCACAAAAATAAAATAAAATAAAGACAAGTTATTGTGAGATATTTCAGAAGGGAGTTCAAAGCCGTTTGTCACTGATATTCTATAGTCTTAAATTTCTGAGTCCCTGTGATCCAGAAATCCCACTTCTAGGAATCTGTCCTACAAAATCAGGAACTACAAATCAAGTCCTATATACACTGAAATTTTTCTGGGACAGGGAGATAGCTCAGTAGAGTAAGTGCTTGCTTGGCAAGTGCAAGGTCCTGAGTTCAATCCCCAGTACTGCCCCAAATATATATATATATATTCCCTTCTTTCTTTTTTTTTTTTTTTTGAGATAGGGTCTTGCTACATAATCCTGGCTGGCCTTGCCTAGGCTGGCCTTGAACTCATGGCCATCTTCATGCCCAGCTGAAATATTTAATTACAACAGCAATAGAGGGAAGCAACCAGAATGTCCAGCCCCTGGAGAGTGATTCCATGCATCTGTATGTGACTCAGTGCTGCCCAGCTTTGACACTGCTGTGCCACGTGTATTGAATGAGGAAATGCTCCCCACGTGATTGTAAGACCTCCAAGCACCTCTAAATATGGTGTGATGTTTGACAAGTATAGCCCGTTGTTAAAAATACTCTCCATCCTGTCACCCTCGATACAGCCGTAGGGATTTCTTGGGCCCCTGGGATCCAGGCAGATGTGGTACAAGGGGCAGGCGGAAAAGCTTTTGCAGGATCTGGCTTGCTCTCTGAAGGCCTTGCCTTTGCCATGTGAAGCACAGCCAGGCTGGCCTGTCGGCTTCAGCGAAGGATGGCAGACTTGTGCATCCAAACCAACAGCCCCAGCTGAGCCCAACAGAGTCCAGCCAACCCCAGCAAACTTAGAGACCCATGAGAATAAAGTACCGCAGGCCTGATTATGGAGATGGTAGGCAGCATTTTCATGGCAGTTGAATAATAAGGAATTTTCCTTCCCGTTCTGGCTGGCTCTGAAGTCCTGGGCTCATGGGACTCTCTTACGTCAGCCTGTCAAGTAGCTGGAACCACAGCCATGTGCCACTGTACCCATGCCTACTACTCACCAGTTGTGAATACCAACCGCTCTATCAACCAAAGAACAGCTGCCATGTGTAAAACCCATTATAAGAACCCTCTAGAAACTGACCAGGTAAGCTAGCGGGTGGGAAGTAATGGGGCTGTCAGCTTCAGAAGACCAGAAAATAATCCTAGCTGTGGATCTCGTCTGTGAGGATGGGGGCTGTCTTGGCCCAGCGCCTTCCCTGCCTGCAAGACAGGGAGGCTGGAGGTGTCAGGGGACTTAGAGTCCGATTCCATTTCACTCAAGCAGTTGCTGTAGCTTTAACGCAAAGCAGATGCTGGGCTTGTTAGGCACTAGAGGAACTTGGCTCTACTTTCTAGTATCTTGCAACTCAAAGTGTGACCATTGGCACAAGGTCCTTCAGTCAGGCGTCATCTGCCTCACCTGAGAACTGGACAGAGATGCAGATGCTCAAACCACACCCCCAAGTACTGGATTAAAGGATTAGCATCTGCACCCATTGTTAAATTGTAAAGCACAAGAAGGCCCAGGGAGATGGCTCAGTGGAACAAGCGCTTCCCTGGAAAGTGCAAAATCCTGAATTCAATCCCTGGTTCCACCAAATAAATAAATAAATAAATTGTAAAGCAGGAGGGTAAGATTTACCACCTCAAGCATTTTTCAGGGTCCCCCTCAGTGACATTTCATTGCTGCATCTCCCTCATCCCCATTATCCACAGAACTCTTCCCACCTTCTACAGTGGAAACGCTACACCCCATGAAACCAGTCGTCCCCTTCTCTTGGTCCAGCCTCTGGCAACTGCCATTCTACTTTCCACCTCTGAGTTTGCCCTCAGTACCTCTTAGAAGTGGAATGATAGAGTATTTCTCCTCCTGTGACTGCTTATTCGGCCTAATAAGCTCACTGACGTAGCAGTCTGCACTGTAGATCTTCAGGCCATGTGTATGGATGCTGGGATATGGAAGTCTGCAAAGTGCAGTTCTGTCACATCACTAAAAGCTGATACAGAGAGGAACACAAAGTCCAAGAGGTCCGCCTCAAAGGATTCGGGCTTTTCTTTCTCTTCCTAAGGCCTCTACTTGGAGATCATCTCCATGCTCATGTGTGGGCACAATTTGGATACCTGAGGTCAACTGCATGAGCTTTTATTTATCAGCAAATAGATGGCTGAGCTAACTTCTGGGTGCCAAACATTTAAGGCCTATAGGAAACCCACCTGCAAAAGTAGAATTTGCATATCACTCAACAGCACTGGCAAACAGATGTCTGTGGCTGGACTACATAGATTAGCAGCTCATACAGATGTGCACTAATTTAAAGCACATGCACTAAGCAGTGCTGGGCACGATTCCAAATAGTTATCAGCTAGTAATGTCTTTAGTGCTCATGACAGTCCTAGGAATGGACGTGATTTAACCCATTTAACAGATGGAGAAACTGAAGCACAGATAGATTAGGCGACCTGCCCAAGACCACGTGGCTACCAAAGGGCAGAGGAAGGATTTGAACTTGGTATATTAGTCAGCTTTCCACAACACTGACAGAATTCCCAAGAAAAACAACTTGAAGGAATAAAGATTTGCTTTAACTTCCTGGTTTCAGTCCGGGGTCACCTGGCTCCATCGTTTCTGGTCTATAGTGAAGCAGAACAGGGCAGGTGGCACATGGTGGCAGGGCAGTATCTTACCTCTTGGTGACAGGGAAGCAGAAAGAGACAGAGAGGCCATGAGAAGTAATGGTTGGAAGTTCCCCCGCCAAGATACAGCTTTCATCCACCAAAGATACACTCTCTTCAACTGTGTCCAGCCTCCTAAGTTTCTATCACTTCCCAATGAGCCATCAAATTACTTTTTTATTTTTTATTTTTTGTGATACTGGGGATTGAACTCAGGACCTTGCACTTATAAGGCAGGTGCTTATGCTGCTGAGCTCTCTCCCCAGCCAGGCCATCAAATTACAAATCCACCAATGAATTAATCCACTAATGGGTCAGAGTAATGTGGGCCAGTCATGTCCCCAAAGCCCTACCTCTGAACATCACTGTACTGGGGGCCAACCCTGCAGCAGCACTTGGGCCCTTGGAAGACCTCCCAGATCCAGAACTATAACACCTAAGACGTAAAATCCCAGGCTCTTCATGACCACACTGCAGCTCCCTCCTGGTAATTGCTGGAACAAGTCCTGTGTTGAAACTAAAATCGACTTGTTCGAGAACAGTGACCAGGGAAGAAAAAAAGGATTCCTTGAAAGATCCAGTTTGGGGCCGGGGAGATAGCTCAGTAGAATAAGCGCTTCCCTGGCAAGTGCAAGGGCCTGAGTTCAATCCCTGGTTCTGACAAAAAAAAAAAAAAAAAAAAAAATCCAGTTAGTCATGGAAACATAGCCTGAGGCTGCATTCAGTGCAGCCGCTGCAGCGGCCTTTGCCCACCAGTGTGCTTGCAAGTGGATTTTCGCTCTCTTGAAAAATCTGTCATTCAAACAAACAAAAAAAGGCTGGGGAGCTAGCTCAGCAGTGTAAGCACCTGCCTGGCAAACACAAGGACCAGGATTTGATCCCCAGTACCACATGTTATGTGGACCTCAAAACCCTAAGCACTGTTCCAGCCACCAAAACTGGGCGTGGTGGTGCATGCCTATAATCCCAGTGCTGGGGAGGCTGAGACAGGAGGATAACTATGAGTCTGAGCTGCATAGTGAGACCCTGTACCAAATAAATACATAAATATATAAATTTTTAAAGATTTTTTTAAAAGAAACTGGAAGGAATTATATAGATTGGGGGTTCATTATGGCAAAGGACCAATGACCAGAGGTGATAGTTGAAGTATGTATGAGAAAAAGCCAGCAGAAGTGCAGGAGTTCAGGACAACAGGTAGGAAGCCCTGATCTGGTAGGTTTTTTCCTCAGGAGAGCAGAAGAATACTTGGGGTCCATGTGTGCATTATAAATAGTCAAATCGACCTGTTTCCCTTCCCCTCCTTAAATACCCCGTGTCTGTCTCCTTCCCAGGATCCTTCAGCTCAGCCTTCCTCAAAGCCTCTTCGTACCCCTCACAAATCTCAGTTGTCCTCTAGCTTCCATGTAAATAACCTGAAATCCACAGCTCTTCTTTTGTGATCTTTCTTCTTGAGTCCAGATCACCCTTTATTGCTCCCTCATGTCTCAGCAAATATCTCACTTTTTTCCCAATTTTTTTTTTTTAGGACAGGATTTCTTTATGCAGTTCAGGGGGGTCCTGAACTCACTATGTAGCCCAGGCTGGCCTTGAACTTACAGAGATCCTCCTGCCTCAGCCTTCTGAGGGCTGAGATTCTAGGCATTGGCTGCCACTCCCAGTGAATAGCTCACTTGCAAAATCTCAGGCTGCACATCTGGGAAGATAAGCCACATCCATTGTCATCCAGGACCCTGGAAGGAGCCCAGGGTCCCCACCAATTCTCTCTCCATTCAACCTGCCCCCAGACAGCCTGCACCTTCTCCACAGCCATGTCCAAACCCCAGGCCTCATCTCCTACCCGACCTCATCATCTCTGTAAGGCTTGAGGTAAATCATCACCTGCTCCCTTCTCGACCTCATAAGGCAGCTCCCACCAATATAGTCCTCTCAGCTGTCTCCTACTCTACAAGTTGTCATTGTCCAAGCCCAATGTCCCCCATTTCTGTCCCCAATCCCCCTCTCCCCTCTGCTCACTTCCCACTCTCACCCTACACTCTGTTCACAGCCATCCCCCCAAAACACAGAGCTTCAGCCCCCACTACCTGCTACCACCCTTCAGCTCCATCCCTGCCAACAGTGCAGCAAAAAGGACTTCCTTCTTTGCACAGAAAAAAAAAAAAAGCAAGAAAAAAACTCAAATTTACAACAAAGTTACAAGTATAGTACAGTGGTTTTTGTCCCTGAATCATTTGTGATTTTTTTTTTTAAGACAAGTTGTCACTCTATAGTTCCCCCTGGCCTTGAGTTCACTGTGTAGCCCACGCTGGCCTCAAACTCACAGCCATCCTCCTGCCTCAGCCTCCTGAGCACTGGGATCATAGGCACGTGCCACTACGCCCAACACTGTCCCTGAACCATTAGAAAGTCATTTGTAGACCTGACTTGATGCCTTGGAAGTCTTAGGATTCATTTCCTACAAACGCTTGTGTAGATGACAGCGCTGACATCTATAAGATGCCCCTTGACTTTGGTGGCTTGGTGTTTCCTCTGGAATGGAGTTGGGCAGGAACGTTAGGGTCCTGGGCTCTCCTTGCTATCTCTTCCCACAATACTCAGTATCAGTCTACTGATGATGCGTCAGGTAGAATGGTGTCCACCAGGTTCCTCGTCTCTACAGTGACCCCTTTCCCTTTCTTAAGTATTTTGCAGAAAGCCTTGATGCTATGTAAAACATTGCATTTCTCACGAAGCTTTCAGTTGAGTCATTCATTTGCGTGAGGAGGGACCATTGGTGTCTCGTTCTATCATGTGTTACATACAGTCTGTTGCCACCCTTCCCTCCCTGCTCTCTGACCTCTAAGCTGTGCCGCTGCAATTGCCTAGAGAGCTTCATATTGCATTTTACACCACAGGGATCTGTCTTCAAAGCCTTGTGCTGCCTTTCTGAATGGGTGGTTGTTGTCTGACTGTTCGTTACCCCAATGCCTATGGCTGTCATAACATGACACTAGTCGCAGTGAACCGTGCCCCCCCCCCCCCGTCTACACATGCATCTCTGTTTCACACTGCCAGTCATCTCCATCCATCGTGTCACAGCAGCACTTCTGTGGTTTATAGCAGTGTCCAGAGTGACAGTTCAGATTCAGTGCAAACTGGTCCCTGAAGTGAAATTGCAAATTTTGGGTTCTCAGGAAGCCCGGGAAAGTGACATGGCCATGCCTTGAGTGGCATCACGTAACAGCTACCCAAGAGAAGCAGATGAGGAAACTGAGCCGGTGTGAATAACAAAACAATGAGAAAAGGCCTTAAGGGGCCGGGGAGATAGCTCAGTAGAATAAGCGCTTCCCTGGCAAGCTCAAGGGCCTGAGTTCAATCCCTGGTACTGCAAAAAAAAGCCTTAAAACTTGAGATTGGGCTAGGGGTATAGCTTAGTGGTACAGCACCTGGCCAGCAAGCTTAAGGCCCTGGGTTCGATTCCTGGTGCCAAAAAAGGAAAACAAAATAATTGAAAAGACCATCAAATTTGTGTGTGTGGAGGAGGGTGGGCCTCTTTTGAATGTGATATGAAAGTTTAAAATAAGGGCTGGTCAGACAGCTCAGTGGACTAAAGCGCCTGCTTAAGCAAACACAGGGACTGGGCTTTGATCCCCAGTGTGCTGTTCCAGCCCCGACCCCAGGACACACTGAGAGTGGGTGTGATGGCACACACCTGTAATCCCAGCGGTTGGGAGGCTGAAAACAGGAGGATCACTAGGAGTCTGATCTATATAATGAGACCCTGTACTAAATCCTTTTTGATCTTTTTATTTTTTGGTACTGGGGATTGAACTCAGTCCTTGCACTTTCAGTGCAAGCTCTTATCCTACTGAGCTATCTCCCTAGTCCCCTAAATACATTTTTTTAAAAAGTTTAAAATGGGGGCAGGGGAGATGGCTTCAGTGGAATAAGCGCTTCCCTGGCAAGCGTAAGGGCCTGAGTTCAATCCCCAGTTCCACCAAAAAAAAAAAGTTTAAAATGAAGGATCCTGTACAAAAATCTTATCAGAAAAGAAGTTCAGATTCTTCGCTCTCAGAACAAGCATAATCTCAATTGTGTAGGAAAATGAAATTATTTTGGGCCACCCTGTTCCCTCAGGATAAAGTCCAATCCACTTTTTTTTTTTTTTTTTTTTTTCTATTTACTGTAAAGTTTCGGTTCTCTCTGGAGACAGAGTGGTCCCCTTTACACACAGCTTTGTCTCAGTGCCAGCTGTCAGCAGACCGTGGCCTCTCTGGTACATATGGCAGGAAACTCAAAGCCACAGTGGCAAGAAAGACCCCTGTACCCTCCAGGGCCCCTGGACACGTCACCCTTCTCCCACCCTTTGAGAATAAGCTTTCCGTTTCCTTTCTTGGGGAAAACACCTGTGCTCACCCGACTTCACAGAGTTCTTCCTATACCCAAATGAGTTTGTGGATAATAATAGTGGTCCCAAGGTGGAACCATTATTCTGCGCATGACCATGTGCTAAGCAGAGTTCTATGGATTATTGCCACTAACTCTTCCCAAACCTCTGAAGATAGAGGTTATTATTATCCTGCATGCTACAGTGAAGTACATCAGCTCCAGGGCATGAAGTCCTTCACTGAAGTTTCCTCAGTATTTGGAGAAGTCAAGATTTGAACCCTGTAGCTTAAGCACTTACTTGCTGCACAGTCCTGAATCTAAAAGCGTTTGCAGTATTGAACAATGCTCTGTGAAGCTAGGCCTCCCTGGGCATGCGTGCTCTGAGTTCACAAAGCTGCTAGATAAGATTAGAAAGTATTAAAAAGAAATTCCTTATGTGTGTGCCTAGTTGTTTGGACCCCAAAATATTCCGCTACTGGCACCCAGTGGCACCCACAGGCATTGCTTGACCCCACACAGGCCAGTGACCTGCACACAAAGGCCTGGGAAGACAAGTTTGCCTGGGAGTAGCAAGGCAGCAGCAGATGAATTCACCCTGAAACAGGCCTGAGGATGTCTGTCCCCAAGCAGCTCCAGCCCAGGCTCATCTAGATCACTCCATCCTGGTGTTCCAGGGCCAAGGTGTGTGGGGCCTGCCCAACACCTAAAAGGAAGTTTGGTTTCTGATAACCGAGCAGTTAGGAGATCTGTAGGCCATACCACCCTGAACACACCCCATCTGGTCTGATCTCGGAAGCTAAGCAGGGTTGGGCCTGGTTGGCACTTGGATGGGAGATCTATAGGCTTCTGGGTTAGGCACTAGAATTTGCTGTTGGCAAGTATGAAGTGGGACAGTTTAATGCCCATGTAGTGGGCGGCTAGCAATCCATCCACGTTGTGGGTCTGTCAGTGGCAGAAGCAGCTGGTTTGTATCCTCTGCCTGCCTGCACATGCCCCACTCAGGCCCAGCCTGCCCACCTCTCCTGGGTCAGAAACTAAACCCTACTACTCAAATAATAAACTAAAAAATAATAATAAGATGGTGGATCTGGGAATATAGCTCAGTGACTTAAGCACCTGCCTGGCAAGCACGAAGTCCTGTGTTCTACCCCT
>NW_004524635.1:3620286-3625619 GCF_000260255.1 Octodon degus
AAAGGAGTGAATATACAGAAACTAAAAAATAATAATAAATAATAAATAAATAAATACCATGAAAAAAATTAAAAAAAATAAATAAATAAAAATAAAAATAAAATAAAAAAATAAACCCTACTACTCTTTTCTCCCCACCCCCTTTTCAGACCCACGATGCTGTCCCCAGGCAACTTCTACAGGGGCCCAGGCTGGTTAGTGGGCGCTCATTTGCCTAACAGGCATAATGGGTGTCTTTGGGGAGGGAAATTTCAACCTGAGGATGCCCTGGGGGTGTCTGAGTCTGACTAAGTACTGTAAACCACCGATTTCACACTTCTGAGGCACCGCTGGGGGAAAGGGGCAGAAGGCGGAAGCAGAGTTTCATTAGTTGATACAAGCTGTGGGAAATGGGGGAACACAAGACCCCCCTCAACCACAGGTCTGTTTCCCACTGGACTGTGGAGAGGAGGGAAATGTGCGTGGAAGGGTCCCCTTGTCCTATAGAGGAGGAAGCTGACACTTATAAAAGCGCCAAACTAGAACAAGAATTCTCAGATGGTGTAACTCAGAACTTTAATCGAACTCCAGCTCCCAGGCTCTTCCTCTGCCCTTCAGCTGTCTCTTGGGCTTAACTTCACAAACCCAAGTTTGAACAAGCATTAAATTACAAGACAGCGTGAGCACAAGATGTCCCTTAAGCATGTCAGGGCAGGAGCCCTGGAGGGATGTTGGGCCGCAGTTAGTTTGGCTGCTGCCCACCTACACAGCCGCTTACTGGGCTCCACACAGAGGGGCGTGCAGAGGCGGTCAGCGCACTAATAGCAAACTCTAGCTCTGCTCACTCGGCCGCATGTCCTAGATGTGGAGCAGCATCACCCTGAGAAACCATCTGCTCCCGGCAATGTCGGTGTGCTTTGTGCCCCACTGCGAAGCCTACAGGGGGTGCCTATAAGCAACTCCCAGGGGAGATCCATGGCACCCTGCGTCCACACCTCCCTTCTGAAGCTGAAAATCGTTTCCTTTTGGGAAACCAGCCTCCACCCAGTCTCAGGCGTGTGTTTTGATGGAGCGGGCACCAGTCGCACGGCATCTCCGGGAAGGGACCAAAGGTCAGTTTAAGGATCAGCGTAAGGCCCGACGCTTGCACAATGGTTGCTGTAACTGCCGAGCCTGAGCCAACTTTCCTACCGTTGTTAATCATGGGATAGGTGGAGGGAGATGAAAGAGTGTGGGCCTGGGTCTGACCCGATTAACCCCCTTGCATTCACCAGAGTTCCCTACTAGGCGACCCAGTTCAGGCTGAGGCTGGGTTGGGCTCAGTCCTGACCAATCCACGGAGAAGGGCAAAGTTTCACCTTCTCTGACCGCTTCTCTAGCAGATTTGTCAGGAGTCAAGAGGTCATTCCAAACCGGAACTAGTTTTAATAATGCACGCCTTACCCCATGCGGGGAGAATGCAGAGCCCGGGCCAGGCCTGCAGGCTGGTAACCTGCTGATGTTTAGTAGCACACCCCTGTCCTATCTACTCTTTCTGCTTCCGGGTCTGGAAGATGCTGGAGTTCTTATCCCTCAGGTCACTGACAGTGCTGTCAAGCAAAGGGCTGCCTTTTAAGTTCCATTTAAGCTGCCTCTGCAGAGCGGGCAACCCCACGAGACAGCCCTGCAAAATACATGACTTTCATTATTATGACATAGAAAGCAGAGCTGTCTAATTGCTTTTGTCTACTGGTGTATAAAGATTGAGACCAGATGTGTCTAAAAAAGAAAAAGAAAAGGTTTGTATTGACCCTTGCTTTGAATGAAACAGGCAGGTTTCCACTACCCAGCTCTCTTAGACTATGTGAAAGTGTCCTAACTGCTTGTAATTTTTCACAGCCTCATTGATCTTGCTTTTCACAGAAGATGAAATTGTGAAATTGGCCTTGAAAACTTTATTTTCACTTTCCTCTCTTCAAAGGGGCAGTGGTGGAAGGAAACGCGCGGAGCTGCTCACTGGACCCGCAGCGGCTTTTTCGGGCAGCTGCTGTTGCTCCGAGGGTTGTGGGAGGAGGCGCAGCCCGGCGGGCGCAGATGCCTTCCCTCCGCTGGCTGGGGAGCCAGTCCTCACATGTAAATCCACGGGGGACGATGATCGGCTTTAAATAGAACCACCCAGGGCCCAGCTTCTGTGTTTCATTTTCCAGAAGAGCCCCTAAATCTGCTTCAGCATTTTTTTTGTCACCTCCCTAGTTATTTTTAGCACACCCAGCCAACAGAGCCCAGCAGGCTTTCAGAGGCCCTAATGACGTCCCTGTCCCTGGGTTCACATCTCCCGCTACATAGGTGAATTTGAAGCAGGGAAAAAAACCCAAAAACAAGACGTAGACCCAAGGAGGGGATGATTTAGAAGTGAGGCAGGTAACCTTGATGTCTCTGGTTCAAACCAAGGCTGCCTATTAGAAATACAATTCATTTAAAGATTACATTATTTTCAAAATTAATTTGTTTTCCTGAAAATTAAGAGTGTAACTGGCCATGGTAGCATACACCTGTGGCCTCAGTATTCTAGGAGGCTGAGGCAGGAGGATAGAGAGCTCAAACATAGCCTGGACCCTGTCTGTAATAATAATAATAATAATAATAATAATAATAATAATAATGACCAGAGATATAATTCAGCATAAAAGCCTTGAGTTCAATCCCTAGCACTGCAAATTAATTCATTAATTAATTAAAATAAAATCATGGGGCCAGAGAGATAGCTCAGAGCCATAAGCACAACCTGGCAAGCACAAGGACCTGAGTTCAATCTCTAGCCCCATATGCCATGAGGTCTTGGCCCCAGATACCTGGGCCCACTGTCTTAGTCCCAGATGCCCAGGCGTGGTATCTTGGCCCCAGATGTGGGTGCCCACCATGCGGCCAGTACCTGTCATGATGGCTCACCCCTATAATCCCAGAACTTGGGGGAGGTTGAACCAGGAAGATCTCTGCAAGTTTGAGACCAGCCTGAAGGCTACAAAAGTGAGCACAAAGCCAGCCTGAACTACATAGTGAGACCCTGTCTCAAAAAAATTAAAATAAAATAAAAGCATGCACAGCAAATTAGGAAAAGAAGTCCCCAGAGCACCTGCTTCTGGAAGGTTCCAGCAACCAGGAGTCTTACTCTAGAGCCACACCTGGAAAATGGAAGGAGGAGAGGGAGGATCCCTCTGGTCAGTTTCACAGGGACCTCTTCACGTTGGAGTAGCCAGCAGGGTCAGGCTATCAGTAGAACAGGAGGGACTTCCAGTTCCCTGCACATTCACGCAGGATTCCCTTCCCATCCCACCGTCTGAGAGGCACTGCAGAATATTTACAGGGATCTCAGCTCCGTGAGGGTCATTTCCACGCTCATGAGTACTTCCTGATTTGGGGAAAATGAGTAACACCAACTTCCCCCCGTGCTTTACAGGCAACACACCCTCAGTGATCTCATCGCGAGAAGTGATTGTGTTGCCAGCTTTCCCCAGTACGTATTTTCACACATCTATCGCCCACACTTACATGAATTGTCATTCCAAATCAGCATTCTGCAAAATCCAGGTCTTCCCTTTCATTCCTGCACAATTTCTAACTAATATGTAGCATGAATGAGAATAGCTTACTAATAGAATGCAGAGTAATGGCAGCGCAGAGACTGGCCAACACCTAGTGTGGTGGCACATGGCTGTAACATTCAGGAGGCTGAAGCAAAAAGATCAACAGGAGTTCGGAGCCAGCCTGGACTAGATAGTGAGTTCAAGGCCAACCTGAAATATGTAGCAAGAACCTGTCTCAAACAAATAAGGCAAGCAAGCAAGCAGGAAAGAAGCAAAGCAAAGCAAAGCAAAGCAAAGCAAAGCAAAGCAAAGCAAAGCAAAGCAAAGCAAAGCAAAGGAAAGGAAAGGAAAGGAAAGGAAAGGAAAGGAAAGGAAAGGAAAGGAAAGGAAAGGAAGAAAAGAAAGGGGCTGGCGAGAAAGGGACTGGGGAGATAACTAAGTGGTCTAAGTGCCTGCCTAGCAAGCATAAGGACCTGGGTTTGATTCCCAGTACCACATGCCATGCCAGCCCCAGAACCTGGGGTGTGCCATACCAGCCATACCAGCCACCAAAACTGGGCATGGTGGCATATGCCTGTAATCCCAGTACTGGGGAGGCTGAGGCAGGAGTATCACTATGAGTCAGGTGTGTAATGAGACCCTGTACCAATTAAATAAATAAAAAGATTTTTAAAATTTAAAAGAGAAGGGCCAGCCAAATAGCTCAGTGGATTAAAGTGCCTGCAAGCAGGCACAGGGGTCATGGGTTTCAATCCCAGGGCCTGCCTTGCAAGTCCTGCCCCTGGGGCGCACCGAGACAGCGATCGAGACTGGGCATGGTGGCGTGCACCAGAGAGCACTTGGGAGGCTGTAAACCGGAGAATCACTGCTAGTCCAAGCTAGTAGTGAGACACTGAACTCCCTGTAGACCCTTCCCTAAAATACAGAAAAATAAATAAATAAATAAATTTGAGAGAGAGACAGAGAGCGCCTGCGAGCCATAGACTCATCCTGCTCATTCTGGTGCCCTTAGACTAGTATGTCAGCTTCCATAAGTGCCATAGCTTGGCCATGACACTGGTTATTCAATGAATGGGCTACTACATCGTTACAAAGCCTCCTTATAATATGACCCCAGTACACATACTGCATGATCCCCTAAAAGTGTAGCTCTCTGTAAGGAGTTTAGCAGTTCAATTCCTACAACTATGTGGCACCCAGCATTCCTTCACATTCTCCTACAAGGACTTATGCAGGAAATGTCTGTTTGGATGCCCCAGAAGACATGTTTTGCATCATGGGACTCCACTGCCACACCTGTGTAAGACCCCAAGGATGAAGAACAAGAAAAGACACCTGACCTACGGCCAGCCAATCCCTGGGTTGACTAGCAACCTCGAAATACTCAGGGATTTGCTTTGGGAAATGCAAAACACCCAGCATACAGTAGGATCCAAAGCTGAGGCCCATGAAGTTGGAAGAAAGTCAAAGAACAGCTGGAGAAAAAAAACAGCTGGTGCATACCTGTGACCCTTATTTATTTATTTATTTATTTATTTATTTAGCAGAGCTGGGTATTGAACTCAGGCCCTTGCAGCACATAGCAGAGGGCAACCTTTCATGGTGGTAGCAAAGAGCAAGAGTGCAAGGGAGGGGTAGCAGCAGCTCAAGCAGCTAACTTCTCTTCCCACCTTGCATTGTAATGCATATTACCTGCCCCAGGGTAGGAGAAGTACTCACACCTATGGGTACTTCCCAGTATTTACCCACCTATGGGGTAATCCCAGCAGTACTAAGACCCATAATCCCAGC
>NW_004524635.1:3627010-3628294 GCF_000260255.1 Octodon degus
AGACTCCAGAGGAAGTGCAGCTCGACCAACACCTCAGGTTTTTTCTTCTGACCTCAAGAACTATGGGAAAGCACCTTTTTGTTGCATGAAGCCACTGTTTGTGGCAATTTGTAACAGCAGCCAAAGGAAACCGATCCTCCTTGTGAACCAATATCACGTGACTACAGAGATTTGTCAGATAAGGTAAAGCTACCCCCTGAATAATTATGTCCACTCTAAACAAAGTACCACAAGCAAACAATTCATTTTCACCTCCCAATTTCTCTACCGCCACAGCTATAATAAAATTAAAATGGAAATGGCTATCATTAATATTATGTACCGGGAAACTGAATGTGTTTCATACACTTTATTTCTTAATCCTCACAAGGCCCTAATGTCATTCCCGCTTCATAATTACCGAAACTGAGGTGTTTAGAGAAGTGAGACAAGCAGAGCTGGAAACCAGATCAAGCCCTCTGCTCCAGAAGAGCCGAAAGGCTCCACATCCCCAAAGGAAAGGGAGTGGCTGAGAGAGACAGACGCAGAAACAGAGGAAAGGATCTGTCTAACTTCAGATTCGTCTTTTTTTTTTTTTTTTTTTTTGCAGAACCGGGGATTGAACTCAGATCCTGGCGTTTGCCTGTCAAGCGCTTATCCTCCTGAGCCATCTCCTGGGCCCAAGATTCCCCTTTCAAGCAACAACAGATTACAGAGCGCCTCCTCTGGCAGTGTTAACAGTAAAGCAGTGTGTGAGACACAGCACAAGCTCAGCCAGCTCTATGTGGGGAGAAAGCCTCCCCCTGAGGCTGGCCAGGCATTTCTGGAGTGAATGCCCAAGCCTGGTATTCACAGGTGTTCACCTCCAGGGAGATGATTTCCCCTTTGTTTTGAAGACCACATTTAAAGAATTGCTTCTCTGGGTGTGGTGGTGCACGCCTATAATCCCAGCACTTGGGAGGCTGAGGCAGGAGAATCACTGCAAGTTTGAGACCAGCCTGGGCTACAAATTGAGCTCAAGTCCAGCCTGAACTGCATAGCAAGACCCTGCCTCAAAAAGACAACAATAACAATAATAATAATAATAATAATAATAATATAAGCAATTGCTTCTCCAAATTGTCTGATCAGAAGACTGACCTTGAAAGCTTGTTAAAAATTCATTTGCATGGTTGGGGAGATTGTGGTATAAGCAATCTGCCTGCCAAGGTCAAGGACCTGAGTTTGATCCCTGATACAAAAAAACTTTCACACTGCAAGACCTCACCTCAGGCCTACTGGATTTCTCTCTTCCATGGCAACCAA
>NW_004524635.1:3629819-3631115 GCF_000260255.1 Octodon degus
TATATATATATTTGAACAATGGCATTTATACTGACTAAATACTGTATTATGGTGTATAAACCAGGCATGCTGATACAGACGGGTCTACCCTCCTAGCATTCTGGAAGGCTGAGGCAGGAGGACTGAAAATTCAAACCCAATCTGGGGAATTTAGTGATTTAGCAAGACCCTGTCTCAAAAATAAAAAAAGGGTGCTGAGGATGTAGCTCTGTGTGAAGGTCCTGAATTCAAGCCCTAGTACAGAAACAAGTATTTTGGCATCTGAGCTCCCTAAAAAGAGATCATCTCACATGACATGGGCAAAACTATCAAAATCAGGAACTTAAACAGTCCAGTATTGTCACATGAGTTACACGCCTTGTTCATATTTTGCCAATTCCCTGATGATGTTAGTTACAGCAGGTTTCCTGCCAACTCAGCGTCCAAGATCATACAATGCACTTAATTGTCAAGTCTCCTTCCTTTAATCTGAAACCACCTCTCAGCCTTTAAATATTTTTCTTTTTGATCTTTCTTGACATTGCTCTTTGGAAAGGCACAGACCCTGCTGTGTTGTACCCTATGTCTCAATTCGGGCCCATCTGAGGCTTCTTCTGACCAGAGCCAGGTTATGCAGCTTTGCAGGAAACCCCAGCTATGACACCCTTCTCAGGGCAGCCAGCAGCCTGGCCGCTCAAGCCACTTGGATTAGGTGGTGTCCGCCAGCTTCCACAGTAAAGCTATCACTTTCTCCTTGTATTTAATAATAGAACACGCTATTTTTAGGGTCTAACAAAACTCATTTATAAATTTTTTTGTGTGCCAGCGGCTATTTTTATCACTCATTTGTTTACCCTCTACCTCACCCAGGGAGAATAAAGACAGACATAAACATTAGCCTCTGCTCTCAGAGTTGACTGCTTTGCTGGGGAGACAGCTCCCACAACCAGGCCCCACATTCTGGAGAATTGATTCTATATCAGTTACTTTTATCAGTTCTGTAAGTTGAATGCAAAAGGAAGCCGTAAATAAATCAATAAAACACCAAGACAGTATAATCCTTCTAGCCATAAAAGCAAAGCCGTTGTCAAACTCTACACAAACATCACAGCGAATGAGTCTAGATCAGATTTAGCTGTCTTGCGCAAAGAGCTGGAATAATAGTTCACTGGCTAATGCACAGATTTGCGTTATGCAGCCTGCTTCAATATTTTGTGCTTTAAGAACAGTAAGTGCCCTTTTTCTGTTAAATATTTTTTAATGGACTGATTCTTTGAATTGTTCAAATAAAACTCAAAAGTTAAAAAGAGTACCGAG
>NW_004524635.1:3632555-3634695 GCF_000260255.1 Octodon degus
GAAGACCTCTTACGCTCAGCACCAACAGGCCCGCCAGATCCGGAAGAAGATGATGGAAATCATGACCCGGGAGGTGCAGACAAATGACTTGAAGGAAGTAGTCAATAAACTGATTCCAGACAGTATTGGGAAAGACATAGAAAAGGCTTGCCAGTCTATCTACCCTCTTCATGTCTTCATCAGAAAAGTAAAAATGCTGCAGAAGCCCAAGTTTGAATTGGGAAAACTCATGGAGCTTCATGATGAAGGTAACAGCTCTGGAAAGGCTGCTGGAGATGAGACTGGAGCTAAAGTTGAACGAGCTGATGGATATGAACCACCAGTGCAAGAGTCTGTTTAAGATGCAGATTTTTAATAGTGATAAATAAAGTCCTATTTGTGGAAAAAAAAAAAAAAAAAAAAACACCAGCATTGTCACCACCATGTGCGTGAGAGAAACACACAAGCAAATGGCTGAGGAGTGTGGCCAGTGGGTACGTTAGGTCAGTGCTTTGCAAACTTTGCTCCCTATCAGCTTTCGCTTAGGCCTGGATACATTTCTAGATGGGTCAGTGATGATGTAATTTTAAAAACAGTCAATATTTTGGGTTACTGAAGTAACCACTAAGACATGCTCACCATATGACTTAGTCTATTTTCTTTTTCTATTTTTTATTTTATTTTTCATGGTATTTATGTGTATGAGTTTTTCTCCATAGTTAACTTTTTCATATGCCTGACTATCATAGGGAGAATTGATACTTCTTCCACATAGTACACGTACATACATATTCCCTTCACAGTGAAATCCTTCCCCGATTTCAACACTGTTCATTGTAATGCACGAATTGACATCCGGGTTCTCTGCAATGGTACTTCAGTGAAATCAGAGTACAGTTTTTCACAGGGCGTATATTCATGGCTCATCTCCTCAGAAATTGTGTTTCCATGTTCCACCAAGGACTGGAGTTTGGTGTAGGCTCTGCCAAGTTTGTTACAGGCAGACAGCTTCTCTTGAAATCCCTGATGTCCATATGGTTTGAGAACAAGATTTTCCATGATGGACCCATGTGCTGATGAATGAACAGCCAGGGTACTTCTAGAGGAAAGGTTTTCACCTGGTTTTGTACCAACTGTCAGGTGCATATTTGTATCAGGAGGATGAGAACCCATTTCTCCACGTTGACACTGTAATTCATGCTCACAGGATTGCTCTGCCTCTTCACTTCTGAGGAGCTTTCTTCTGAGTCCCAGTTACCTCAGATGTTTCTGGAAATTTCTGCACTCATCTTCAATTTGTTGGTCACCAGAGCTCCTTCCATCATGGGGCGTCCTGGCCTCCCGGAGTCCTTCCCGCACAGCCCGTGATCGGCAGGAGTTGCGGAGTATGGAAAGCTTAGTCTGTTTTCTGTTGCTATAATAGAATGCCTGAGACTGGAAAGTTTATTGAGAACAGAGATGTACTGTACTTGGCTCAGAGTATGAAAGGCTGGAAAATCTGAACTCCTCTGCCCCTTACAACAAACTCATTCCCATGATAACAGCAGTCATCTGCTCATGTGGGTGATGCCTCATTACCTAATTGCCTCTTCAAAAGCCTCACCTCTCAACACTGTCACAAAGGTAATTGAATCTCAACATAAGGGATTTTTTTCAGTTTTATTTATTTACTTATTTATTTTTTAATTTTTCAGTTTTATTTTTATTGGCACATGTTTTCTATACCTAATGTTCACATTCCTCTTGGGGCATTGGTACATGGACGTCACCCATCTCAGTTCTTTTTTATCCCCTTCCTTGCCCTTCCCTTCTCCCTTTCTCTATCTCTTGGTCTTCCCATTTGAGAAAGCTCTCCTACTTCCTATCATCCTTCTTTATTTTTCAGTGTCAGGGATTGATATCTTGCACTTGCCAGGCAGGTGCTTATGCCACTGAGCTGTGTCCTTGGCCCCTATTATCTTTTATTTTGATCTTGATTTATATTTTAGTTTTTATGTAATATTTAAGTTCTCATGTCTGATTTATTCTACTTAACATTTTTTATTCTTTTTTTTTTTCACTCATGTATTTTGGTACAGGGTCTCACTGTGCAGCTCGGACTTAGTGATCCTCCAGTTTTCAGCCTCCCTAGCACTGGGATTACACACATGTGCCACCATGC
>NW_004524635.1:3635501-3639732 GCF_000260255.1 Octodon degus
TATTATAACAAAATCTTTGTGAATTGTGCTACAAAGATGCAGAAATACCCAGAGGGATTATAAAGCCCATCGCCTTCCCCTGGCCAAGCCACCTGCCAGGTTCTCTGAGGCCCAGCCAGAGATACACACTGATATCTGAAAGCAAGGACAGCTTTTTCTACCCTTTCACTTCCCATTGTCCAGGAAGGGGCTGTGCCCACTGACCTACGCAGCAGCCTCCCTGACCAGCAGCTGGGCAGGGGGGTGGAAGGGGCCAGGCTAAGCCACCTCTTGTTGGTTGCTATCCTGAATCATGGCTTGCATCTCAAATCAAGGAGACAGTGCTATCTTCAGCATTCTCTGCACAAATAAAAACGAGGCTTGCAGCTGGTTCTTGAGACCCACACCTTTGTGCAGAGTTACAAGGGCTCAGGGACTCCCAAGGAAATAAAAGAAATGGGGAACAAAATCCTGGGGCTAAAACTATTAAGCTGAAGGGTCTGAGTCATGGGCAGCAGGATTGCTGGAGGCTGCTGACACTGAACTGCTAGCAGGCCTGAGTCTATCTCAGCCCTCCTATGAGATAAGCACCATTGTGACCTTCACTTTTCAAGTGTCCTCTGTGGTTCAGAGGGTGTCTGGCCCAATCTGCTTGCCATTCCCTGCTCTCCAAGGACCAGACTGCCCCTTAGAGTTGTATTGGGGTCTCACATGCACTTTGCCCATGCATGACAGGCCCGGGAGATCTAGGAGCTAAGCACACCTGGGGAGGCCCCCAAGAGGTGAGCGTGTAGGAACCCTGGCTCCCCCACCCTGGCTGGGCTGCCAGCGCACTCTTCCCAGCATGTCCCTGCACCTCCCAGGGAGTGAGTGTCCACATGAATCCTCATCTTCCGGCAGACATCTGTTGGGAACTTGCTGAGGATTTTGCACCTTGGCTGCCCACGGTCAATAACCAAGCTAAGTCTGTAGTAATGAAGAGTCTCACCAGAGCCCATCTCATAACCCCTAGGACAAGCCACCTCCTTGGTGGCTCCCCTGCAGGGGCTCCCAGAGGATCCTGAACTTCAGGCTGGTGGAGGGTCACCACCATGATGGACACCTGAGGGTAGGTTCTCCCTTTCAAAAAGAACCCCTGCAGCTTAGGGCATAAATCTCACTACCTCTTAGAAGATGCCATTGTTAGCACCCTCGTTGGCACCCCACATTGTCCTTTTGTCTGTCAAGGTGAGCTGGCTGTCCTGGCCCCTCCCACCCTGCTGCAATATATGCAGATGCCCAGGGCAGGGAAGGGACAGCCTGATGTCGTACCTAGGTGGCTGCCTGGGACAGGAGCAAGGGCCACCTCTGTTCCCTAGCACTCTGCCCTCCATGCGGCAGATGGGCAGAGTTTGGGCAGTCTGCATGCCTGACTGAAAGCCCCAGAAGGACACACAAATGTCTTTGTGGTGGGCTCCAGGGCTGAGTCGTACCACAGAGAGCCTTGTGATGTCCTTTAAAAAGGAGGAGGCAGCTCTCTTTTCAAAGGAAAACCCATGTTAGAACCACTAGGGAATAAGTACCACACAACATGAAATCATTATCGTTTGTTCCCCTGGGACTGAGTGTGAGGTTACAAATTTCCCAAGGAAAGCATGTGATTCCTTTCTGTGAGGAATGATTCATCTCAGAAAGTCTACTTTGTTCTCCTAGTAACAACGAATTAGCATCAGCATCTTGATTATATAAACCAAAGCCCTGGCCTCCATCATTACATAAAAAGAATCCATTTTTGGAAAACTCCATGAAAGGAAGAGATCATGGTGTTCAAAGTTTTTAAGTACAGACTGGTTTAAATATTTTAATGTTGCTTTTCCTTTTTTTTTTTTTAATTTTTATTTATTTGTGTGTGTGTGTGTGTGTGTGTGTGTGTGGGGCCAGCTCAGCCCACCAGGGGGCGGGGCTGGCTGGCATGTGGTGCTGGGGGATTGAACCATGGTCCCTGTGCTTTGCTAAGCTTGTTCTAAGTAGGTGCTCCAGACCACTGAGCCATCTCACCAGCCCAATGTTGCTTTTCTTAATGTCAATCTGATGCTTCAAAATTAGATTTATTATCGGGCGTGATGGTGCACATCTGTAATCCAAAATGCAGGAGGCCGAAGCAGGATTGAAAGTTTTAGGCTAGCCTGGACTATGTAGGGAGACTAGTTTTTTGTTTTGTTTTGGTCTTTTTGAGACAGGGTATCCTTATGAAATTCAGGCTGGCTTTGAGCTCACTGTGTAGCCCAGGCAGGTCTAGAACTTGAAATGATCCTGCTGCCTCAGCCTCCCGAATGCTGGGATTACAGGTGTGGGCCAGCACACCTGACTAACTCTGTTGTGGTGGTGGTGGTTGTTGTTTAAAGATTTATTCTAAGGGCTGGTCAAATAGCTCAGTGGATTAAAGCGCCTGCAAGCAGGCACGGGGGAGGGGGAAGGGGAGGGGGTGAGTGTGTTCATCCCCAGGCCTGCTATGCCAGCCCCACCCCCAGGGCGCGCTGAGACAGTAATGCCTGCCTGCCTGCCTGCATGCCTGCCTTCCTTCCTTCCTTCCTTCTGCATGTACAGTACTGCAGATTTAACCCACTGCCTGCCCATTGAACTACATCCCTATCCCTTTCTACTTTTTAATCTGAGACAAGATCTTGTTAAATTCCCCAGAGGGTCAACTTCCTGCCTCAGCCTACAATTCTGGGATTCCAGATTTGTGCCACCATGGCCGGCCAGAAAGTAACTTTACTTATTTCTTACAATAGCTCTTCTAGATTGGCAGGACAGAGCAGGTCAGTGTAGGGCAGTGGACTGCTCTCCATGTGGGGCCAGGATTCCCTTTGGGAACCTCTGAGTCCAAGGGTCTTCCAGATAACCCTTCAGGGGAAGGAACAATGTCTCCTCTTAGGAAGAAGCCGTCCCTCGCTTACCTTGCCTAAAGCCCAAAACTAAGACCGGCTTCCTTTCCTTCCCAAGACAGAGTGCTGGAGGGCTCCCCTCCTCCCCTCCCCCTTCACTTTCCTCATTGTTCTTGTAGAAAAGCTCATAGTCTCTTCCATGAGATGTTCTTACCATGATTAGCAGGGAGAATAATGGGCAGGAGAAAGAACGTGAACAAATATGGCAAATTTTTCAAACAATCATAAATTACAGAACACTTTTTGTGAAACTTAAACAATGTCATATAGAAAAGTAGCCAGGACATTAAAAAAAAAAAAAAAAAAGATGTATTATGTACATTTACCAGCTCCTCACAATGAATGTAATCATTCCATACTACAAACATGTACTAATAAAATAAAAATTTTAAAAACAGAAAAAATATTCAACCCAAGTAAATAAAAAGAGTTGGTAGAATCACACAGCAAAGTGGGGATACATGTAGGTCACGCTAAGCTAGCTTCGCAGTGATCACGGCCACCTCTTCCTGTTCACACAGTCTAACCCAGCACTGTCCACAGAACTGTAACATGAACCACATAAATAATAAAAATGGTTAGCAGCCACATTCAAAAAATAAGGTGGTTGCTATGGATTAGCTAATGGTCACCTTGTAACACCAGCTGAATTGAACCAATGTGGCGCTGAGTGTGGAAGGCCCCCCTTTTATGCTGCCAACAGCATGAAAGAACTGGAGGGGAAGATGATGCGCTGTTGACTGTCCTGGAGAAGCTTGTGGCGCTGGCTTTCCTGAAAGGAACTCAGCTCTTCTCATCGAAAGAGGAGCTCAGGCCATTGCATCACTGAGGATGGCTGTGGTTCTCCTCAGGGGAGCTCGGTGCTTACCTCGAGTGCCGCCGCTTCCTGGCTCCAGCGCAGACTCCTCAGCCAGCTGCACCGATCCTTCAGCCGCTAGTGTAAACTTTCTAGCTTCTATCACAGGCCTTTAGGCCTTCTCCGTGCAGATCCTTGACACTTACTTGCATGAGACATTGTCGTGGACTGCAGGCCTCCAGCTGACTCATGGAGGACGTTGCCATGGGCTCTCGGTCTCCAGCTGGATTCATGAAGGACATTGCTGCGGGATCCAGGACCCCAGCTGGATTCTTTGGGTCTCTGTGCATGGACAGATCTCCTGCACTCTTCTCTATTTGATTCTTCGACTGAACATTATAAAATAGTCCTACAAATGACATGTCCTTGTCCTATATTAAATCTATGCCTGTCTATACCATGACTACAGCACTGGTGTCATGACGTGCACCTGTAGTCCCCGCTACCTGAGAGGCTGAGTGGGGGAACT
>NW_004524635.1:3640687-3644974 GCF_000260255.1 Octodon degus
GGGTGGGTGTGGCCAGCTCAGCCCACCTGGGGGCGGGGCTGGCTGGCATGTGGTGCTGGGGGATGGAACCGCGGTCCCTGTGCTTTAACTAAGCTTGTTCTAAGTAGGTGCTTTAGACCACTGAGCCATCTCACCAGCCCCAACAGCGCACTTTCATACATGTGTGAAAGCAGCACACCGAACTTCCCAAGTATGTGTGGTTGCTACATGCTCAGCAAGTTTTGCAGAGGAGATGGAAAAGCTAACAGCACAGACTTAATCATTATCAGTGGATGTATACTGAACTGAATTATCACAGCATAGCCAATAAATTAGTACAATTAAAATAATGAAACATGTAAAAGAGATCTGTTATGAATGAATGGTGGTTTTATTAAACAGAATTTTGTTTAAAATCCTGTTTTTTGCCACTTCCTACCTCTGAGAAGTTGCTTAAAGTTTCCTCGTCTCAATTTCTTCATAGCTGGAGTAAAACAATAATCCTTGCTATGGGTGTGGATAAGGGGGATTATGGATCATGATGTGGAAGATTGATAATCCCACATCGGAGGCATAAATAGCTTAATGAATGTAGGTGATTCTGACAGAAAGGAGGGGCAGAACTTCCATGCTTTGGGTGAGTGGAGAACTGCGTCCTCTGGCTGTGGCCTTGGGATGGGGACCCCTTCCTCTGGTCAACAGTCTTTCCCTGTGCCTGGCCCCCTTGGTTACCACAGACTCATGCTGTTAGCTAGTGAACTACTGCTGTTCCTTTTGTCAAGCCCAGGAATCTCTCCCCTCCCTGTCTTTTCCTACTAAGACCTGCTTTCTTACATTTAGCTAATGGGAACACAATATGTCTATGCTAGTTACTCATTACTGTATAAGCATAGCCCCCAAAACTTAGCGGCTTAAAACAATATCCTTATTTTCCTCAACAATCTATGATTTGGGCATAAATTCAACAGGTGTTTTGAGTTACTACATGGTGCCAAGAACTACGTAGATTCTGTGGACATAGAAATGAATCAGAGGTGGGTATGGCGGCATGTGCTTGTAATCTCCTAGCACTCATGAGGGTGAGAGAATCATTCCGAGTTCGAGGCCAGCCCAGGCTCCACAGTGAGTCCAAGGCCAACCTGAACTACAAGACCCTGTTTCAGGAAAAGAAAAAAGAAAAAATGTGATTGAGCTCTGCCTCCCAAAGAGACAAGAATCTATCAGAGCCTTCCTTTCTGCCAAGAGGCCAGCTTCCTCACCTCTGCCCAGACCTTGTGATCCTCATACCTCAGGAATTTATTGCTCCTCCAGGAAAGATCAATGACTTGCACTTCCGGAGAGTAGAGGTGTCATGGTAAGGCAAGGAGGACTGTCACATAGACCAGGGCTTGAGTAGGCAGACATTTTGGAGATGTGCTATAAAGGATTGCTACTTTGTCCCCACTGAAGCAGAATTCAGAGGTGAGGCTTTTGGGAAGAAATGGACTGACAAGGGCTCTAACCTTGTGAGAGGATTAATCCACCAATGGCCTTATAGTTTATTTGTTTTTGTTTTGTTTTTGTTTTTTTGTTTTTTTTTTTTTTTTTTTTTTTTTTTTTTTTTTTTTTTTTTTTTTTTTTGTGGAACTGGGGATTGAACACAGCCCCTTGAGCTTGCCAGACAAGTGTTTATTATACTCAGCTATCTCCCCCGCCCGTGGCCTTATAGTTTAATGGGCTATTGGAGGATGGTGGAAGCTAGCTAGGAAGTAGGATCTAGCCATTGACACCAAGCCCCTGAATATGGGCGTGTGTGTGTGTGTGTGTGTGTGTGTGTGTGTCTGCTTCTGGCTGCTATGAGGTGAGCAATTTTGCTCCATCATGTGCCCTCCGCTATGATGTTCTGCCTTGACACTAGCCCAGTGCCCACTTCACAAACGGAAGTGACCACAGGCTAAAAAGTTCTGAACCCATAAACCAAACTCTTTCCTCCTTGAACAACACCCGAAGAAGAATTCCAGCTAAGATTCCCATTTCATTCCTGAAGCTTGAAATTTTTAAACTTAAAAGGTTTCATTACAGTCTAACTTTCCCATAATTGGACCTTTAACTAGTCCCTGTTTGACTTTAGGTAAAAATGGTGAATTTTTAAATTTCAATATCTCAGAGGGGATTTTATGGGTCAATACGGCTGACTAAGCATATATGTTTTTTTTTTTAATTTTATTTATTTATTTATGTGTATGTGTGTGTGTGTGGCCAGCTCAGCCCACCAGGGGGCGGGGCTGGCTGGCATGTGGTACTGGGGGATTGAACCGCGGTCCCTATGCTTTGCTAAGCTTGTTCTAAGTAGGTGCTTTAGACCACTGAGCCATCTCACCAGCCTGTAAGCATATATGTTTATATCTGTTTCTTTTTTTTTTTCTTTTTTAAATGTACTTAGTACAGGGTCTATAGGGTCTCAGTACACAGATTGGACTTGTAGTGATCCTTCCTGTTTTTCAGCCTCTCAAGCACTGGGGTTACATGCACACATTACCACACCCAGTCTCATTCTCCATCTCAGCACGTCCCTGGGATGGGGCCAGCACAGCAGGTCAGGGATCGAACCCCTGCCTCTGCATCTGCCTAAGCAGGTGCTTTAATCTGCTGAGCTGTTTCTTATTTAAATCTCACAGAATAAACATAATGATCCCATAAGTCCGTAGCAGTTTTGGGAACTGGATGAAATGCCACCAAGAGATGAGAACAGTGAGGAATTTTGAGGTGAGTCAGACAACAAATCTCATGAAACTGGAAGAGCCAGCCCCATAGAACCCAGAGAAACTGTACCCCTAAAAGTAAACTACCTTAATAGGAAAAAACCCAGAAAAGAGACATCCAGTTGTAAGGGAAGACATAAGCAGTAAGTGGTCAACTAGACATTAGTTAACAAACAGCAGTTAAAGAGGCCTTGCTCCCCACAGGCTGTCTCTGGATTTTGCCCCTTTGGAAAAGCTGTGAGAACTTGATGATAAAAAATTCCCCTCACAGGGACAACCCGCTCGGGCCCCACTCCTGGCCCTCTCTCAGACAGGAGCTTTCTTTCCCTCAATAAATATATTCTGCTCATGAAAAAAAAATTCCCCTCAGGAAACTCCCTGAGACAGTAGTGGACCCACTTCTCCTTGGGCAGTGCCCCAGGTGACCTTTGGCACCATGAGGACAACATGGTTTTGTGTCCAGGAGACACTGGAGAGAAAAGGTGACCCAGCTGCATGTGCTGCCTCATATTCTTATAATTACTGGGGCAAGAGGCCGTCCCTCAGAATATGTACCAGCCAGCAGACTGACGCCATCATCCATAAACATCAGCAGGTAGTCAGGCATTAGAGGGTACCTGAGGAAAGTCAGTAGCATGGAAGAAATTTATCTGAGCCAATCCAAGAAGCAGAAGAAAGCCTTAAAGTTTGCAACGCGAGTCTCCTCAGAAATCCTCAAGTTTAAAAGCTCAATAATAGACCAGAAAAAAACCCTATAAATTATATAAAATATTATTATCCCTAATATATATGGAGAGTCTACAAATCAATAAACAAACAAAAAGCTCAAACATCTTGACAGAAAACTAAGCAAAGAGTAAGAACAAGCAATTCCCAGAATAAATAAATAAAATTGGCCTATAAATGGAAGTGCCATTTCATTGTTAGGAAAATAAAGACGAAATGAGATATTTTTGCTTGTCAAATTGGTATGTTTAAAGGGATGGTAAGGTACAGCCCCAGCGGAGGTGAGGTTGCAAAGCATGCACTGCTGGTGGTATAATGTGACAGCCATTCTTAGAAGGCAATTCAGCTACACTTATCGGATTTTTCAGTGTTCGTAGTCTCTGACCTAGCTGTTGTACTTCGGGTAATCTAGAAATATTTGCATGAACACCCAGATCTGCTCAGAAGAGGAAGGTCATCACATCAATCTTTTAATACTAAAAAGCCAAAGAAGGGAGACAGCCCAAATGTCCTGAAGTACCGATGACTCAGTACAAGTGGCTCACACGTGTACAACATAGGTGACAAGTCATTTTTTAATTTTAATTTCTTTTGTGGCAGGGGGGAGTGGGGCTGGAGATTGAACTCAGGCTCTTCCATTTGCCAGGCAAGCGCTTATTCTATTGAGCCATCTCCCCGGCCCCAGTCATCTCCCTGGGCCCCATTTTTTTGAACAAGTCCTTTTTTTAAAAAGTGCCATAAGGCTGGAGAGATGGCTCAGTGGTCTAAAGCACCTACTTGGAACAAAGTAAGCTAAGCAAGTAAGCTAAGCAAAGCACAGGGACCACGGTTCGATCCCCCA
>NW_004524635.1:3645994-3664841 GCF_000260255.1 Octodon degus
GGGGGCTGGGGAGATGGCTCAATAGAGTAAGTGCCTGCTGGCAAGCGCAAGGGCCTGAGTTCAATCCCTGGCGCACCCCAACCAAAGGAAAAAAAATCCCAAAATCAATGACAAAGTAAGAGTTGGGGGGATGGGGTATGCTCTGTGTTTAGTTCTAGTGTGGGGTATGAGCTCTGGTGAACAAAGTGGACATGAATTTTCCTTTAGTCATCTACTGGACTTAACAAAAATGCATAGACTATGGTCTGGAACTACATATGTACCTACCTAGTAACCGTGGCTACTTTGCATGTGGAACTAAAAGTAGGAAGGAGTCAAAGGGAATTGGGAATTTTGCTTTTGATTCAAAGGTATGCATGACTTGTACATTTTATTTATTTTATTTTTGTCTTTTTTTTTTTTTTTGAGACAGGTTCTATGCAGTTTGGGCTGGCCTTGTGCTCACTTATGCAGCCCTCAGGCTCATCTCAAATTTGCAGTTGATCCTCCTGTCTCAACCTCCCAAGGACTGGGATTATTGACGTGCACCACCAAGCCCGGTTATTTTTGTCTTTTTGAGACAGGATGTCACATGCCGTTCAGACTGGCCTTGAACTTACTTTGTAGGCCAGGCTGGCCTCCAATGTGCAGTAATCCTCCTGTCTCAGCCTCCTGAGCACTGGGATTACAGGTGTGTGTAATCTACCCTGAGGACACGTAATCCCACACTGGGCCTGATTTGTGCATTTTAAAACAGTGCAGGATAAAATTAATAGGAGGGATCAACATGACATTGGCCCCATTCGAATTAATACAGAATGTCTCTACCAGGAAGCCTCAGAGCATGTGGGTTGGCATTACCGACCTCTCTATCCCTGCTCCTAGTCATTACAGTGATTCCAGAATTGGACAACCAGGCATGCAAGGAATCCAGAGTGGCCGCTGTCTTTTTTTTTTTTTTTTTTCCAGAAGCAGGTACTGAACTCAGGCCCTTGCACTTGCCAGGTAAGCGCTTATTCAACTGAGCAACTGAGCTTTCTCCCCTGTTGGAAAGTCCAACACAATCTCAAAAATGCATGCAGGAACACTAAATTTGAGCCCGTTTGAGCAACGCAGAGACTCGGAGACTTAGTCTCACAAAAAGGATGAGGGAAGGGTGCACTGGGGTGGGGACTCAGAGCAAAGGGCCAGGGCTCAGTCCCCAGGACTGCAAGAACAGTGCTTGAATCTTTTTGGGGGCGGGGCTGGCTGGCATGTGGTGCTGGGGGATTGAACCCTGGTCCCTGCGCTTTGCTAAGCTTGTTCTAAGTAGGTGCTTTAGACCACTGAGCCATCTCACCAGCCCCACAGTGCTTGAATCTTAAGAGTTCAAAAGAATTCTCTTTGGAAGCTGATAGTTGGAAAGGAGAGCTTGCGAAATCTGGGGTTAGCGCCTGCTTTTTCCCTGCCCCCGTGTTTCCTCTTGCCTGGGGAGATTCCTTTGTTGAACCCCAGGAGAACTTTCCAGAAGAAACATCTGGGGACACATCCCTGGGGACACATCTCTGGGCATCCCCACAGCGCTGACCCTGCCTAGACAAGGGTGGCGTGGAGCCCCGCAGCTTCCCCGGGAGCCTGGGCTGCGGGCTGCGGGCTGCGGGCCGTCACCAGGCTGCCCGCATCCCCTCGAGGCGGTTCCGGGAGCTCCCAAGCCCCTGGGGTGCCCGGTGATAGGTTCTGCAGGTGACTCCTGGCTGCCTCCAGAACCCTTGGGGAGGAGGGGGAGTCACCCTGCCAGCGGCGGTGCTGCGACTGATTGCCGCTTCCTGCTTTCTGCTCCTGCGGCACGCAGCTCCCCGAGGTCTAAACTAAGCATACTCCGTACTTCGTGCACAGACATAAAGGAGGTTGCCAGGCCAAACTGGTTGCATTGTCACTGAAGTCAGACGATTTTTTTAAATAAAGATGAGCTAAACCCGGAACAAAGCCTATGATGATTTGCATGGAATTGAATGGATTTTTAAGCGTCTTCTGGAAGTCTCGGCAAGAGAAAGCCCCTTCCCACATTCCTGGCGCTCTGAAGTCCGGTGCTCAACCTTTCAAGCCTGGCCGTTTTCTCTGTTCCACACACATAGGAGATTCTGTCCTCCTGGAAACAAGCCAAGAAGCTCAGGCACAGGCAAAATCAGATCCCAGCCATTACGTAGCCTTGTTTGTGGAGCAAATGAAAAAAATCATTGTGTTTTATTACACTTCAGAATTTACAACTGACTATTAATATGCTGAGCTGTAAAAGGCTCAAGTCAACAACTTCTGACATTGCCAGTCCTAGGGATAACCCACTACTATTACGGACTACTGGACTAAATTGGATTTTTTTTTTTTTTTCTTGCGGAACAGGGGATTAATCTCATACCCTTGTGCTTGCCAGGCAAGTGCTTATTCCACTGAGCCATCTCCCCGGCCCCTAGATTGGAATATTTTGCACCTACAATATTTAACTGGCAACAGAATACCCATCTCTGACAAAACTAAACAAAAAAAGGATGTAAGTGAAGGACCATTTTTTATCTGTATGTACAGAATAGTTAGCATAGATATACAGCTACTTTCTTTTAATTCAATGAGAAGAAAGATTTGTAGGGGCTGGTGAGATGGCTCAGTGGTCTAAGGCACCTACTTAGAACAAGCTTAGCTAAAGCACAGGGACCGTTCAATCCCCCAGCACCACATGCCAGCCAGCCCCACCTCCTGGTGGGCTGAGCTGGCCGCACACACACACATAAATAAATAATAAAAAATTAAAAAAAAAAACATTAAAAAAAAGAAAGATTTGTAATAATAGTGTTTGGACAGGATATCATGTCTATATTTTGTATTATGAATAACTACAATGAAGAAAACAGTATGCAATGTATTAATTATTGAAACTGTCCTACTAACTGGTTTTTTTTTTTTAACTAATCGGTGGGTTTTTTTTGTTGTTTTGTTTTGTTTTTTTTCCGGAACTGGGGATTGAACTCAGAGCCTTGCACTTGCTAGGGAAGTGCTTATTCTACTGAGCCATCTCCCTGGCCGAAGGATAGTACTTTTTTTTTTTTGGTGGAACTGGGGATTGAACTCAGACCCTTGCGCTTGCCAGGGAAGCGCTTATTCCACTGAGCCATCTCCCTGGCCCCAACTAATCGGTTTTGAAACTGTCCTATTGCTATTTGTTTCTCAATAAAATTAATAAAAAATAAAAGAATTTACAACTGACTAGTCATTCTGACTAGATTTTTCTTTGAAAGGAAAAGCCCTGATAGAGACGAACAGTACCAGAATAATGGTAATGGAACTGTAAAAGATAACCAAAATAAAGTATATCACTGTTGCTCTATAAGATTTATTCACTGTAAACTTTTTTAAAAGTAGGATCTGGGGCCGGGGAGATGGCTCAGTAGAATAAGCACTTCCCTGGCAAGTGCAAGGGCCTGAGTTCAATCCCCAATTATAAAAAAAAAAAAAAAAAGTAAGATCTAAATGTAGGATCTAAGCAGTGTTCTAGGCACTGAAAAAGAACAGGGAATAAGATGTAACAAACATCTTTGATTTCATGGAGCTTTTATTCTAGTTGGAAAGACGCTTAACAGATACCTGGGACATCATGAGAGGTACCATGTAGAAGAAGAGGGCAGGGAGCCAGGGAGATAGCTCAGCAGCATAAGCACCTACCTGGCAAGTGCAAGGTCCCGAGTTTGATCCTTGGTACTGAAGGAAAAAAAAAAGGTAATATTTTGGGGGCTGGGGAGATAATTACGCTGTCCAAGTGCCTTCCTGGCAAGCACAAGCACCTGGGATTTGATCCCGGTTTCTGCATGCCCTGTGGCCCCAGAATCTGGGGCCCCACCACCCGGTTGGTGGTACATGCCTATAATCCCAGCACTGAGGATGCTGAGACAGGAAATCACTATGAGTCTGAGCTGCATAGTGAGACTATCTACCAAATAAATAAATAAAGACTTTTTTTTTTTTTTTTTTTTTTTAGAGAAGGAGAACGTAGGAAATGGTGGTAGGGAGGTGGGAGCAGGTTTTCTTGAGGAGTTCATATTGTCAGACTAAGCTGCTGAAAGAAGTACAGACTAGGCGCAGTCCTGCAATCCCAGTCACCAGGGAAGCTGAGGCGGGGTGGATCCTTTGAGCCTAGGAGTTCAAGGCCAGGCTGGGCCACCTAGTGAGACACCATCTTGAAAAGAAGATAGGAGAGGGGAGGCTGGAAGATTCACACAGCCAGAGGTGCAAAGGCAGAGGCCCGAGAAGGCAGAAGTGACGGAACAACTAGGAAACTGTGTGGCTAGAGCGGTGTGAGCAAGGGAAAGGTATTGGAAGAGGCGATGGAGTGGGAAAGGTCGTAGGCAATGCCGGGTCACACACGACCTTGTAGTTTTCAGCATGGCTTTTGTCAGAGCCAGTGGAGGGTCTGTGTAGAGAAGTGGCCTGCTCCAGCTTATGATTGTACCTACAGGATCACAGGCCACAGGTAAGAAGTGGGCCTACCGAGGCAGCTCCTGCAGGAAGCCTAGTGGAGGAGACCATCTGTCCTGGGCAGGGAGCAAGAAGGTGGTGAGAAATGCTCACTCTCAGGGGTCACCTGAGGACCTAAGAAGATGTGGCCTAACAGCCCTGGCTTCCCGCGCCACCTGCCTGCGTGTGTCCACCCTTCTCCATGCCCACATCTGCTCCTCACCATCCCAGCCCATGGAAGGCCTCCAGGTTATTAGGGCACTGTTTCTTAGAGCAGATGGTTCCACCTTTGCCAAGGTGCTAATGTCACCCCCAGAGAGCTTCACTGGGACGATTCCATGCACTTTTCTGTCTCATCCCTGAGGGCTTTTGTTTTGTGGTACTGGGGAGCGAACCAAGAGAAGTTTTACTTCTGAGCTACCTCCCAAGCCTTTTTAGTCTCCTTTAATTTTTGAAATGGGGTTTGCTAAATTGCCCAGGTTGGCATCAAACTTGTGATCCTCCTGTCTCAGGCTTCTAGATAGTTGGGATTATAGGCCTATGCATTCCACTGTGCCCAGCTCCTTCAGCTTTTCAGGGCAAAGTCTCCTTGCTTCTGGGAGAAACACTCTTGATGGCCAACAATTTATGAACATTCAAAAGGACAGAGAATTTGAGAATTTGACTTGGGAAATAGATTTACCTAAAATATCACCACCTATGATAAACTGTACATGCTTTCCTAAAATCCCAGCATCAGCACATATGCAAATAATACTAAGTTGAAACAGGTAGCCTTCCCAGGAAAGTTTGCTTTTATTTTATTTATTTATTGATTTATTGATTGATTGATTGATTTTTGGGGAACTAGGGATTGAACTCAGGCCTTTGCACTTGCCAGGGAAGCACTTACTTTACTGTGCCATCTCCCCGGCCCCAAAGTTTGCTTTTAAAACTAGGCCCAAGAGATGGAAGGACAGAAGAGGGAGGGTAGGGGAAGGGCATAAAAAAGGAATTAAGATGTGGTGTATGCACATGCCAACCCTTCACAAGGAGTACTAAAAATAAATAAAATGGATTGGAAAGAAAAAATTAAAAGGAAATATTTAGACTTGGAAAATTAAAAAATAAATAAAAGAAAGAGAATAGTAGAGGTCAGGTGGTGGACCATGCCTGATTGGCAAAGGAGTCCCAAACAACAGTAGGGGCAGTTTTTTTATACCTTTGCAAAGTTCTAAGACAGAATGTTACGTAGCAACTAATAGCCAACAAGGTTGAGGCATGACTACTTTAGGCAATGAGGCCTCATCCTGCCCTCCCATCTAGGATCAATTTCCAGCTTCAGCAGCTCCCAACACTTAAAGGTTAATTTAAAAAAAGGAATCTTTCAATGTATGATGGCACATGCCTATAATCTTAGCACTGGGAAGATTGAGGCAGGAGGATCATTGCAAGTTTGAGACCAGCCTGAACTGCATAGTGAGACCCTGTCTCAAACACACACACACACACACACACACGCACACACACGCACACACACACACACACACACGGAGAAAAGGCTGGGGTTTGATCTCTGGCACCACATACTGCGCTGGTCCCACCCCAGGGCATGCTGAGTCGGCGTGGTGGCGCACGCCTGTAATCCCAGCCCTGAGGAGGCGAAAACAGGAGGATCACTACGAGTCTGAGCTGCATAGTGAGACCCTGCACAGAATGCAAAATACCATCATCATCATCATCATCATCATAATCATCTTCTTAGCACTCTGGAAGACTGCGGTCAGGAGGATGGCAATTTAGCATTTTAGAAAGAACCTGTCTCAAAGAGCAATGGGCTGGAGATGCAGCTCAGGGTGAAGGCCCTGGGTTCAATCCCCAATAATGAACAAACAAAACAATATTTTGAAGGCTGGTATACACAGCAAATTCTATTAGCAGTCCTAATGTCACCAGGTAATGGTTTATGCTAACAGTTGGCACAGCCCATTCAGGTCACTGCCACTGCGGGCAGTCACCATCTGATGCCAGTTTGTGCTGGGCCCCACAGGTTGACCCTACTGGGCACTGGCCTTCATTTGCTGGTCTCCAGAGCTCTTTGGTATTAACAGTTCTGAGTGTTTATTCATTTTTCTTTGGAAATATACCACTCTGTCCACACTACTCAGGATAAAAAAATAAAAATTCCAAGTAGACTTACAGGATTCTTGGAGCCTATACTACCTGAGCGATATATCACAGGCAGGTTTACAAGACTGCTAAAGGGAGCCTATGTTAGCAGGACCTGAGCTGCAACCCAGGGGTCAGGAGCAGAACATATACAGGAGGGAACCCTTTAGACTACAAGCCAGGGAGAGCCTAGGGGCCCAGACCCTCCCTCGCTTAGTTATTTTTCTCTCATTGCTGAGACAAAATATCCAATGCCCAAAGTTAGAGGGAGGAAAGGTTTATTTAGTTCACAGTTTATAGAGGTTCACTCCATAATCAGCTGGCTCCGGGGCAGGGTGGCACATGGCTGAGGGCCAACAGTTCATAGCAGTGGAGACAACAAGCAAGGACAGGGACAAGCCTCTTTCTGTCCCTTATAGTGTATACAGGCTACCCGCCCTAGGGCGGGTGTAGCACTAGCACCTTTATTCCCAGCATTAAACCATGAATCAATCACAAGATCGCAAGATTCAGATTCAGCCACCTCTGCAAAGCCTGCCTGCATGACCATATGAGGCTTTGGGGGGACATTGAGACACAAGCCATAGCATTTGCTGACCTCGGCCACTCCAGGGTGCCTTCATTGGAAGCAGCAGTGTGTTGGGAGTGAGAAGGGGGCAGAAGGAGAGAGGGGCACTGTGCTGACAGGCTGCGCTTTCTCTGACGGATCAGAGAAAGGAGGTTTGAGAACCAGGGAGGACACTGACAAACTGTCCCAGTCTCTTAAGGTGTGAGTGAGAGTGAAGGGAAGTACGAGGGAGGGGCAGGTAGCTGCTGCTACACACGCCTGCCTGCCTGCCTGCCTGCCTGCCTGCCTGCCTGCCTGCCTGCCTCCCTCCCTCTCTCACTCCCTTCCTTTCTTCCTTCCTTCCTTCCGGCAGATGAGAGGTGCTTCTCTGTGGGATTGAAAGATGTCTAATTTATATTATTAGGCAGCTGCCCACCTCCTCCAGTTCATTCCTTCACTACTTCATTTATTGCTCCCTTAATTCATTCATCCGTCACATTTATCCAATGCCTAGTATGTGCCAGGCCAAGTGCTGAACACTGGACTATAAATTTAAAAAAAGAACAAACCCTAAAATTCATATGGAAACACAAAAGACCCACAATAACCAAAGCAAACCAAGCAAAAAGAGCAGGCCAGAGGAACCACAGTGTCTGCCTTCAAACTATCCTACAAAGCCATGGGCCCAGCACAAATATAGACCCACTGACCAGAGGGTCAGATTAGAGGACCCAGAAATAAACCCACACAATCACAGTCTTCTGATTCTGGACAAAGGAGCCTAAAATATACGTCGGAGAAAAGGCAGCTTCTATAACAAATGATGCTGGGTAAACTGGGTATTTACTTGCAGGAGATTAAAGCTGGATCCCTATCTCTCACCCTTTCAAAAAAAAATTCAAAATGATTCAAAAACCCATATAAAGCCTGGAAGTTTGAAACTGCTAAAGGAAAACACTTGAAGCCACAGACATAGGCAAAGACTTCCAGGGAAGCAGGAGTAAGAATGAGCAAAGGAAACTAGATACAATTAAAAAGTTTCTGCACAGCAAGGGAAACAGCTACCAGAGTGAAGATACAGCCTACAGATGGAGAAAATCTGTGCCACCTATTTTTCTAACAGAAGATTAAATATGGAATATATAAGGGACTCAAAACCTTAACACCAAGAAAATCAATCACCCAATCAATAAGTGGGCAACTAAACTGAACAGGTACTTCTCAAAAAAATAAGTACCAATGGCCAACAAGTACCGTATATGAAAACATGGGTCAACACCTCTAGTTATTAGAGAAATGCAAATCAAAACTACTCTGTGGTTCCATGTCACCCCCATCAGAATAGTTATCATTAAGAATAATTTTTTAAAATGTCAGGTGCAACAGCACACACCTGTAATCCCAGTACTTGACAGGCTGAGGTAGGAGGATCATAAATTTAAATCAGTTTGGGTAATTCAGCAAGTCTCTCTCTCTCTCTCTCTCTCTCTCTCTCTCTCTCTCTCTCTGTTTTTTGTTTTTGTTTTTGGTTTTTTTTTGGTCTTTTTGAGACTCGGTCTTGCTACGCAGTTCAGGTTGGTCTTGAGCTCACTTTGCAGCCCAGGCTGGTCTCAAACTCACAATCCCCCAGCCTCAGCCTCCTGAGTGCTGGGATTACAGGCAGGTGCCACCACACCAGGCTTTCTATCTCAAAAAAGGAGGGGTATCATTGAGCTGCTGTTCCCCTGCCCTGCTCCCCAGTCACCTTCTGCCATGGGCTGAATTCCCCAAAGTAAATATTTCCCCATTTGAATTGTGGGTGACAGGTATTACACCCAGCGACAAGAAAGATGACTAAACTACTCCCTCCCCCAAAATGCAAACAAAACAAAACAAAGGACAATTAATACCAGCAGAGAAGTAATCAAAAAGGAACACTTTTTGAAATGTTATTTTATTTTATTTGGGTCTCACTACATAGCTCATACTCCTAGTGATCCTCCTGTCTCAGCCTCCCCAAGGCTGGGATTACTGGCGTGCACCACCATGCCCAATCTGAGCACAGGGCAAGCATAGCATGCAGTACTGGGGATCAAACGCGGGTTCTTGAGCTTGCCAGGCAGGTACTTAGACCTCCAAGCTACCTCTCCTGTGCTTCTAATCTACACTGCTGGTGAGATGTAAATGAGTACAAGCCTACAGAAATCAGCAGAAACTAAACTGATCCAGTTATTGACCCATGAGTATATAAGCACACTCTCAGGGTACCTGAGCTAGGGAACCAGCCTGGATGTCCATCAGCAGAGGAGGAGATAAAGAAAATGTGGCGCATGTAGACAACAGAGTACTATTCAGCCAGTAAGAAGAGTGAAATTTTATCATTTTCAGGAAAATGGGTGGATCTAGAGATCATCTTGTTGAGTGAAATAAACAAGACCCAGAAAGATAAATATTACAAATTCTCGCGGTTATGTGGAATCTAAGAAATAAAAATAAAAATGACAAAAGTAGAAGGAAGACTATTACTAGCAAAGAGGAAGAGGGTTGGCCTGATGGCTCAGAGGACTAAAGCGCCTGCTTAGGCAGACTCAGGCGCCAGGGTTTGATCCCTAGGCCTGCCATGCCGGCCTGTCCCTGGGGCACACTGAGTCTGCAATTGAGACTGGGCGGGTTGGTGCGCATCTGTAATCCCAGCACTTGGGAGGCTGAAAACAGGAGAATCTGATGTATGTAGTGAGACCCTATAGACCCGGTAGACCCTGTCCTAAATACATAAAGAAAAAAAATAAGTAAAAAAGAAAAGAGGAGGGGCTGGTGAGATGGCTCAGTGGTTTAAAGCACCTACTTAGAACAAGCTTAGCAAAGCACAGGGACCGCGGTTCAATCCCCCAGCACCACATGCCAGCCAGCCCTGCCCCCTGGTGGGCTGAGCTGCCCCCCACACACACACACACAGAGACACAAATAAATAATTAATTAATTTTTTAAAAAAAAGAAAAGAGGAAGAGAATAGGAAAGGAGAGAAGGGTTTATGGGAAGACAATAGAGGAGATGATATGGTCAAAATCTTTGCATTAAAAACCCAATTGTGGAGGGCCAGGGAGATGGCTCAGTGGAATAAGCACTTCCTTGGCAAGCACAAGGGCCTAAGTTCAATCCCCAGTTCCGCAAAAAAAAAAAAAAAAAAAAAATTGTGTGTGTGTGTGTGTGTGGTTGGGTACTGAACCCAGGGCCTTTCACCAAGCTTTAGCTCTAGACCATTTTAAACTTAAAATTTTGAGACAGGGCCTTGCTAAGTCACTAAATTCCCAGGCTGGGGATGAGCCTTTAATTCTCCCGCCCCAGCCTGTCAGAGTGCTGGGCTAACAGGCATGCACTGCCTATCCAGCTGGAAGTTCCTATCTTAATCCTTAAATTGCAGTTAAAGGAATTAAAACTAGATGGAAGGAACATTCTGATCCAAAGTCTAAATCCTGGAAAGCAGCTTGTGAATTCATTGGTTTAAACTACTTAAAAAGTGCCTTTCTTGTAAATGTGAAGAAAAAAAGAATCCAGGATGCAAATGTATACATACAGAATGATCCCGATTTGGTAAAGATGTATGTGTGCATACACAAACACATATGTGTAGACGGAATACTGGAAGGAAACACAGCTCAGTGTTCCTGAGGTTATCTCAGGATGGTGTATTTTAGGAGAAATTCTTGTGTTCTTTATCTTCTAACTTTCTTGAAAAGCAGCTCTTAATTATTGCTACTATTTATGCAGGGAACATTTATTGAAAATGTAAAAAAAAAAAAAAAAGTTCTATAGAGACTTTTAGAAAGGTACTGCTAAATTTCCAATTACCTAACACATTTTGTTCCATTGAATTTTCAACACCAGTCAAGCCCATCTTCATTTGGGGGATGGGTAGCTGAGCCTCAAAAAGCCATAAAAAGGGCTGGCCAAATAGCTCAGTGGATTAAAGCACCTGCTTAGGCAGACACAGTGGCCAGGGTTTCATCCCTGGCGTACCATGCCAGCCCACCCCTGGGTGACTCTGAGACAGTGATTGAGACTGGGCATGGTGGCACATGCCTGTAATCCCAGTTCTTTGGGAGGCTCAACACAGGCAGATTACTATGAGCCTGATCTACGTAGTCAGACCCTGTAGACCCTTACTTTAAAAAAAAAAAAAAAAAAAATGCTGAGTCTGGAAGTACCAAGATAAATTGGGTACTCTGGGCAGCCGGCGTACTTAGGGCCAAAGAGCAGCACTAAATGCATATACTGATTGCAGGGCTTTTGCTAAAATGCAAATTCTCACTCAAAAACTGTAAGGCAAGGATTGAACATCTCATTTCTGACACATTCCCAGATACTCCTGGCTCCCAACTCCTAAGGGGAGTGAACTCCGGGATCAGAGGCTCAGGTGAGAATCCCAGTTCTGGGACTTGGCTGTAGGAGTTTAACTTTCTCTCTTGCCTGTGTGCCTGTGTCCTCTCTATCAAGCAGGAGTAGTAGTTTCCATCTCATGGGGTAGTTATGAATAAAATGAGAAGAGTGGCACAGTGACAGGTTCACGAGAGTACTCCGTAAACATTAGAAGTGTTTCACCAGCACAGAGCCTGGTCCCTGAGTTATATGATCCTTACTCTTCAATACCTGCCAGCCTTACTGGAATCTATCAATGCTTCTCTTATTCCCGAAGCCCAAAACACAGTCCCAACTCACCCACGCAGAGATGTAAATATTGTCTGAGGGTTTATAAGAAGGCCCAGGAAAACACTAGGTCTTTCTTTGCTGGAGAAATTCACTTGGCACACTTTTAAAAAGGTAAAGGATCCTTGGTTGAGATGCTTGTTGTGGGGGGTGGGGGAGTGAAGAATTAAAATGTATGTCCCAAACCCACCAAAATAATTATCCAGGGAATATTTTAACTTTTAAAAATTAGTACAAGGGGGGCTGGGGAAATAGCTCAGTAGAATAAGCGCTTGCCTGGCAAGCGCAAGGTCCTGTGTTCAATCCCCAGTTCTGCCAAAATAATAATAAATAAATAAATAAATAAATAAATAAAAATTAGTGCAAGGCCTAGCCAGATAGCTCAGTGGATCAAAGCGCCTGCTTAGGCAGAGGATGTTTTCGATCCCTGGTGTGCTGTGCTGGTCCTGCCCCCCCAGCGTGCTCTGAGATGTTGATTGAGACTGGGTGTGGTGGCACCCACCTATAATCCCAGTGCTTGGGAGGCTGAAAACAGGAGGATCACTACAAGTCTGATCTGAGTAGTAAGACCCTGTAGATCCTGTTCTGAATACATTTAAAATAATAGTAAAATAAAATAAATAAAAATTAATGCAAAAAACTTGGAAGATGGGCTGGGGAGATAGCTCCGTGGTCTTAAGCGCCTGCCCAGCATGAGCAAAGACCCAGGTTCAATCCCGTGTACTACATGCCATGTGGGCCCTGGAACCTCGGGAGCGTAGTACCAGCCACTAAAACCCAGCGTGGTGGCCCATGTCTATAATCCCAGCACTGGGGAGGCTGAGACAGGAGGATCACTACTAGTTCAAGCTGCATAGAGAGACCCTGTAACAAATAAGTAAATACTTAAAACTTGGAAGACATTTTTAAAAGTTTTGTTAGCTTTACACATACTCAGAGGGAGAGAGGGTGATGACAGAGAAAGCAGAGAGGACAGAGAAGGATGGAAGAAGACTCATAAGACAGGCTGCGTCGTCCCCAGCCCGTGGGCTCACTGTGTCATTTCCCTGAGATCCAACTAACTACTGCCTGAGGCAGAGTTTCCTGAGCAAATGTTAATGTTTTCACTTGCTCAGGTAAATCCTAACAAGGAGGAAGAAGCAGATTAGCATGGAACAAAGAAAACTTTCCTTTTGTCCCTTTGTTGCCTCAGTGGAGGATGGACAGGGAAGGAATGTGCAGGGCTGCCTCATGACTGGAATGTGTGTGCCCCTTGAGGCAGGTGCTGTGGATCCAGCCTAGCATTTTTCTCAGTGATGATGGTCTCAAAGGCAATTGTGTAGCCTATTTACAAAATCTGGTGGCTGGCTGTCAGTCTAGGCTTGGCCTTGATAGAAAAGATAGAGACATGGAAGAACCAGAACATTCCAGAAGCTTCTGGGGCTTTCCTCAAAGTGTGTCCCAGCTGCTGGCCTCCCTTGAATCCCTGATTTCACCAAAGTCCTTCTCTGGGCAGAATTTGCTTTATTTTATTTATTTATTTATTTATTTATTTATTTTAAAGTATAACATTCAATTTATTATTTTTTTCTCAAGAGAGTTTTCTTCAGTCCATTAAGACCCAGCTCCCCTTGCATGGGCTTTGGTGGAGGTCGTGGGGCAGCACCAGCAGGTCTAAATCGGGGTGGAGGAGTTCGGTCCTTATGGGCTTCACGAGATCGATTTCTGACCACTTTGCTGTGAATGGCACAACTCACACAGTAATGCAGCGTCACATACTGCTTGGGAAGCACATAACCGTCGAAGACACTCGCTTCGGAAATGTCCCTGACGGCGGCGGCCTCCACTATGTTCCGAATGACAAACTTCTTAATAGCCTTATCCTTGGGTACGCACCGGGCGCAGTTCGTGCAGCGAATAGGCTGCACATGACCGCAGCCCTTTTTGGCACGACCGTTGTTCCTTTTTTTTTTCGTCATCTTGGAAAGGAGGACCCGAAAGAGCCAGAATTTGCTTTATGCTGGTGAGTGACAGCAGGGACTCCTGAATTCTCCCAACCATAGCATTCTTGAGCTAATCGTTTATGTCCCCACAACAAGACACAAAAAGGCCACAAACAGCAGGAGACCCATGAGTGTGAGACAATGGTGGCATCAGACGGCACCATGTAGCTTACAGAGTATGGGCCCTCCGCACCTTATTTGATCCTTAGGACAACCCATGAGGTACAACGTAATGTCATTCTTTCATCACTGAGAAAAGACTCAGAGATGAAATGATTGGACCCAACGACACAGTAAGTGAAGCAATGAATAATTTTCAGGAAACCAGGTGTGAAATGTGAAGTAAATAATATGATGTCTAGTACATAAACTAGAAATAAACGTTCTCCAACTTAACTTGAAGGTTGGTGGAATTTATATTCCAGTCAGGCCGAGGCTATTTTAGGCAAACAGCTTACTGTTTAAGCACATCTGTGTACTTTTTGTCTGTGGTTGGTGTGACAGCTGTTTATTCATTCACTCGTTCATTCATGTATTCATTCAACAAATATTTATTGATTGACTGCTGAGTGAAACCAAGGGGGGAGGAAAGGAGACCTGCTGCCCGTCGGAGCTTTGAGCCAGAGGCGGAGCAGGAGACCCGAGCAGCTGCACACACAGACGGCCACGTCTTCATGAAAAATGTGCACGGGCTGCCCAGGAGAGCAGGAAGGGAGGAGACTCCTGCGGGGCTGGAAGGGTCGTCTGCTGCTAACCCAGGAACTGGGGGCTGAGTCCCAGCTTCCAAAATTGCGCTGTCCAACTCTATGCCTTGTCTGTCGTCCTTGGTTCAGCAAAAGGCCTTCTACTAAGTGTTGAATTTGCATATGCTTAAGAGTTTAAAATTCAGTTCATGAAAATAGCAGGCAGTATCGATTGCCATCCACACAGCCGGGGAAGTTGGCCTCTGAATTCGGACTCTGCCACCTAACAGCTGTGTGACTCCATTCCAATATTTAATCCCTCTAAGCCTCAGTTTTCTATCTGTAAATTGAGGGTAATAAATGCAGCTACCAAAGGGACAGATTAAGGGAAATAATGTAGGGAAATGGTTGAGGACAGCTGGGAGCAGTGGCACATTTCTGTGATCCCAGCTATGCAGAAGGCCGGGGCAAGAGGATCACAAATTCAAGGCTAAGCTTGACGATCTAAGTGAGACCGTGTCTCAAAAGAAAAAATACCTTTTTTTTTTTTGGTAATGGGACTCAAACTCAGGACCTTGTATTTGTCAGGTAGTCGCTATGCTGCTGAGCTATATCCTGGGCCTCACAAATAAAACATAAAAAGGCCTGGGGTTATAGCTCAGTGGTAGAGAACCCCTGTGTTGAATTCCAGTACCAAGGGAAAAAAGTGCGTTAGAGCTGAGCTGTAATCCCAGTGCTCAGGAGGCTGAGGCAGGAGGATCACTGAGGAAGGACTTCGAGACCAGCCTGGGCTAGTGAGTTGAAAGCCAGTGTAGAGTATACAGTGAGACCTTGTCTCAAAACAGAGGAGAAAGCGAGAGGGAGAGAGAGAGGGAGGGAGGGAAGGAGAGAAGGAGGGAGGGAGGGAAGGAGGGAAGGAGAGAGAGAGAGATCAACGAGACACAGGCGTGTAATTCCAGCACTTTGGGAGGCTAAGGCAAGGGGATAGCAGGTTCAAGGCTGGGGATGTAGAACAGTGCAAAAGCCAGTTTAGTCCTCAGGATTAGTATAAATTAATTAATTTATTAATTTTTAAATCACATGGTACCATGTTTCTGTGCAACTGACCCACCAATTTTCTTGATTCAAAGGCCTATGGTAGTGGTGGGCAAGGAGGGGGCATTTCAAAAACAAAAACAACAGAACACATACTTCCAGGAGCCATTGGGCCTTTTAATATTCTTTTATGCCCAAGTAAAGCTTTTTTTTTTTTTTTTTTTCTGGTAGGACCGGGGATTGAACTCAGGCCCTTGCGCTTGCCAGGGAAGCTCTTATTCCACTGAGCCATCTTCCCAGCCCCCCATATTTGGATGCCAATATTTAAACAGTTCTATAAAGTGAGCCATATGTCAAATAGAACAGGACAAAAAGTAGAATTGTAAGAAAGTATAAAATAGCTGTTTATTTTTTTCCATAATTTTATTCAAAATACCTGTTTATGAGGTCAGTTCATATGTCTGTTTCTCTCTAGGCAAAGATCTTTTTTTTTTTCTTCTTTCTTTCTTTCTTTCTTTCTTTCTTTCTTTCTTTCTTTCTTTCATGTATTTGGTTGTTACAGGGTCTCACTATGCAGCTCAGACTCCTGGTGGTCCTCCTGTTTTCAGCCTCGCCAGAGCTGGGATTACAGGTGTGCGCCATTACACCCAGACTCTGTGGCTGGCTCAGCCCATCTTGGGGGCAGGGCTGGCCTGGCATAGGGTGCCAGGGATTGAACTCATTCCCTGTGCTTGCCTAAGCAGGCACTTTAGTCCACTGAGCTATCTTACCGGCCCCCATTTTTTCTTATTTCTGATGTGATTCCTTTCATTTAGTTTTCAGTACCACTGAAGCAGGTACTAAATAAATTATTCTAATCGTCATTTTATATTTATATTCCACATCTTACACTGGAAGTACCTATTCATTGTATGGCTCTTAAAGTAATAAAATAATGCCAGTAATAGTCTGAAAAAGAAAAACAAAAAGTTTGTGTGTGTGTGTGTGTGTGTGTGTGTGTCTTTTTGAGATAGAGTTTTGACATGCAGCTCGGGCTGGCCCTGAGCTCACTTTGTAGCCTAGGCTGGTCTCGAACTCACAACAACATTCCTGCCTCAGCCTCCCGAGTGCTGTGATTACAGGTATGCGCCACCACACCCAACTCAAAAAGTGTTCTTGAGCCCCCACCACAAGAACTGGTATTTCTGCGTCAACACTTGGCTTTTTTTTGGAGAACCAGGGATCAAACTCAGGCCCTTGCACTTGCCAGGAAAGCACTTATTCTACTGAGCCATCTCCCCTACCCCTAACACTTGGCTTTTGTGTGACACTTACAGTAACTTTCTGTGAAGGCTCTGCAGCCAGGCTAGTTGGCTTTACATCATCAGGCCCTCCCCACTTAGCAGCTATTTGGCCTTCCCAGAGGGGCTGAACTCTTTCCTCATCTATCCGGTGGAGGTGGTAGAGTATTGGCAGTCTCTCACGAGTATGAGGAGGAATCACTGAAATGCTGATGGAAGACTCCCGGCATAGGGCTTTGCTCCGCCAAGTGCTCAGCGGACAGTAGTTAGTGGTGGTGGCGGTAGTGGTATTAACATCTTCTGTGTTCCCGACAACAGCCCTGTGCAGCTCAAGGCTACGGCTGGCTGGGTTTCTCTCTCACAAGAAAACTTAGGACAGGAGAGGTTCAGTGAGATTCACAGATCTAGAAGCAGGTTCAGAGGTGTTTTAAAAGACAAAGGTGAAATGGTAGATTTTTCTGCTTCTCAAGAGATGGCTCCCTGGGCCAGGGAAACAGCTCAGTGGTCTAAGTGCCTGCCTGGTAAGTGCAAGGACCTGAGTTCGATCCCTGACCCCTGGTACCCATGCTGTGCTGGCCGGGAAACTGGGCGTGGTTGTGCACTCCTGGAATCCCAGTGCTGGGGAGGCTGAGACAGGAGGATCACTATGAGTCTGGACTGCATAGTGAGACCCTGTAACAAACAAACCAACAAAAGAGATGGCTCCTAATGTGATATAATGGGAGGTATAGCCTGCCACCTGTGCTGGACAGGAATATGTAACTGCAACTGAAACTTCAAATTTCTGAGACCAAGGAGCTGCTTTAAGGATTATAGTCAAACAAGTCCAGAATGCGAGACTTTTCTTTAGTACTATATATTGACCCAGGGTTGGGGAGATAGCTCAGCAGTATAAGCGCCTGCCTGGCAAGCACCAGGTCTTGAGTCCATCCAGGCCTTTACCCTGAGCTATATCCCCAGCACCACCAGCTTGTGTTTCTTTTTTTTTTTTTTTTTTGGAGGGGGGGTGGTTGGTTGGTTGTGGCAGAGACTTGCTGAGTCATCAAATTGCTCTGGCTGGGATCAAATGTGAACTTTTTGCCTCCGCCTCCCAGAGCACCGAGATTACGGGACTCAGTTTGTGCTACGACACCTAGCTCTCAAACCAGTCCAGGGAACAATTAAAAGGCAGGAGGAAGGGCTGGGAAGCTAGGGAAGCTAGCTCAGTGGCATTAAGCACCTGCCTGGGGGCTGGGGAGATGGCTCAGTAGACTAAGCGCTTCCCTGGCAAGTGCAAGGGTCCCCGGTTCTGCCCCCAACCAAAAAAAAAAAGCACTTGCCTGGCAAGCATAAGTTTGTAAGCTTGAACACCAGTCAAGAAAAAAAAAAAGGCAGGAGAAGCAGAACAGCTGGAAGATCGTTCCAGATTAAGGGACACATAACCAACAAAAGCAATGTGCATGGTATTTTCTAGAACACTGATCTGAACCTAAAAGAAAATTAGGGAATTTAAATGAGCAGAATATTTAGAAAATACTTGGGAATTACTGATTGTTCTGTCAGATGTGGCAAGAGTGTATGGTTATTCTTCGAAGAATCACACTGAAGAATTTAAAGGTAAATTAGCCTGATGTCTAGACATTATTTCTAAATGATGTGGGAAAAATAAAACCAATATAACAAAATGCTATTATTACATGCAGGCTATGGGGTACATCTAAAGGAGTTTTCAGACAGTTCTTTCTACATTAATGAGTATTTGGAGATTTTCTACTTTTTTTCTCTTTTGGGCCCTCAGGGTTGAACTCAGAGCCTCATGTATACCAGGCAGGGGGGCTAGCGCAAGCCCAAGGAGATTCTTGTAAAATTTTATTTTAAAGAAAGAAAAAAAACCAGGGGGCTGGTGAGATGGCTCAGTGGTCTAAAGCACCTACTTGGAACAAGCTTAACAAAGCACAGGGACCGCGGTTCGATCCCCCAGCACCACATGCCAACCAGCCCTGCCCCCTGGTGGGCTGAGCTGGCCACACACACACACACACACACACA
>NW_004524635.1:3665257-3673699 GCF_000260255.1 Octodon degus
TATCTATATATAGTTTTCCTTCTTTTTTCCTTTCCTCATATATATATCTATATATAGTTTTCCTTCTTTTTTCCTTTCCTCTCATTTCTTTTTCCTTTTGAATAGTTTCTTCCCATTATACAACATCTATTATACATTTTGGATCTTATTGACTCTTTGAGTTTCTCACACTAGGGAGACAATACAATGTTTCACACATCTGCATCTGCATCTGGTTTATTTCACTTATGAGTATGGTCTCAGGTTGCATCCATTTATGTATAAAAGCTCCAGTGCATCCTTCTTCGTGGCTGAGTAGTACTCCATTGTATAAAAAGACCACGTCATTTATATATAGGACAGGGTCTACAGGGTCTCACTACATAGATTGGACTCATAGGGATTCTTCTGTTTTCAGCCTCCCAAACTCTGGGATTATAGGCACGGTCCACCACGCCCAGTCTCAATCACCAATTTAGCATGCCCTGGGGGTGGGGCTGGCTCAGCAGGCCGGGGATTGAACCCCAGCCCCTGTGCTCTGCCTAACCAGGTTCTTTAGTCTGCTGAGCTATCTGGCTGGCCAAGACCACATCTTTTGTAACCTTTCCTTGGTTAATGGGCATTTGGGTTATTTTCAAGATCTAGCTATTCGGGACTGGGGAGATGGCTCAGTAGAATAAGCACTTGCCCTCTGAGCTCAGTCCCCAGTTCTAAAAAAAAAAAAAAAAAAGATCTAGCTATTACAAATTGTGCTGCTATAAACATGGGGGCACATGTATCACTGTGTAATAATGCTTTTTAATTCTCTGGCAGAATATTCAGAAGGATAATACCTGGGTCAAATGGCACCTCTAATCCTAGTATCTTAGGAATCACCATGGAGATTTTCATAATAAAAAGTAAATACAAGCCAGGTGTGGAGGTACATACCTGGAATCTCAGCACTTTGACAGACTGAGGCAGGAGAATTACAAGTTCCATCCCACTTTAGGCAATATGGCAATTTAACAATTTAGCAAGACCCTGTCTCAAGAACTAATAAATGGGGGCTAGGGAGATGGCTCAGTGGAATAAGTGCTTCTCTGGAGAGCACAAGGGCCTGAGCTCAATCCCCGGTTCCGGGAAAAAAAGAACTAATAAATAATTTCTTTCAACTGGGTGGGGGGGGGCATGCCTGTAATCTCAACACTTGGGAGGCTGAGGCAGGCAGATTGCTTCAAGTTCAAAGCCCTGCTGTGCTACAAAGTGAATTCAAGGTCAGCTTGAACTGCAAAATGAAACCCTGTCTCAAAAAGATAAATAAATAAGCAAATTTTGCAAAAAGCTGGGAATAAAATTTAAGTATGAAGACCCTGGGTTCATTTCCATTTCCAGTACCACTAAATACACACACACACACACACACACACACACACACACGACTTTAAATAAGCAGAAATAAAGTGTCAAAGCTTTTTGGAATGCAACCCAGCACAGCATTGCATCCAAATGTCTGTTCGGTGACAGTCACACACAGCACGTCTCTGCCCTCCTCATCTTACACAACTGGATGTTTCATGTATTTGTCATGAAAAGAGAACACAAAAAGTCTATATTTGAGAAAACAAAGTGAAACAGAAACTTTATACTGCTAAGAAATCCTCCAGCCTTTTTTTTTTTTTTTTTTTTTGCAGTACCGGGGATTGAACTCAGGACCTTGCTGTTGCCAGACAAGCACTTATTCTACTGAGCTACCTCCCCAGCCCACCTCCAGTCATTTTTAATGAGGGCAAAACCTAAGCTAGCTAGTTTTGGGGCTGTGTAACATTTAGCTACACGACAAATGATGGGATGAAATCAATAATAATATGTGCTTATAATCTGAACACACTGGGGCTGTAATTACTTTAAATGAGAGGAGCCCTTATGATTCTGCTCTCTACAAGCAGGGCAGGGCTAAGAAAAATCTATAAAATTTGAATTTTCTATTCTGGAATCTGCACTAAGCCCCTCATTTATAAGTGAGAATGTTAGAGAAGAATAAATGTATTCACCTCCAAATTCATTGTTCTGTTCCTTTTCTCTCACTGCTGGGATAAAACACCTGATGCCCTACATTAAGGAAGGCAATACGCCAGGGAGATGGCTCAGTAGAATATAAGCCCTTCCCTGGCAAGCGCAAGGGCCTGGGTTCAATCCCGGGTTCTGCAAAGAAGAAGAAGAAGGAAAAGTTTATGTAGCTCACAGTCTGTGGAACTTTCAGTCCACACGAGGCTGGCTCCCAGGCATTGTGGCACGTGGAAGAGGGCCAGAAAACAGCAAAAGCAGCAAGCACAAAAAGGGAGGCGCAACAGAGAGCGGGCCTTCCTCCCTCCCTTCCTCCCTCCCTCCCTCCCTTCTATTGTATGCAGGAGACCCGACCCAGGGCAGGGCGGGTGGAGCACTTCCACCCACAATACCTCAGCACTGAACCAGGAGTCAGTCAAAAACTCCAGAAGTCCACACTGCATGAGGCTTTGGGGGGCATGTACACACCAACCGGAGCACTCATAAAATCTTTATTTTACTTTCAAAGGAAGTTCAAGGAGAATCACAAGTTTTCATTTCATTCTCTAACAGCTTCCAAAAATAACATCTTCAATATATACCTCTTAGACCAACCCACCACCCCAGGGATTTAAGCTGAGATACAACTGGAACTAAATAAACTCTCAGCATTGAAACATAAATCTCAGTACAGAAAGTATCCTTATAACCTATTCACCTATGGCAGCCAAGAACTCTGAGGCAAGAGAGTGATCAAGTGTTGTAAAAACTGGGCTTTTCACTGTTTGAGGGCTTCTCAATACAAATCTTTACTTTTTATAATTATAGGGAAAAATGGTTTTTCAAAGAAAAAATCATGGCTCTTAATTCCTTAAAACAGTAAAAATTTAGAACCTAAGTAAAAGGATAACCGTGCCCCCAAGTCACCCAGTTTAAATCTCTTTCCTAGATGAGACATAAGTTGAATAGCTCATAGCTATTGCGGCTCTTTTCAAAGAGTGCTGGCAACACTTCTGTAGGTAATCTTAGCAATTTGGGAGGCTGAGGCAAAAACGCTACAGATTCAAGCCCAGCCCAGGCAATCTAGCAATTTTGTAAGACCGTGTCTCAAAAACAAACACTTGGGGCGTGGCTCAGTGCTAAGGCATTGAGTTGGAAGAACCCAATATTGCTGGGAATGTCACTCAGCGCTGTAAGTGCCTGCCAGGCAAGCGCAAAGTTGCAAGTTCCCATGTTTGATGACTGGTAGTGAAAAAAAAAATCCAATATGCAAATCTTTTTTTTTTTTTTTTTTTTTTTTTTTGGCGGAACTGGGGATTGAACTCAGACCCTTGCGCTTGCCAAGGAAGCACTTATTCCACTGAGCCATCTCCCCGGCCCCCCAATATGCAAATCTTTTGAGGGAGGATAAGCGTGTTAAAGGGCCTAACCACTAACATTTTCCATACTTGTCCATTTTGAGAATGACAACCTTCCAGAAAAGTTCCTTGTGTTTTTCTTTCCTTCTTTTTGAGCCAGCATCTTGCCATGCAGTTCAGGCTAGCCTTGCGCTCACTTTGGAGCCTCAGCTGGTCTTGAACTTGCAATGATCCTCTTGTTTGCACCTTCCAAGTCCTGGGATTACAGGTGTGGGCCACCACACCCGACTACCTTGTGTTTTAAATTTCTTTGACAATCTCAACTTGTCCACAGCCAATTTTTCCTTGTGAGTCTTTGATTTCATATTTGGAAGGGGCTAGACTACCTTTCCATCTAAACAGACAGGTAATTAATTCGAGGTACTGAACATGAATCCTCTGTAAAGATCTTTACCAGATAGTTTTCCACACAATCTAAGCCGAAGCAGCACATGCTCTGGCCATTCTGACTCGTTCATTCAGAGAGGAGCGCTCCTAGCCAAAGCCCAGGCAGCTTCTGACTTACCTGCACATTCATGCTCTGCTCTTTCAGGGGCTCTTGCCACCGTGCTGATCCAGCCACAGTTGGTTACCCAGCCCTGGCAGGAGCTCGGCTCCGGGCAGAGACGGAAAGGGGCAGTGGCTTCCCCTCCCTTCCCTTCCTTTTCCTTTTGTGCCTTTTGCGGACAGGAAACAACACAAACTAGAATATAAGTGAGGTCCGACTGCCTGCACTCTACCGATCTAGTAACTCGGGAACAGCCAAAGAAAGACCAAGGACACTTGGTTGAGCCTTGAAAAAATACGGTAGGCTGCAATACACAGTAGACCCAATTGAGGACAGCGACTATTTATGGGGTATGTGGGGCCATGCCAGGTGTCACATTAAGTACATCACAGGCCCTTCTTATTTAACCTTCAAAAAAATCTTAGGAAGTGGGTTTTTATTAGTTTTTAAAGTCAGGCTTTAAATTTTTTTTTGGTGGAACCGGGGATTGAACTCAGGCCCTTGTGCTTGCCAGGGAAGTGCTTATTTTACTGAGCCATCTCCCCAGTCCCTAAAATTTCCTTGAGGATTTGCAGCCAATCAGATGCAGTGCAGGGATGACCCTACGATGGACAGGGAGAGGGAGGGTGTGGTGAAGTGTGTAAATTCAGCCACGAAGTTAAAGTCATGATGCCCACTGCTGTCCCATTTTTCTACTGCTCCACCAAGATCCAGACAGACTTCTCAAGCTGGACAAAGTTTGGGATGGAAAACTGCTATAGGAATCTTTGCTTCTGCGTTCTCAGGTGCATCCAGCAAATATCTGTCTCTGCTTCACTGCAAAGTTTGCGATAGCTTCCAGTTAGTGGGTTTAATTCAGAAAACAAGGCCTGTGTGTGTGTGTGTGTGTGTGTGTGTGTGTGTGTGTGTGTATGAGAGAGAGAGATACACAGAGAGGCAGACAGAGAGAGAGACAGAGACAAAGAGAGAGACAGAGACACAAGAGAGGCACACAGAGAGACAGACAGAGACAGAGACACAGAGAGACACAGAGAGAGAGAGAGAGAGACAGAGTTTGGTGTAACACTGGGGAAGCAACCCAGGACTCACACTTCTGTAAGCGTGAGGTGTAGAAGTACAGAGTGCACGAGGCCCCACAGCCCCCTTGACTCCCTGGGGGAGGGTCTGTGTCTCCTGACCTCAGAAGACCCATCATTTGTTTCTGGGCTCCTCAGCATCCTTGTCTTTCGGTAGAAAGGGTCCTCTTGCTCATCTGGAGCTCTGTAACTGACGCCTGCTGTCACCCATGCCCTGCAGGGAAAACATATGCTCCACATGCTCTGTTATGGTTTGTGTCTAGTTGTCCCCCCAAAGCCTCATGCAGTCATGGGGTGAGGACTTCTGGAGTTTGTGTTAACTCATGATCCACTGGGATTATATGTGATCCAAGGCTGGGATTATGGGTCTTAGTACTGCTGGGATTACCCATAGGTGGGTAAATACTGGGAAGTACCCATAGGTGTGAGTACTTCCACTACCCTGGGGCAGGTAATTTGCATTACAATGTAAGGTGGGCCGAGAAGCTAGCTGCTTGAGCTGCTGCTACCCCTCCCTTGCGCTCTTGCTCTTTGCCACCTCCATGAAAGGTTGCCCTGAACCCTCCAGTAACTGAGCTAAATAAACCTTTCCTTCCTTCATTTTGAGTGTCGGGTATTTGTCCCAGCAATGAGAGAAGAGTAACTTCTCTGAGAGTAAGACACACTCCCAGTCATGTTTGATGCTGTCATGATTCATGTGCAAATGGTGGACAGAAATCAGAGGAGGTGGGAATGGAAGAAATAATTCTGGGGCTGGGGAGATATCTCAGTAGAATAAGCACTTGTCTGGCAAGTGCAAGGGCCTGAGTTCAATCTCCGGTTCTGCAAAAAAAAAGAAAGAAAAAGAAAAAATTCTAACAGAAGACAAAGGTGACTCCATTCCCTTTTTTTTTTTTTTTTTTTTAAGGTTTCAAAAATTTATTGACTCAATAGTACTGATCACAGAAAAAAAAATAAGATTCCTGATTAAGTATATTCCACTGTCCGGGCAATGGTTATTTTTAAAGCTTTATTCAGTATTGTCTTGACCATGATTACAAGATGACATCATCTTGTGACGTCCCAGAGGGTACATGTGTCACAGCTCATGTGCAGCTCCTTACAGTCCTAGCTTGGTCCTCCTCCAGTGTCTCCTCTTGGAGTTGTACCTGATTTTATTACCTGTCTTCATACGAATCCACAGAGGAATGGGGCGATTCTGCTTTTGCTTCCTGTCCAGGAATCCTTTGATTCTGAAAGTTTTGTGAGAAGACATGGTGTGGGTAGGAGGCGAGAGCACGCACTCAATGCGGACTGAAGCAGAAGAGACTCCATTCCTTACCCTCACTGATTTTTTTTAAATGTATTGCATATTTGTGGATCAAACCTAGGGCCTTCACACTGAGCTACATCCTCAAACACCCCCGACCTTGTGCTTTATTTATTTAGTGAAAATATTTGTTTTTATTGTCACTTAGGAATTCTTGCCCACTTGTGCTTTATTGTATTTTCTTTATTTTTTGCTATCAGGAATCAGACTCAGGACCTCGCCCTTGCCCCTGAGGTAGGTCCTGTGCTGCTGAGTTACATCTTGGGCCCTGTGCTTTTATTTTAAGATAAGGTCGTACTAAATTGTCCAGGCTGGACTTGAACTGCAGGTCTTCCTGCCTCAGGCTCTCAGCATACTGAGATTACAGACATGCACCACCGTGACTGGCTTACTGATTCTTCATCACATGTCTACTAAATGCCAAGCATAAATGGAGTGTGGTGTCGTACACCTATAATCCCAGTACTTGGGAGGCCTTGGCAGGAGGGTCACAGTGAGTTCAAGGCCAGCCTGCACTACATAGTGAAGCCCTGTCTCAAACAGAAAAAAAACCCTTCTCAGCAGACATATTCTGTTACTGGAGAACTGTGATGGCCAGAGATTTCGCATGAAACAGTGATTCATTAAAATAACCCTGAAGAATTAGAAATTAACAGCTGCTTCTCTAAACCTCAATTTCCTCAATGCCTTTTTTCCTTGACTTTCACTTTTTTCTGGCTTTTCAAACTAATCTCCTTGGAATTCCCATAGGCTAAGATGTCCCTAATGTCTTTCTCTCATACCTTTTATCTTCTGATGAAATCCAGGCTTCTTAGCTGAGGGTAGAGCCCTCCCCGGGCCTACTTCTTGTCACCCTTCTTTCTACCTGCTCTCTGGCGTTCTGAGTGTTTCAACCAGATTGGCCTATTCAGAGTCACCCCAACCACTTCTTGTGCTTTTCGGCTTCCATTCTGTTATGGCTGTTCTCTGAAGATTTAGTGATGGGAGCCGGGGATATAGCTCAGTGGCGTAAGTGCCTTCCTCGCAAGCACAAGGTCCTGAGTTCAATCCCTGGTACTGGGGAAAAAAAAATAGTGATTGGATTATACATGGACTAGGTAATCCACACTTAAGAAGTGAAACACTATAGAGATATGAGTTTGCAGTCTCCCCTCCGTCCCATTTCATTCCCTCCGAGGTAACTCCTTTAAAATAAATAAAATTTAGAAGAAAACCACAGAATTGTTCTGCCGGGGAGATGGCTCAGTGGAATAAGCGCTTCCCTGGCAAGCACAAGGCCCAGAGTTCAATCCCCTGTTCTGCAAAAAAAAAAAAAAAAAAAAAAAAAAAAAAACCCAAAAAACAAAAACAACAGCAACAACAAAAAAAACAACCAAAAACCAGAAAACCAGAGAATTAAGCTGGGCAGAAGCCCATCCTGAGCTCAGGAGGGGGAGGCAAGAGGATCTGTCCGAGCTCAAGGCCAGCCTGAACTGCACAGAACACCCTGCCTGGGGAAAAAAAATTAAAAAATCATAAAAAAAACAAAGGAAATCACAGAATTTTTCAGAGTACATAAACCTGGATCCGAGGTCATCAATTTGTAACATTTTGGCCTGTTCTTTTCATGTTCCCTCCCCACCCCCTCTCCCTCTCCCTTGGTCTCCTCACACATTGTTACTTATTTTTTGTAACTATTTGAAATAGTTTGAGGACATCATACTCCTTTACTTTTTCTCACTGTGCATTTCCTAAAACACAACAACAACAAAAAAATATCCTCAGTGTGGTTATTTACTTTGATAATTTAAACATTGAATAATTTTATCTCATTTAATTTCCATGTCTTAATTTATTCAGTTGACCTGATTCTGCACAATTTTTTTTTTCTATCCAGCACAGGATCTGGGACCTGGATCACCTATTATACTTCATTCTTGCGACTCTTTACTCTCCTTTAATCTGGGATCTCTATTTTTCTTTGTCTTGCATGTCAGTGACATTTTTTGAAGACGAAAGGCTGGTTTCTTTTTGCTTCAAATCAAATATTATTTTAAAATACAGTATTATTTAAATGCTAAGGGCTGGTGAGATGGCTCAGTGGTCTAAAGCATCTCCTTAGAACAAGCTTAGCAAAGCACAGGGACTGTGGTTCAATCCCCCAGCACC
>NW_004524635.1:3675954-3679425 GCF_000260255.1 Octodon degus
AGTCTCTCCCTTTCAAACGACTGTTTCTCATTTCACCTCCTAGAAATCAGCTAGTACCTTGATCTTCAAGTGCTTCTACTTAAAAGTACTTGATACCCTAAAGATGACTTGAAGAAGAGTTGGATAATCCTGAGACTTGGGGAGTAGGCTCGAAGCAACACTGGAGCTCACTTCCTCAAAGCCCAGGAGGCCTTACACTACAGTGGCCACTCGGCTTCAGTGGCTGGGTGTGTTTTTTAAAATGTAAATTGAATGGCCGCATCAAAGCCTTCAGTGTGTAAGTACGCCTTTGCTCGCACTAGCTAGACTACAACAGAAAACCACTTCGCCTGCGGGAACTGGGAGTGGGGGAAGAGAAAAGCCTTTTTTTGTGGTGTGCCTTGGGTTTTTGTTTGTTTTAAAAACAATACGGCAGGAAAATGTATTACCTATTTAAAATATACCCAGAGATGTGAACTAGAAGGATTGTTCTCAGAGGTCAAGAGGTCGTTAATTTATTCAAGTAAAGATTACAAATTCAGGGATTCCCTTAACTTGCTCCCACTTTCCTAACTATGTCTAGGTTATTAATGCATTCTTGAAAACACTACATTTTTTGTTTTTAATGTTTAATACATTTTTCTTCCCCATAACTGAGGCACTTCTTCTGCTCAAATATTGCCAGAACTGTTAAGATCATCTATGGCTGGGATGGGCCATAATTGTTTTTGTGTTACCAATTTATTGCATGATCTTGGATAAGATATACTCGCTCTCTTTGCCTTAATTTCTTCATCTGTAACATGCATGCGAACTAGCCGATCTGGGCCCGTCCCTGGGAGTCTTTTCACCGGCTCACTCTGCACTCTAAAAGAAGGACTTCTTTTCCTATCTTTGGCTTACACTCACTTTGTAGGGCTACTCTTTTTTTTTTTTTTTTTTTTAAATGAATGTAAGATTTCGCTTAAAAAAGGAAAAGAAAATCTCTTAGGTCCCTTCTAGTAATAAAAACTTTATTCCTTCACTCTGCTTTCTCTTACAGGATGTCTCATAGGACACTTGTCATGAATTCTGTCATAAAGCCCCTATGACCTAAACAAATACCTGAGAGGTTCGATTGGGGGTAATTAATGATTTATTTTACATATCAGTTAATAAAGCATGTTCATGATAGACACATTCGGTGCCCTCACCAATACAGAGCAGGGATTCTTGACTTTACAGGTGAGGAAACAGGCTCAGGGAAGTCAATTTAGCACCTTAGGCCTTGTGGTGGAGGTGTTAAGTTTGTAAATGAATATTTTTTCTAAGACAATGGTGTATTTAAAATGTTTTGACACAAAGATTAGTGTTTTGAAAACAGTGGATTCTTTTCTAAACATTTAGAAGTCCTTATTCTCTTTCTTTCTTTTATTTTTTTCTTTTCTTTTCTTTTCTTTTTTTTTTTTGTGGTACCAGGGATTGAACTCAGGACCCTGAACTTGCCAGGCAAGCGCTTATTCTACTGAGCTATCTCCCCGGCATAGAGATCCTTATTCTCTTGGCAGGTCATTCTAAAACCATAAAGAACTGACCTATAGTAGTGTGTATTACAGATTAGGGGAAATAATAGCCAGAAGGGGGCTAGCATCCTTTCAGATAAGTGACTGAGAAAACGCTTCTGCACACAGGAGGAGCCCTGGCGTCCACCATTTGTTTCCCCATAGACCATCCAACTTATGTCTCAGTGATAAAGCCCCAAATACCATATTGTCTCTTTAAAAAAATATTAAAAGTTATCATGATAGTGAGCCTTCAAATATACAGTTTATGCCAACCAACATTAAAGAAACATCCATGCACTTTATACATGTTTGATCTAAAACTTAAAAGAACAACTGTATTTTAAATTCTTTATTTTTAAAATTCTTTATTGTGAGACAAGGCCTTCCTAAACTGCCCAGGCTGGCCTCAAACTTTTTTATCTTTTTAATCTTCTGGCTTTTTAATCTTCTAGCTTCAGTCTCCTCAACAGCTAGGATTATAAGTGTGTTATATCATTTTATAATTTTTTTTTACTATTTGTATATATAGGATACATATATGTTTTTAAATATAAAATATTCAGGGATCGAGGACTTAGCTTGGTGATAGAGGGCTTGCTTAGCCAGCACAAGGTCCTGGGTTTGGTCCTCTGTCACCAAAAAAGTAAAAATAAAAATGAGTCAAAATTTTGTAAGTGGAAAACGTCAATTTTAATGGCCTTTTTGTATTTTCTCTATTCTGGGTTTATTGCATCCATTTACTTTTACTGCGTTCTCTAGTTTTTACATCTGTTTCACCAGAAGTACATAACGTGTAAAACCTGCTTTCAAATATTGTATGGTGTGAAATGTTCTCATTTTTACATCCTCTACCAGTACTCCTGGAAAACAAACAGTAAGAAAGATTACGTCTACGGACTTTAAAATCCATATGCTTTTAGGTAGTGGACAGGTAGCTCCATCAGGACGCAAGAGACAGAATGATGATTTGTAAGGATTTCCCCAGTTTTTACATTCCTTGATTCTATCACCACTCTTGGTAGAATATAGGTTTCTTCCTACGAATCAAGCAAGAAGTGTACACAAATCATGTATGGATCTTAGTAAAACAGCGTTTTCAGGATGACCGCTAGCATTGGGTTTAGATGGGTGGTGAGAATGAATGCCTATTTTCTTGGCTCCTGGATATGCCATGGGGTTGATATCTTATGTTCTTTGGTAACTGAAGCTCACACTGTTGCCATGGAAAATGAGGGCCACTTGAGTGGACAATTTGAAGTGGCTCCAGGAACTGTGGCTAGGGTTGTCTCCTCAGAGTACAAGATCCTGTATGTATGGGACAGTTACATTTGGATGGCACACATTTCTTCAGTTCCCCTCAAATTAAAGGACAAAACAGGCACGAAACTAAGTTATAATTTGATGGTTTCCAATCAATTTGGGCAAAATGCTCAACAAGGAACAGTTCAGAATTACTAAATATCCTAGAAATACTATTGAACATTTTTACAGTAGCAAAAGAACATGTAGCAGTCCCTGAACTTTCCAGCCGATTTCTACAAAATCAAAATCAACTTTATATCGCATGTAAACTGGTACAAAAAATCCTCAATCCCGTCAAATTCAGTGGTGTATGTTTTATTCCCAGCGATTTCCCATACTTGCAAGCTCTGCTACCACGTTTTACCTGTCATGAAATCTTATTATGTTATAAAACCACATCACTTTCTTTAAAAAGTGAATGGAAGAATCTAATATTGTAAAATGGCACGTGCCCAGTGCCCCAACAGAAAACTCCTACTTTGGGATTTTTCTCACAGGCATGACCTCTGCTTCTCGCAGGTAAACTGCCAGAGGGAGAGAAGCAAGTGTCAGCCCAATGGAAACCCTGTTGGATTTCCTTTCTCTCATTAAACCGATCGCCTTTTAGGAAGAATTCCCACGGTATTCTCTAGTTCAAAATCCTTGC
>NW_004524635.1:3680446-3684496 GCF_000260255.1 Octodon degus
CGGGGTCCCTGCCCCGCCGGCCGCCCCGCTCCCCGCGGGCACGCTCCCCGCCCCCGTCCCCTGTTTCGGCTTCCTCTCTTACTCCTTTCCGCCCCTCCCCTCTTCCCGACCTCGCCAAACTCCACTCGTGGCCCCGCGGTCTCGCCCGGGCCACCGGCGCCCCGACACCCTGACACCCCGAGAGCGGACAAAAACAGCCCAGAGGCCAAGGGGCCGCGGGACCTTCCCGCCCCGCGCCCCTACCCCCGCCACCGCCGCCTCCGCTCCTCCCTGGCGGCCGGGTGGGGATCCCGGGGGGCGAGGGAGGGGCTGCTCGCTGCGTCCCCTCCTTGGGGCCGGAAAGGAACAAACAAGCCGCGTCCGCCTTGCGGGAGCCCGGCTGGGCCTGGGGACTTTGGGAAGAGCGGTGGGTGCAGCGGTGCCCTGCAGACAGAACCCGAGTTCCGTATTTACACTCCCTGCAGGAGGGCCTTGTGTTTCTGTTTTGTTTCCCTCCCCCTGCAGGGGCTGTGTGCGGGGTGGGGTGGGGGGTTCGCTATGTCGGATGACGATTCCAGGGCAAGCACCAGCTCCTCCTCCTCTTCGTCCTCCAACCAGCAAACCGAGAAAGAAACAAACACCCCCAAGAAGAAGGAGAGTAAAGTCAGCATGAGCAAAAACTCCAAGCTCCTCTCCACCAGCGCCAAGAGGTATGGCACCCCTTGCCCCCCTCCCCCGGGCTTCCTACGGTACCTTCTGAGCTGCCCCTGGTTGCGTTCGGTCCGCCTCCCAGGAAGGGTAGCTTAAATGTTGCTCGTGTTTTATGTGTGCTCAAAAATGAAAATGGGGCCATGGAAGCCCTCATTATTTTCTCTGTTGCTTCTTCTGTTTCAGTCATTGTTCATAGCCTTGCCTCTTTTTCTTGGAAGAGTTTGTAAGAATCCTCATCTACTTTCATTAGTGACCCCCAGATGTTTCAGATTGTTAGACCTAGTAATCACTCAAGTGCGCCCTTTCCTTAGGACTGTCACCTCACTTAATTACTGGAGTAATCCCTTCCTAGATAAGTCATACCGAAATGAATTGTGTGAGTGCTTGCTTCCTCCTCACCTGTTGCAGGGATGATCTTTTTTGAATCGAAGTTTTCCCACAAATTATATAAGGAATATATTCATATTAGGAAAAAATGTGGTAGGTTATGTTTCCTAGTGGAATTTAAGACTTTTCTGATTTAGAGGAAATGCATTAGCACAGTAAATGATTGTAAGATGGTTACCCCAGATTACTTGGGGTTCTCATTTTGTTTACTTTGCCAAATTCTAGGAGACTTTTCCCCCCATTTGAACTGTAAAAATGTTATTTCACTTTTTCTTTTTCTTTTATCTTAATGCAAGCCATGCCATTTTCTTTATTTCTTTTCTCCTGCAAGTCTCTGAAAGCAAGTTCTTTTTACCTTGGTCATCCCTTAGAAACATCCCATGAATCTTGTTTGGATGTTGGGACTCTAACTCAGGACTTCATGATTGCCAGGCAGGCTTGGGTCCCAGAGCTAAATCCCAGCGTCCTCAAGATTGTTCCCCCCCCCCCCCCAACCAGGGATTGAACTCAGACCTTTGCGCTTGCCAGGGAAGCGCTTATTCTACTAAGCCATCTCCCCGGCCCCTATCTCAAGATTCTTGACCTATGATTGGTAGAGTTCCCCAGAGCCCCCAGATACCCTTCCATAAATCCCTTCCACTTTATTTTTTATTTTTTATTTTTTTCTTTTCAAAGTTTTATTGATAAACATATAGCAATGAGACAGTTTCAAATCAAATCGAAAGTACAGTTTCAACAAATAATACACTGCATACATTCTTCTCAGTGTCCCTTCCACTTTAGGTAGGTAGATGTTAAACTTTAAAGTAGCAAGTTGGGAGGCTGGGGAGATGGCTCAGAATAAGGGCTTCCCTGGCAAGCACAAGGGCCTTGTTCAGTCCCCAGTTACACACACACACACACACACACACACACACACACACACCAGCAAGTTGGGGAGACCGTAAGGAATCCAAATATCCAAATTCCTGGGTTATGTAGGGATCCCATTCTTAAAAGAATCCAGAAAATGAAACATGAGGCTTCAGATCTCTGAGTAGTGAGCCTGGAAGTTGGAGTTTGAGAGGTGGTTCTGTCATTCTCCCTGGCTTGAAATCTGAAGATTTGGTGAAGTGTTTTGGTGCCCTACACTTGGGGCTAAGTTAGTGACTTCAGCTTATTTTAAATAGTGAATTGAATCAAGCCAGTGCATACTGCCTAGGAAAGATTACACTTTTCCAAATGGTTTCATTGCATCTTGGTTTCCAAGAGTCCTAACCAGGCCATTAGACCCTTATGGGTTCTCATGGTGTACCTGGCATTTACCATACCAATGCCGGACCGAACCCTTCTTAGAACCTCCCCTGTAACATCCCTGTTCTCTCTGGGCTTTTGACCTGCCTACCCCCAGAACAAGAATTTGCTTGAGGTCATTAGTATTTTATATTTCTCTGGGTATCTGTGGTATACACGATTGTATCTGGGGGCAAAGGCACAACTTTTAAATAGTCTGCTTTTGTTCAAACACAATTTGTTCATTATGCCAAAGAAGTTCACAGCTTACTTGGAAATGGCTGTGAAAGAGATGGTAGGTGTAGAAAATTAAAGGTGGGAAGCTATAAATAGTAATTTTATCTATTAGCTAACTTGAGATTTCCTACCCTCTTCTTTTTCTCCACTCCTTCTGCAGTGAGTTTAGCCACCTGCGCCTGGGTGTCTAGCTGAGATAGAATATTTGTGTTAAGGTCAATATCAAAAGGCAAGAAAGTGAGAGGAGTGTATGCAGGAAACAGAGAAAATTGATATGAGTGGGGTCCTACAGAGGGTGTTCTGTGAAATATATTGGTTTGGAAAGTGGGTGCTGCCCACAGAATTGGAAGGTCCCTGGGTCACATTTACTAGGAGATGGAGTGAAAAGGAAGCTTGAATGGGCTGACTTCTAGGTTACTCACTGCACGGTGGAAAGTGGTTTTAAGCTACTACGGGCAGAGGAAAGCCCCCTTGGGGCGCGGTCTGAACTAGAATCATTCTGGCACATATATATATATATATATAAGTTCCTCTTGGAAATCTTTTGGCTCGTCTTCTGGAAATAGTGCAACTTCTGGCAGCCGAGACAAGTGGATAAAGCTATCTAGCATTACTTTTTAGGTATTGAAGTATCTTTTTTAAGTTCACGGGGAGGAATTTAAGGTGCAAAGGAGTCAGGACCAGGGGTCCAAATTTAAGGCCTAACACAGAATAATGCATGAGTGAAAGCAGCAGGGATGCAAGTATCTCTGAACTTGCAATGCTCGCGGGTAGCAGAATTTAGCAGGAAGCTGATAAATCAATGTCATTAGAAACTTAGACGCTTTTCTAAAGTTGGCTAATTTGTAGAGGACGGGAAATATTGTTCATTAGGAAAGTTTAAAGAATGTTAAGCCATCCTTCTAAAATTTCATCGCTTTTAATAGCCGATGTCTTTCTAACCTCACAAACCTTTGGAAAGAGAAAAGCATCCATTGTCATTCAAATTACCAAGTGTTGGTTGGTGTTTTTCCTCCCGAGCTAGTTCGGTGAAAGTTTTAAGTTGTAACGTAGAACCGTAGGGCTTTCTATGATAGGAGGAGAAGTTATAAACTAGACACCTATAGAAGGGGGAGGCAGCTTAAAGGCCCCAAAGTTTGCCGAGCTAACGGATGCTCCGAGAGCCTAGGTGAGCCTACACAAAGGCCGGGGCTCGGCGGTTCACGCCGGGGCTCGGCCCGGGGTGGGGGATGGGACGCTTTGTGAAGTCGAGGCCGAAATCGGGGGGGGGGGGGTGTCCCGGGCGAGGGTGCCTGGTGAGTCGCAGAGGGGGCGACAGAGAGGGCAGGGATCACCCCGAGAAGTGAGAGGGCTTCGGGGAAAGCTCTCTGGAAGGCTGGGTGCGGGGCGGGGGCCGTGCACCTGTGTGGGGCTGGGCGGGGTCAGGCGCAGGCTGCAGGCTGCAGGCTGCAGGCTGCAGGCTGC
>NW_004524635.1:3684835-3721000 GCF_000260255.1 Octodon degus
CGGACCCGGGGAAGGAGCGAGGAGGAGAACCTCGGGAGGGTCGCGGCCTGCAGGAGGAAAGTTTGCTGCTGCTGCAGGAGGGCGCTGAGCGCCGCGGGCGGGAGCGGCCCGAGCCTGACCGCCTCTTGTGTTTGTCTCCCCGACCAGGATTCAGAAGGAGCTGGCCGACATCACTCTAGACCCTCCGCCCAACTGCAGGTGAGCTGCGGCGTCCCGGGCGGCTGCTGCCCGCGCTCGAGCCTCCGCCTCGGGCTCGCTGCGCCTTGGTACGGACTTCTGCTCTTTTGGTTGACGCTTGTTTCGGTGCTTGAAACCAAGTAACAGCTGAAACGGCGTCTTCATGAGCTTTTGACCGGCTCGGTACTCAGTCCAAGAGAAGTAATGGATGACCGTATTGTCTCAGTCCCTATTAGGTAATAAGTAAAAGAATTATACCCTGGATCACAAAGCTGGTTCATTGTAGATAGTTTTGTGTTGAACCCTTCGGCAGGGCAATTGAGATAATTTGCGACTTTGATAGAAGGATTTTGTTTTTAATTACAGATTTAGACTTACAAGGTGCTGGTTTTCTTTGCTATTTCTTTTTTTTCCCCTTTTGGTATTTCCTCACAAAGCCTATATATATGTGTATTTCAGTTTGAAAACAATTTAAAAATTTCCAAACGTTTGTTGGTTATTTTACTTAGAACAGCTGTTTTGCTGCTCCTCTCGTGGTGGAAGGAAGACTAGATCAACAGTGAAGTGAAGGACTTTCAACGATGTGTTACAATGAACCATTTATTTGGGGGAGATTCGTCGTTCAGTTCTATAACTCAGCTTTACAAATTGCAGCGTTTCATTTCTCAGTTCTCAGGATTGGCATGGGAATGGGTGTGCGACTGCGTTACAGTTCTAAACTTACAGGCGGGTAGGAGTCGAACTTACAAAAAATTCAGGGGCCACATGCAGGACAGAAGGTATGTGGAAATACTCAGATTGAAAGCTAAATGAAATATTCTGAACTGTGACCAGTGTGGGTTAATGGAAATTTTAGTTTTGCTGCTTGGATACGCCTGTTCTTAACGTTGATCAGGTGTGTGAGATGCTTGTTGAACTTTTGGTGTTTTGTGCGCAAAGTCATTTTGAGTTTGAAAAGCTTTTAAATTACACGCTGGTCTGTAATGAAACTAGTCATTATTGAGGATTTCTTTTGTGGCTAATAATCTTTCCAGAAGGTTAAGTGGAGAAACAGTAATAGGTGTTCCAAAGAAGTGACTGCTTCCTCAGTTTGTGCAACTCCATGGACATGCTGTGGGGTTGTTGCTCTTGTTTGACTCAGCGTCTCCTGTGTGTGTCCTTTGTGACTTCAGACAGCTCTTGATGATCAAATTAGAAAGTTGAAACATGGTTTTAAAACTAGTACTGTCTAATAAAGCACAGTGGCTTTCTTGTGAATAAGTGCTGTCAAATTTTTAATTTTAAAATTGGAAGATTTTCTTGGGATTAATCATTTTTAAAAATGGGTCTGGGCCTGGTGGCACATGCCTATAATCTGTCTTCTGCAGTTGAGGTAGGAAGATTGCCACAAGTTGGAAGCCAGCTGGGGCTACATAGTGAGACCCTGTCTCAAAGGAAAAAAAGTACGGAATAATACACTTTGATTTCATTTTTCAGCCGAGTTTCATGTGTGAGAGATTTCTGGTTTTTTTGAGGTCTGTAGAACCTTCTGCCTTGAAAGCGTTCTCCTGCCTCTTTGAGGTGACCCTTTAGAGTATTACCTGCGTTTGGGAGAAGCTCTAAGTGGCTGTGGGGTGGTGCAGAGAGAAGCCTTAGTACACGCAATACCTTTGGAGAAAAATGATTTCAGGCATCTTTATTTTGCAGGAGAATGCATAGTATGTTGTCCTTTACACATAAGGATTGGTTTAATTTCTGAAAACATACACTTTGGACCTCTTAAATAATGTGAATTAAAATGTCTGGTTTTGATTGTCTTTTAATATTGTCCAAACTCTATGGTAATCTCAAATTTGAGCACTTTTATCTGAGTTCAGTTGTATGTCTTGTGCGGTAGCTTATGGGATTTAATTATTTAATACTTTAATTACTTTTTGTTGGAGATGGAAATGAATAATTTAGTTTGGGAGTCTTTTTGAAATGTGTTTCCAATTAAAATGTGAGTTAAATGATGTGTTAAAGAGGTGCACTTTTTTTTTTTGGCGGAACTAGGGGTTGAACTCAGGCCCTTGTGCTTGCCAGGGAAGCGCTTATTCCACTGAGCCATCTCCCCGGCCCCCAACACATGCACTCTTAAAAAATTCTCTAAACTTACCCTGAACACAGGAGCTTAATAGGATAATGTTGAGATTGTAATTTCATCAACTATAAATTATATTTTGAATAAATGAAATAATTGCTTGTTAACTAATGTATCTTAGCCATGGTTTTATCTTTTCTAGCGTCCATCAGTATTTAATGTATACCTCTCAATTTAAACACATTTTCCTAGAATATAGCACTTGGCACATAACCTCACAGGTGATGACTGCAAATCAGTAGGAAGATAGTTTCTTTTGTTAAGAAAGGTGCACTGCCTGTATTCCCTAATATGACCACTTGGCAAAAATATCGGAGGTTACTGAACTTCAAAACTTAAGTGAAATGCAGTTTCTAAATAAGTTTGAATGTTTGTAAACAAGGTTAAATCTTTAATGTACATTACAGTGAATGGACTTATTAGAACACTGTAATGCAAGTTATTCATATTCAGTGACGAAGTTAAAAATGTTAGACTATCTTAAAAGTTGCTTTATATTGCTGTATAAGTAAAATGCTTATTTTTATTATTTTAGCCATTTGGTTATATGTGTGTATATACATGTAACATGTACGTGTGAAAAGAGTCATCTCCTTACTGTGTATTTGGTTGGGTTTTTGCTTTTATTGTGCTATATTTTCAGAAGTAAATATTACCTTTACTATCATTTCCTAAGGCTTTCCCTATCTTGGATTGTAAGGTTACGCCATTTAGATAGCTGGTGAACTCTGGGCCATTTGAGTCAGTTTTGCTCCTTTTGTTTTGTAGCCCGCAGCCTGAACTTTGCCAGATGAACCAGTCTTAGCTTTATAACTACCGTGTAGACACCAGTCTGTCACTGGTATGTCTGCTCACCCTAACACCTAAGTGGCTACGTTGTCCAGATCTCTCAAACTAGGTTGTATTTAGTGAACACACTTATGCTATTAGCAAACATCTTAGTGATTTGAAATCTTAAAAATTCAAGTTTTGCGTGGGTGCTACTTGAAGATAAAAACGTCTTTGAGAAGTCATTAACATTTCAAGCATAGGAAAACAAATTTTCCCTTTATGATATTTTGTTACTTTTTGACCATCTTGACCATCTTGTATGTTTCTTGACTAATTCTAAGACAATGATTCTATTTTTCTGGGAGAACTGTATTTAATGTGATCATAAAATTTGATTTAAGGTCTCCCTATTTAAAAGATGACTTAACAGTGAAAGATCATTTTAAAAAATGTAGCTCAGGGCTGGGAAGATAGCTTGGTGGTGTAAGCACCTGCCTGGCAAGTACAAGGCCTTGAGTTCGATCCCCAGTACCGCATGCTGTGCTGGCCTGGAACCCCTGGCATGGTGGCACACACCTGAAATCCCAACATGAGGGAGGGGAGGCTGAGACAGGAAATTTTTAAAGGCTTGGTGCATTTATCTAAAAAGTTACTTGAAATCCCAACATGAGGGAGGGGAGGCTGAGACAGAAGAATCACTCTTGAGTCCAAGCTGCGTAGTGACTCTATATCCAATAAATAAATAAAATTTTTAAAAGCTTAGTGCATTTATCTTAACAAGTTAAGTGTTTTTCAGCCTTTTTTCCCTCATTTACTAGTAAAAGGTCTTAATTTCTGGCCTTCCTACCTTACTGTGTTAACAAAGTTATTTGAGATTAAAGTTTCTATATGTGCTATTTGGTGATATTATTAGACTTGCTTGTTTATCTTGTTTTTGATATCTCAGTTTTTAAGTTACACCTTAAGGCTGTTACATGATAATGCTTTTTTTTTTTTTTTTTTGTTATGTGTAGGGTCTTCCTGTGTAGTTTAGGCTGGCCTTAAAATTACTGTGTAGCCCAAGCTGATCTCAGACTTGCTGTTATCCTCCTGCCTCAGCCTGCTGGTTGCTTGGATTATAGGCCTGTGCCAATGTGCCTGGTTTAAGCGTACATGTGTGTGAAAAATTCAAATGCAAATATTTGTGGAATTAACCGAAAGGTCTGCCTTGTTTGTTGTCCAAGTTCATACTTTTATGTATATGTCCTTTGAGATAGTTTCTTTGAATTTACTTCTTTGCATTTTCCTCATTAAGTATCTTGTGGTAATGGTAGTGAGATGTCAGTGTGGAAGTCCCAGGCTGTCACCCTTGGTTTAGAATGAAAAGCGATCCGGTCTCTGCAGCAGTGCAGTCTTAAATACATGGCCCACATTCAGCGTATTTTATAGGATTGTCGGGTCAATAGAAGCTGTCCTTTACCAAAAAATGTGCTGAAAAATGTATATCCTTTTACACTGTCATTTATCTGCTACCAAATGGATTAAGAATAGAACTGTGACAAACAATTGAATCACAGTTGGTTTTGGAGATTTCATTTGGAGAGTTAGAATTGCATCGTATGTACTTTCTACGTGTGAAAAGGCTGTGTTGAAGTGATGGCAGGCTCCTGAACACGGGATCCTCGCCTGTTGCCTGAGTGGGCTGTAAGGAAGAAACCTTGCAGAAGTGAATTGTTTTCTAAATGAGTAGGAACAGCTTTGTGGCTGTGGTGTTCAGTGGAGGAGTGTGTCTGGATTGTAAAAGTGCACGCACAAATGCAGCACTGTAAGACCCCACAGTTGTACCCATAGGCATAGAGACAAAGTTGAACAGATGCTTGGATGTCACTGTTCCCAGCAGCATTATTCATAATGGCTAGAAAGTGGTAATAGCATAACTGCATGTCAGCCAATGTGTGGATGAAGAAAATGTGGTAGACACAGTGGAAAGCGTGGAAGTTGATACATAGTAAAGCGGCGAAGTTGATACATAGTAATAACATGAGTAGACTGAAAATGTTATACATGTGAAATAACTAGATACAGAAGGTGAGATACTGTATGAGTCTTGATGTAAATGGAATCTCTAGAATGGTCAGATTCATAGGGATAAATGGTAGACTAGAGGTTTCCAGGGACTGTAGGGAGGGAAAATAGAAAGTTATTTATTAAATGAGCACAGTTTCTGCAGAGTGATGAAATTGTTGGAAATATAGTACTGATAGTTGCATTTGAATGACATTGAATGTATACTTAAAATTGATTTAATATATATATCCCCACAATAAACTATCACTATTAATATAAATATTTTGGGGAAAATGCTTGTAGTTTAGAAGGCCTTGTTCAGTTTCTAGGAACTTTTTTCTTTCTGGTCTTTTTCAGACAGTTTCATTATGCAGTTCAGGCTGGCCTTGAGCTCACAGAGCCTCCTCCCTCAGGCTCCCAGGTGCTGGGATTATAGGTGTGCACCACCATGCCCAGCTAGGGCTACTTAGAAAGGATGCTGATAGTAAATTCCTCACAAGCAAGAGTGCCTGTTATACATTAAAAAAAAAAAAGGCACTGCCTTCAAGATACTCCTAAATGAATAAAGATAAATGCATACACAGATTTTGAGTAATACTTGGAAATATGAATATATATTGCCTAAAGAGTAATATGTGCAGATTACATGTCATAAGGGTTCGGACGAATGAGAGATTACCTTGATCTGGGTGTGAATGATTGTAGCTGGAGCACTTAGGAGCCTGAGAACAGTGACTGGAGAAGAGTAAAAGATCGAAGACAAGCAGAGGGAAGGCAGAGAGAGGGCACTATTGGACAGTAGTAGATAAACCTTAGGCTAAATAAAAAATAAGAAACAAGTAGGAAATTTAAGATACAGCTTGGGTGTCTCATTGTCTGGCTGAGGCTTTGAATTGCATTTTGTAGATACTGGCAAGTCGTTGAAATTCTTGAGCAGGTGCTATAATTCATTTAGAGCTGTTTGGACAGAAACCAAGCAAGGATGGAGTAGAGCTTGGTAGGAGGCAGAGACCTGAGTACAGATAATGGCTGTGGGAATAATGAAGGGGAGACACAAAAGGTAGTACAATCAAGGAAACTGGACTACTGCTTTAGATATGGAAAATTTAATAAGAGGAATCAGAAGTTCTTTGGGATATTGAAGAAGATAGTACCATTAATAGAAGTAGATAAGGCAGGAAAATGCATTGGCCTGGGAGGGGATCCTCTCACCAATGAAGGTCAGCAAAGTAGTGTATTTGCTTTGATGTTCATACATAAGGTTTAGCGTGTTGCTCCCCTTAGTCGACCCTCAGTAAATATTTGCAATTTGGATGTCTATTTGAATTTATTATTTGGTCATTCAACTCTCAGATCTATCTGGTTTTAGATAAGAAAAGACACATTGAGATTATACATTCCTTAAAAGTAAGGGCAATGATTTGTCTTTGACTGAACTTCTGTATAGTCCCTAACTTTTTTTTTTTAATTTTTTTAATTTTTTTTTTTTTTTTTTGCAGAACCAGGGATTGAACTCAGGCCTTTGCACTTGCCAGGCAAATGCTTACTCTACTGAACTATCTCCCTGGCCCCTAGTCCCTAACTTTATAGTTTGAATTTTATTTATTTATTTATTTATTTTAGTTTGAAAAATTTGAAAGCTAACAGAAGAATTTGAAGGAAAACACACCCACTCTTCACTGTTAAAATTCCACCACAGTTACATTGTTTACATGTTTGTTGTGTGCAGCCAGGTGAGAGTAAGCTGCCAAGTGAGATGCTTGTTTATTTTGGTTTGCATGTGTTGACTGGGAGGTGAGCTGGCTGCAGAACTGAGATCAGAGCTGGCCTGTGAGTGCATGTTAGATTTTAGTGTTTTAGAGAGTGTGAAGTGCATGGGATTGCCAGTGGGAGAGGTTAAGGGCGTTTTGAGGAATGTCTACAAGTGAAGGATGGGTAAATAAAGAGGACCTGGAGGAAAAAGCAGCAAGGAGTAGGGAGAGAGTGAGCACAGGGTTCCAAAAGCCCCAGGCAGTCAAGGGAATTTTGTTAGGGTTTTAAAATACAGGAGTTTATGAGTCTGCTCTGTAGGCTGAGCAGCACAGAAGCAGTCAGGAAAAGAATGAAAATGCAAGAGAGGGAGATACAAGATTTTTATACATGGATGCAGAGATGGTGGTAGAATGTGGAACTGAGGAAGCCATAGAAAGGCTGATAGTGTGGGACTTGGAAGGAGGACAGTGTTCTAGAGGATCAGGAACACTTTTATGGTTTAGTAGAAGTCAGCTCATTTGCAGAATTAAAGGAAGCAGCATCTTTCTTTAGTCTGCTGCTTCCCAGTAGATTTAGGGATTAGTATATTTTTGTAACCTACAGCACCCAAGAAGAGTAGCTAAATAGTACATATTTGTTAAATTAAAAACACAAAAACCTAATTTAGATCTAGTGGTTTAATAGAAAATTTTCATTACCCTCTTCAGAAAATAATACAGCTGGGGAAATTGTTGTCACATTTTACAGTTGTCTGTCCCTGGCATTCAGCAGTTTAGACCCTCCCAGAGGCACAGAGGAGCTGCACATCCGTGGTACAAAAGACATGGTCTGTGCTGGAGTCCTCATAGAGAAGATACATTAAAAAACGCTACCTCTGAATTGCATGTTTGAACTCTTTATTTTTTATGTTTTGGCTCTATAAAGTTACCGTGTATCAAAAAGTGAACATGAGTCTAGGGGTGCTAAATATATTGGATTTCTAGAGATGCTCCTCTGAACCCTAAATCCGTCCCAGAAAGTTGGGTTGTTAGAGATGGGGGCACCCGCTTGGGGCATCTGACACATTCCCTGTCACCAGTGAAGTGAAACAGCGTTTCATAATAAGCCCATTCTTGCTCAGCCTCTCGTGCAGCTGTGGCCTAAAGAGAAACAGAAGACCCAGTAACTGGCGTCAGAATATGCTTGTGGTCTATTTGGAAACCTAGTCTGTAAGCTAAAAGCTCATCAGAGCCCCTGCTGCAGAACCAGAATGCAGGAACTGCTATGTGCTAATGGCTGTTTCTGGAAGCATCTGCACACCATGATCAAGACAATATGGTAAAGGTTTAAATTGTTACAGTGAAAGGCATATTAATAACCCCTCAAAATAGCCCTTTCTTGGAACAGACTTGATCCATATCATTCCTGCCACTTTGTGGAGTTATTCTGGAAATCCTATTTCATGAGAGTCTTTAGATGTACTCTTGTGACTGCCTGGATGTCCTCCATTAGTTCAAAATATCCATCTGTAATGGTCATTTGTGGATGAGCTGGAAGTTGTGCTTTGTCAGATCCAGTGTATGAGGTGGATGCAGACGCACGGGTAATTTTTTTATGAGCCAGCCTTTCTGTTGGATGGCATTTGGTAGGACCATCCACCATATTTTAAAATCACAACTAGGAAAGGTACTTATAGATGTGATGGCCCACGTTCGAAGTGTTCATAGAGAAGGAGAGTATTTTGAGGGAAGGTTTTTTTTTGGTGGGGGTGGGTACTGGGAATGGAACTTAGGATCTTGTGCTTGCCAGGCAGGTGCTATGCCACTGAGCTATATCCCTGGCCTGAAATGTATTAGTGCCAATTTATCTTTTATTGAAATAAAATTTTAAAATTTAAATACTCATTATATATTTTTGTTCACCCCTTGTATGCAAAGGATTATGGATTGCTTTCTAGAGTCGTATGCCACTGAGCATAGATAGTGCATCTTTGGGAGGCCAAGGTGATGTCCTACCCCACTGGGGAAGTCCTGCAGTGCCAGAGATTTTCAGATGAAGAATGTAATTTAAAGTTGATACTTGAATTTGCTGCCTGCGGCAGGATACTGTTCCCTAATAGTTTAACAGAGTTGTTAAAAAATGAATTCCGTCTGCTTTTCAAATAACATGTTGACCTGAATGTGACAGATCCAGTGAAATGCCAGGTCAGAGTGAAGCAGCGAGTATTATCTAGCTCTCACGTAGCATTCAAAAGCAAATTTGCTGTGCTTGCTTTGGCAGCACATGCACTAAAGTGGGAACGATACGGAGAAGATTAGCCTGGCCTCTGCGCAAGGATGACACAAATTGGTGAAGTGTTGCACATTTTTATGGGAAAAAAAGAATCAAGATACATCATGTACAGGTACAGACTCCCTATGATTATGTGATCATTATTCTAAAATGTAGCAGTATACTTTATTAACTTTTAAAAAAGCAAACTCGCCACAGATTAACCTATGTGAGGACTACATTTGTAATAGTAATCAATGAAGAGGTCTCTATAGGTCTACTAGCATGGAAATAATCATGTGTATTATCAGAATCTTGAACATTTGTATCTATTTTAATTGATATGGGATGCATGCCTAATAAGTTCTGTGGAAAGATGTTGGAGTATGTTTTCAAACAGCAATGGAATGGGTGATCTTACGTAGAGAAAAGTTTCAGATGGGCTAGAACGCAGAAACCCAGAATGAGACCAGGAAGCGGTGTTGTTCAAGACTGACAACAGCGCGAGTACTTGGACCCTAGTCATTGCGAGTGACAGCGCCCTGTGCCCAGCTTTGCTCCGAGAGCAGCTGCAGCAGAGCTAATCTCCCGGCTTGTGAAGCTTGAGTTGGGGTGCGTAGTGCCAACAGTAACCAAACAGAGTGGTAGTACAAGCTGTGGTGACTGGTTGGAAGGAAACGGAGTGCAGTGACAGAGCAGTTGGGGAGAGGAAGAGGGTCACCTAGAGGAGGCTTAAGACATGTGGACAAAGACTTGGAAGATGAGAAGAAAGGAAGTAGCCTTGTGAAGAGCTTGGGAAGGACATTCCAGGGGGAGGCATTAATGCAGGGGCTTAGGGCTAGGGGACGTAGGTGATGCAGATCCATGGTGAAGACTGGGGGTTTCATTTTATGAACAGTGAGGAGGCATTCCAGGTGTTGAAGCTAGGAAGTGACTGTCTCAGCAGTGCTTTAGAAGGTTTTTTCCTACCTTTTCTACTTTATGGAAAATAACTGGGAAGATCGGATTGGTGGGTGAAGGAGGAAGGGAAGGGTATTGCTCTACTTAAGGTTAGGATGGTAATAACTGTGATTAAGATAGTGGCTGTGAATGTGGTGTTGGGACATCTGGACCTTGGACATAGGAGTTACAGGAAAAGAGGCCTAATGTGACTACAGGTGTTTCTTGTTTTGGGGGGGATTGGTGTTATTGCCTGGATAGAGGATGGTGACGTTTTACTGACTTGGAGAATCTTGCAGTAGAGATGTGTGTTTGTGCTTCTGTTTGGAGGGGGGCAAAGTGGAAATGACTGCTTTTCAGATGTGTTAGGTGTGAGATTGAATTCCATGAAGGTACAGATGGAAGTTAGATACAGATAGCTGAAGCTCAGGCATATCTTGAGCTTGAGGTACATACACATTGGTGGCCTCATCCTATCGGGACTTGTGCAAATGTCCAGATATCTCTAGCTGACCTACAAAGAAAAAGCATAGTGAGAAGAGGGCATCTTACAGTGTACTTCAGCATCTGGCACTTGGAGGTTTGTGCTCCGAGAAGCCTACAAAGGAGGAAATGGGAGAGTTGAAGGCCTGGCACCAAAAGCAGTGAGTGGAGCCACGTGCGGGAGCACAGACCTGTGATCTCAGTCACTTGGGCAGCTAGAAGAGAAGTTGTAACCCAGACAGGGCAATTAAGTGAAACCCTGGCTCAAAAAAATAAAAGAACTATAGATGTACCTCGGCTGGTATATGCGTGGCCTTGGGATCAGTCCCATTTGAAGGGAAAAAAAGGATGATTTTTGGGACAAAAGGATGTTTATGTTACTCCTGTTTAGAAGATCTCATTATATTTGTCCAGAAAAGTGATTTGACTATTCTCATTTTTACTTCTTAGGGTAGAATTTCTGAAGTGCGCACACACGTGCGCGCGCGTGTGTGTTATTATTTCCAGAACCGAGGGTTTGTCATTTTCAGTACTATAGATTCTTTTTTTTAAATAAATAATCCGTTTTATTTCTTTTTTATTTTATATGTGTGTGTGTGCGTGCGTGTGTGTGCGCGCGCGCGCGCGCGGCCAGCTCAGCCCACCAGGGGACGGGGCTGGCTGGCTGGCGTACGGTGCTGGGGGATTGAACCACGGTCCCTGTGCTTTGCTATGCTTGTTCTAAGTAGGTGCTTTAGACCACTGAGCCATCTCACCAGCCCCAGTACTATAGATTCTTAAAAGATTTTTTTCCTTTCCCCTTATCAAAAAAGATTAATTTACACTTTATGAAACCAAAATCAGTGATCGTTTATAACTTCCATTATAGTATGAGTATTGTTAAATATCGCTGGATTCACGTATTACAATAGATGAGGTCCTTCTGTACATCTTAGCTGGGAATACTGGGCAGCATGCACAGCTTGAAAAATCAGCAAATTGTTGTCATCCTGAAAATAGTTTTGTTTTATAATGCTTTGATTCACCCAGACCGTGGTATTCTGTTCAGACTTGAGAATGCAATAGATTGAGTGGGTCCATGTTTGTGTTCATATTATTCATCGTATTCATTTTTAAAAATCCTTTTAAGATTGATTTATGTTAATGCCTGGCACTGGACATACTTAGAATGTCCATCCAGGGCGCTCCCCCAGGGCCTCTACAGTGAACTACATCCCTACTTAACCCTTTTAAAATTTTGAGATAAGATTTTGCTGAGATGTCTAGGCTGGCCTTAAATTTGGAATCCTGTCTCAGCTTCCTAAGTAACTGAGATTACAGATATGCCTCAATAGGCTTAGCTTAAGTGTCATCTTTCTGACCAGTCATCTGCTGATTGTCATTTTGTTTTAGATTATACCAGGTACACTTGATCTTGCTTAGTTGGAGTAATGGAGGGTAGAATTCTGAAGCTTACAGGATTAGGAATCATTCTACCGATTCAGGGAATAATGGGTATCGCAGAGCATTGGATGAGTTGTGCAGGAAAGTGGACAGTGACGTTTAAGCCCCGGGTGTTCTGCTGTGCAGCAGTTTTACTCCACAAATAGTTTAATTTTCTCCTGTCACCATGCTCACAGCCTTTCCTCAGGGAAATACATCTCACTTTTTAAAGGTAATGTACAGAAATTGGAATTACAAAATTTCAACTTATAGTAAGTAAAACATCACTGAATTTGCTATACATCTTCTACAAGAAAATGTTAAAAACAAAAACAAAGAACTACTACTAGGAGGACCTCTCACAAACATGAAGGATACCTTTCCTCTAACCTAAGCAAAGTATTTCAAAGTAAATGTATGTTCAGTGCTATTGTAGTGGTTGCACAAAGACTGGCAGTAAGGTTGGCAAATGGTTTGTGATCGTGTGATACTGCTTTTGCCTTGTCCTTTTTTCTGAATGACCATCTTGGTGGTAGTTCTCTGATGTGATTGGCTTCTGTCTTCACCTGCAGACCCCCAGGAGACAGCTCTTTGTTGCTTACTATCAACTTCTCAGCTCCAGAATAAATGCTGTCAAGTGGATATGGACCAGTCCTGAAGTGGAGGGCACAGATCATTTTATTTTTATTTTTTTATTCTTTTCAGAACCGGGGATTGAACTCAGATCCTTGCGTTTGCTGGTCAAGCGCTTATCCTACTGAGCCATCTCCCCAGCCCCTACAGATCATTTTAGAGCTGAAATTTAAGTTCGTTTCCATCCTGGACATTCCTAATACTGGGTCCTGCGTACTTGATGGAGGGATAAATGGCATATTTTATTCGCTATTTTCATTTATAAGATTGCTGATATTGTTGAAGCTGCAGATCACAACGTGAATTTTGGAAAACACTAAAAAGCTGTGGAAACCTGGGAGCCCTCATTTTGTAGGTGGGAGGTGTACATATTCCCTTTTTTGTCTTTATCTTGTTTTTTTTCAGGGGGGCAGAACCAGGGATTGAACTCAGGCCGTTGTGCTTGCCAGGGAAGTGCTTATTCCACTGAGCCATCTCCCTGTCCCCTTTCTTGTTGTTTGTGAGATAATGTGTGCTGATAATGAGCTTGTGAAAAAGGTTTTTTTCTTCTTGTTTTGGTAACAGGCATTGAACCCAGAGCCTTCACAGTGAGCTACATCTCCCAGCTTCTCTTTCAGTTTTGAGGCAGGGTCTTGCTAGATTAGGCAGGGTTGGGTTACACACATGTGCTCAGTACACCGGACTAAGAACTGTGTTCTTTAAAGTGGTAATTTAAGCTAGGTATGGTGCCATGTGTCTGGAATCCCAGCACTCCAGGGACTATGGCAGGAAAATTGCTGGGAGTTTAAGCCCAGCGTGGACTACAAAGTGAGATTCTATCTCACAAACCAAAACCAGGAAAAAAAACCAAACAAACAAAAAACCACACAGGAACAAGTAGTAGTGATTTTATCCATTCTGTCGTGAGGTGGCTGATGCTGGTTTTACTTACTCATTTTCCAGAGTCACTCTTAAAAATCTTTGTTTAGTGGTTTATTTAGACCAGCTATTGCTTTTTACAGATTTGAACTCCTACCCTGATGACAAATTCCTCCAAGAAGAGTTTTAATTCTGGAGCTTCTCTGATCCCCTTCATTCAATCCCTACTGGAGCATGGGGCAGGATAGTAATATTTCCTCACTGTCATTTGACCTGAAGATAGAAAAAAATGCTATATTATTGTTCGATGGGCTGAAAATCTGCAGGCTTAATCTGCATTTCCCCCCCTCTTTGAAATCTTTAATTCAGTTTGATATTTCTGGTTTTCTTCTAGTCTGATGTGCTCCTTCCTTTTCGAGTTACTTTAAGAAAAAAGTGGCTAGCCAATTAAGGTTTTCAAAACTGTGCCATAGATGTGTTCCTTTGAGGCAGAAAACAGTTGGTGAGGATAACAGCGATTTGGAGAAGCGGATACAACTGGGTGCACCCAGAGTGGTGTGTCGGAGTTCTGCAGGACAGGGCTGCAGCTTGTGTCCCACTGCTGGGCAGCTCTGAACCACGGGCAGTGTAGGACAGTCCCCTTGGGAGTTACAGGCCTCCTGAAGGGATGTTCATGCCAGCAGGAACGAGTGAAGGGCCTAAACTCCGAAGATGCTACTCATTCCCCAGCTGAACCAAGTTTAGCAGGAATAGTAATTGTGTTCCTACATTTAAAAAATATATAACATATCAAACATATATCATTTGCATCATGAGAGTCGTCGGTTTAAATAAAAAATTTTGACTCTGTTGAATCGTAATGCTAGTTTTCCAGCTGTACCGAGATCTGCCACAGCCATCAGTGATTCAGCAGGGGTGCGCGGCCGTCTTCTCCCCGCCCCACCTTCTCTGCCTGCTTCACTCCCAGCCAGGCTGAGCCGCGCTGGTCATTGAAAGCTCTGCTAGTGCAGTACTTCCCACTGTGTTGTCCTGTTTACTCCACTGTGTGGCTCTTTGATTTCAGATATTGTGCAGTAAAATCAGCAGCTCCCCCCATATTCAGTCATTCATTCTGACATTTATGGGGCATGTGCCAGGAGTGCTAAAGATACCACAGTGAAAAAATAGTGCTCTCCTTCTGAAGCTTCCATTCATACACAGGTGGGACAATAAACAAGTGTGTAAAAGTAGTTATAACAGTACTAAGAAATCACAGTGGAGTAATGGCATAGGCTGGGCAGATGGGGCATTAGTGTTTGCACTTTGGCAGGGATGATCCTAAATACTGACAAGGACCCAAGAGAAGAAGACAGACTGATAGATTTTTTATTCTTTATTATTATTATTATTATTATTATTATTTTTGGTACTAGGAATTGAACTCAGGACCTTGTGCTTGCCAGGAAGGTGCTGTGCTTATGAGCTATATCTCTAGCCTGCCATTATTTATTTATTTATGAGATAGGGGCTTGCTGTTTGGTTCTCACTAGTTCTGGACTCACTGTGTAGTCCAGGCTGGCCTTGAACTGGCAGTGCTTTTCCTGCCTCTGCCTCCCAGATTGAGATTAGTGGGGTGTGCCACTGTGTCTCTCTGAGAAGGGTATTTTAAGCCAGATGACGACAGACAGGTGCTGGGTGGAAAAGGCTGTTGTGGCTAGATGAGTGATGGGAAAGTGGTAGGCAATGAAGTAAGTGTGGATCAGGTTTTAGGCATTTCAGCAGGTGCCATGGAAGCATGTTAAGTAGAAGAATGACGTACTACCATAGTTGACCTGTACTTGAAGATTGCCTCATAGGAGATTTCCAGACCTTAAAAATAGAAGCTATGAGATAGCTCAGTGGAATAAGTGCTTGTCTGACAAGCACAAGGTCCTAAGTTTGATCCCTGGTACCACCAAAATAAATAAAATTGAAAGATAGAAACTATGGAGATATACTTTATAAACTTTTTTTTTTTTTTGGTACTGAAAATTGAACTTAGGAACTTGCATTTGTTGGGCAGTTGCTGTGTCTCTAAGCTGTATGTCACTGGCCTTTCAAATTTTTTTTTTTTGCAGAACCAGGGGTTGAACTCAGGCCATTGAACTTGCCAGGGAAGCGCTTATTCTACTGAGCCATCTCCCTGGCCCCTGAAATTTTTTTAAAATTAAATTTATTTTTTTACTGGGCATGGTGGTGCGCTGGGGAGGCTGAAAACAGGAGGATCACTATGAGTCCAAGCTGTAGTAAGACCCTGTACGAAAAAAGTCAAAATAAGGCAATAGGGTAACAATGGTTAATACATTGTGTATTGTTACATTTACTCAGTACAAGATGTAAACGCTTAATTGTTCAAACAATATTAGCATAAATCTTTCTTTTCAGTGAACTAATAGTAGTACAACTGTATAAACTATTGTGTGTGTGTGTGTGTGTGTGTGTGTATACACTTATTTTTTCTTATTCCTTTTCTTCTTTCCCCCATCCCAGTTGTTCTTTCCACTTGAACAGTTTCTTTCTCTTACACTATGGTGACAATATGATATTTATGCTTGCAAGTCTGATTTGTTTTACTAGAGACTGTATGGTCTCGTTGGCATCCACTTACCTATAAAAGCCTTGTTGGGCTGGGGAGATGGCTCAGTGGTCTAAGTGCGAGGTTCCAAGTTTGATCCCTGGTGCTCAAAAAAAACCTTACTTTTACTTATCCTATAGAAAGTTACATGTCATTCGGAATTCTTAAGGGACAATTTCAGCGTGAATTACCTTGCTGTTTGCTCAAAGGGAAACACCATCAGTAATAAATAATCAAAGTGCAAAGAGATTATATAATTTGTAATTGAATTTGAAATGAGTTTTGTAATGATATGAATGAATATGTCCAGTATTCAGTGGATTAACTTTATACAAAATAAAAAAAGAACAGTAGAAGGCCTGATTTTTTAATATTCTGGACAATTTCTTACACATAAATTTCTTAGACATAGCTTCTTTGGGGCTTCATATTATACTGTAGAGATTTTTAAAAATAGAATAAAATTTAATAATGATAGCTAACTTTTTGAAGTATGTCAATGTGATTGCTATTCACATTTTACAAAAGAGAACCTTTGGAATGGCCAAGTAGCTTACCCATGGGCACTCTGCTCAGAAATGGTGTGATTAGTATTTAGTCCCTACCCTTCCAAGCCTGCGTGTACCCTTCGGTCCTTCTGCTTTGTGGAGTGACTCCAAAAGGTGTAGACCTTACTTTGAGTTACTGTCTGCTAAGTTTTTCTCATATGCAGAGCTATATTTTCATTTTAAAAGCCAGGCTCTTTTACAGGTTAGCCTTTAGATTTTTATCAGGCTGACTGCGTACCTCTTCATTTTCTCTAGCATAGGTTTAGTCTTGTTGTTCCTCTCACCTGTAACTTACTATGTTCAGTCTGCCCCCTTAGAATGTCCTGTGTCCCAGCTTTTATTATTTATTCTTCAGCGCTCCTATAGAAATAGTACTCTAGGAGCTGGTGATGTAGCAGGCCTTGGGTTCAATCCAAAAAAATTCACCTCTGTCATCTGTGTCCCCGGGCAACATGCGCACACACATTCACATGCATACGTTGATTTTCCTTTTCACATCATGTTTCATGTTCAGTTATGGTCATTTGTGCTTGTCACTCCAACAGACCAAGTTCTTTAAAATCTGATTGCTCTATTTTATTTCTTGTACCTAACAGAAGATGCCTAAAAATAAAAACAATGACTGTTCAGAGTACAGTATTTAATAGTAGTTGTGTAAGTGGTATGAGTTCTATGTTTATTAAGATGTTAACATTAATCAGAAATAGTCTAGTTAAGTAGAAATGCTGAAACCATGAATATAGTCACTGTTAATCTTTAATTGTCTAAAAATATCAAATTTGACTTTTTAATGTAAATATAATGCTCACCTTAACATTTTAAATATGGATTTATTTTATTTATTTTTTGGTGGAACTGGAGATTGAACTCAGGCCCTTGTGGTTGCCAGGCAAGCACTTATTCTGCTGAGCTATCTCCCTGGCCCTAGCGCAGTGATTTTTTACTCTTGTTTTTGTACGTCTCAGAAACACCTATCAGTAAGTAAGAATGGCTTACCTTTACTGATGGGCTGAGGAGAAATTATTACATTAGGAGGGATGGTGGCCATACAGCAACTCTGACCAGCCCTAGGCAGCGAGTGTTAGTGGCCCAAGAGACAGTGCCACCCTCTTTTGCTCCCTAGGAAATGAAGGGAAGAAGTGGAAGGGTTTGCACATTTAGGAAAGGAAAGGAAGGAGGCCTTCATGGCAGAAAGTGAAGGAAGAACAGCTGAGAATGCATGAGGTATAGAAGACAGGAAGAAAGGCCCTCCCCATCTCATGGTTCATTAGAGTAAATGAACCATCTGCAGGAGAAGCAGAAAAAAAGTAAAGGAGAAAGCCTTGGGAGCTAAAGGTGTAGGTAGATTGCTGGGGTGGGGTTCTGAGGAAGAGGAGCCCTGCGGTTTGCTGTTAAGTCACAATTTCTGTAAAGAAGCCCTGTTGGTGTCTGTTTTCAAACATGCTACGCATTTCCCTCCCCTCCCCACCACATCCCTCCATTCCTCCCATTCACCCTTTTTATTACTTAGCTGTACCCCTGAAACCTTGATTCTACAGTAATTTAAAAGGATTTTTTGGTTCTTTTTTCTTTGTATTTTAGGTAAGGGTCTACAGGGTGTTCAGGGTCTCACTACTAGATTGAACTCAGTGATCTGCCTGTTTGCAGCCTCCCAAGAGCTGGGATTACAGGCGTGCGGCACCGCTTCCAGTCTCAATTGCTGTCTCAGTGCACCCCAGGGGCAGGGCTGGCACGGCAGGCCTGGGGATCGAACTCCCAGCCCCTGAGCCTGCTTTTGCAGGTGCTTTAATCTGCGGAGCTATTTGGCCAGCTCTAGTTCTTTAAATTAGTTATTTTGAGACAGGGTCTCACAATGTAGCTCAGCTGTTGCTTGAACTCACTGCATAGCCTGGCAGCTCTGACTCAGAGCAATCCTCCTGCCTCACCCTCCCAAGTGCTGGGATCAAAGGCATGTGCTACCCTGCCTTGAATTTGTATTTTATTTTGAGACAGGGTTTCTCCAAGTCATTTAACTTGCTTGGGCTGGGCTCAAATTTCTCATCATCCTGTCTCAGCCTCCAGGAGTTGTGGAATTGCAAGCATGCACCACCATGCATGGCCTGAAAGATATATATATATATATTTTTTTTTTTTTTGAAAGATATTTTTTACCAACATACTGTCTTCAGGAAAAATGACACATAGGTGATTTAAAAAAAAAAATTCCTAGTCTTTCAAAATTTTCTGTTTGTCAAATGCAGGTTCTTGATATCTGAATCATGCTTATTCCTAGTTAAGTAGCCTTCAGCATTCGTCCTAAACCCCTTTCATGAGGTGGTCTTGTGAACCCCTGGCAAAGACCATAGAGTGAGTAGAAGGGAGTCTTCACTTGTTACAGATTTAGGATTCATGAGTGTCTGTTGCTTTCACCTCTTACCCTACTGTCTTGTACACAAAATAAAAACCACAAATAACGAAGAATGTTAGGGTTATGGCAGTGTGTGTGTGTGTGTGCGCGCGCGCGTGCACACGTGTGCATGCATGCATGCGCGTGCGTGCTAACGTCATCTAGCGAATCTAAAGCTGTAGTGCTCTATCAGTTAAAAAATCAGGAGCAACCAGACTTGGGCCTTCACGAGTTCTGCGTTCTTGACAATCCCTGAACCTCCTAGGGAAGCTGTGCCTGGTCTCTAATCTTGTCCAGTCGCCTGTGATGGCTTCCCATATCTCTGTAGACTTTGCCTCAGTTTTCTGTTCTTCCTCTTAGAATCTTGAAGCCACTGTTAATAATTTCTTAGAACTCTAAGTTCTTGTTTGAAATGTGATGTGTAACTTAAAGGTAATATGTATTAGTAATTAAATGTGAAATTAAAAAATAAAATAAATAGAAAAAAATCAAGAGCACAGAATATATGACTATCAAGGAAAACACATTTCAAAGCCTCAGTTACGGGGCTTTATAACTATGGGTGGGTGTAGGCAGGTGTTTGACTGTTTCTTAAAGTTTTTAAAAAACTAAAGATACATAGTGCCCTTTTCTTTCCCTTATGTTGTGGAGTTTATTTTAAAAATTACAGTGAACTTAATCATGAATTCTTGTTTTATGACAGTGATTTTTGCAAGGGAGGCGAAAAAAAAATTGTAAGGAATCACTGCTACAGTTTGTTGTTGTTGTGCTTGTTGTTACAGGTCTTGGTTCCGACTAGTAGTGATCCTCCTGTCTCAGCCTCCCCAGTGCTGGAATTATAGGCATGTGCCACCATGCCTGGTTCTGGGGCCAGCACGGTGCGCCCTGTGTGTCTGATGCCTGGTGGGATCGAACCTGGTTCCTTGCTCTTGCCAGGCAAGCTCTTAGACTGCCAAGCTGTCTCCCTAGCCCCACTGCTACAATTTGATAATGTTCAAAATAGAGACAAAGAGCACAGAAAAACACTATGCCAACTGTATAGCACTTTCTGATTGTACATAGTGAATTAATCTTATCAGTTGAACCAGTCGAGCATTAAGTGTTACACATTTAATTTAATGCAGTGGTTCTCAATTCTGGCTGCTGTCTTGGTTACATACAGTGTTTTGAAAAACACAGATGCCAGGGCCTGGTTCACTGGATTTAAGATATTTGTTGATCCGCATTAAAATAAAACTCAGAGGCCAGGAGTATGAACTAATACATATTTTACATATAGAGGGAACTACCCACTTGGGCCCCCCTCCTTTTCCTCTCTTTGACAGGAGCTTTCTTTCTCTCAATAAATATATTCTGCTCATTTAAAAAAAAATACATTACATATAGTACACTTCTGGCCTTAATCTCTCTGAAGAATCAAATTATAGAACAAGATACTCATTTTTCTTCTCCCTTTTTAAAATTTAAGCTTCAGATTAGAAAATACTGTAGCTGCATGAATTTGTACATTATTGCCTGAAGAACTCGGGTGAATTGAGACTGTTAAACGTTAATGTGTTCTCTGACTAATCTACATAAATAATCCTAGAAATAAGAGTCTTTGCAGAACATCACTGTCACTACTTTAAAGCCTTAGAAAAAAGAAGAAAAGGGAACACGTTTCCTTTTGAGTTTTAAGCTATCTCTAATAACCTCTATTCAGCTGTTGCTTTTATAGTCTAGTTGTAGCACAAACAGGATGTATTGTAGAAAAATTTTAAGCTTTTATTATGTGTGTGTGTGTGAGAGAGAGAGAGAGAGAGAGAGAGAGAGAGAGAGGGAGGGAGGGAGAGAGAGAGAGAGAATATGAATTTAGGGCTTGGCACATGCTAAGCATGAACTCTACTGTCAAGATACATCCCCAACTACAAGATTACTTGGTTTTAGGTTGTGGGTGGAATATTTTGAAACAGCAAGCAGTGGAAGCTTTCTTCTTTCTTTTTCTTTTCTTTTTTTTTAATTTATTTTCTGAGATGGGATCTTGCTACATAGTTTAGGCTGACCTTGAACTCATTCCAGAGCCCAGGCTGGCCTTTGCCACAATACTTCTGCCTCAGCCTCCAGAGTGCTGGGACAACAGGCGTGCAAAATCATGACCTGGCCAAATGGAAGCATTTTTAAGAGGCTTGCAAATCTATAAAGCTGAGTTTTTGTAACTCTAGTAAATAAGAATATCTAAAATGAGTAGCTAGCTAATAAAATAAGCCATCCATCCACAAAGTTTAGACAGTAACTTGCTGAGAGTGCCATATAAAAATTTCTCAGCTGGACATGGTGGCACATTCCTGTAATCCCACTATTCAAGAGGCTAAGCAGGAGGATCACTGTTAGTTCGAGGCATCCTGGGCTACAAAGTGAGTTCAAGGCCAGCCTGAACTGCATAGTGAGACCCTGTCTCAGAGCTCCTTTCCCCCGGTTTTTTTTTTTTTTTTAATATTGCTCACAAGTTTTAATAATACATTAACTTGGTAAACTTCAGATGATTTCCTCGGACCACAAACTGGCAGGGAATGCTTGAGAATGAGAGACCAGGTTCAGGCCCTGTTAGTGCTCCTAGTTTAGGGGACAAGAAGATTTTAACTAAAAAGTGAGGGCTCTGAACACTCTTTGAAAACCACGAAGAGCTTCCTTCAGTGAGGCAACTCCTTTGTCCTTTCTCTAAAGGAAAAGTAGGGCTTTTCTTAGAAATTTGAGAGAACTTAAATATGTAGTTCATTTCTTCATTTTACAAGGGAGAGCACCACATCTGGGGAATTGATTAATGTGGCTTTGCTGAGAAGGCCTTGGCTGGGAACGTGTGGATGGCACACTAGCTGTCTTCACTCTACCCGGCTCCAGCGGTGTGTGACAGTGAGCCACACAGGACAGCAGGCACATGCCCAGGGCTTCATCCAGTGTGTCTGCCTAGAGCTCTTGGTGTGAGCTGCTGGGGCTGCTCAGGATGAGGGTGCTAAAGCTGTGAAGTAGTCCACATCAGTACAACAGGGTGGGAAATTTGGGAAACCTATGAAGTTATTTGACATATTGAGATGGTAGGTTCTGGAACTAGACTGAATTAAACTCCTAGTTCCTTACTTAATAACTACATAATTTGGAGAGGAAGATAAATGTTTCCTTAATCATATTGTAGGAATGATAATTTTATCTTACTGTGTTCTTAGGATCTAAAGGTTTATCTGGACAACCTGTGAGACTTAGTCTCATAACAAAAAAAAAAAAAAAAAAGGGCTGGGATGTAATTCAGTAGTAGAGCCACTTGCCTGTTATGTTCAGGGCCTATGTTCAGTCCCTAGTACAGGAAAAAGAAAGTTCATAAGGCACTTGGAACAGTTCCTGGTTCATAGTAAGCACTAAGTACATAATAGCTATTATGACTATAGGAAGGCTTTTTTTTTTTTTTTTTTTAAAGATCCGTCATTCTTTTTCCTGACATTTACAGATGAGGAAGTTGAAGCATCATGATGTTTAGTGCCTTACCCAGATCACATAAGAGAAAGTTTAGGAACTAGGTTCAAACAGTTTTAGCCTAGGCTGTGTTTAGAATTAGGGTCTTGGCCAAAGTATGCTAAACCTCTCACAGTACTAAGAAAGCTTCCAGAATTCGAAGCATATCAGAATATTGAGGTCTCAAAAAGATAGTCATGCGTTAATGGAACTATTTACTGTAGTGATGGTTGTTTTTTATGGAAAGAGGAGAGACTTTTTGGGAAGGCTGCTTGTTTATCCAAGTCTAGCTTGCTATGTTGTATTTTTAGCCATTGGCTGCTGCAACTTGAAATTCAAAGGGTTATCCTGTTGTGGTGCACAGGCTTGTGGTACACACCTGTATTCCCAGGACTCAGGAGGCTGAGGCAGGAGGATCGTTTCAAGGCCAGCCTAGGCTACTTAGTGAGGCCCTGTCACCAAAAGAAAAGTTCAAAGGTTTTATAGTATATTATGTGACCTGTAATAGATTACTAGCCTCTGGGCTGGTTTGGGGGCACATGTCTGTAAACGCAGCACTCAATTGCCCAGCCTGAGGTGCCTAATTGGTTTCAAGGCCAGCCTGCACTCTGTAGCAAAACCCCAACAAAAATGAACAAAAGGTTCTTGAAGCATTGGACATAGACATAGTATTTCTTCGATTAGTTGTTTTAGCTTGTTTTTTGTTTGATTAGAGGTGCAGCTTATTTGCATAATAATGATTAATATTTTTATTACCTTTAATCTTTTGAAGGACCTTTTTTTTTTGCGGAACCGGGGATTGAACTCAGGCCCTTGTGCTTGCCAGGAAAGCACTTATTCCACTGAGCCATCTCTGCAGCCCCTGAATGACTTTTGACATAAAGAGAATTAGTGTATAATATAAATTTTCAATAGGAAAATTCAGAAAATACGGAGAATTGAAGTTTTAAAGTTGTATGGTTTTGATAATGCTGGTTAAAACAACACAGGGCCTTGGGCATGAAGTAATCCTCAGATGTGAGATTTAGCTGGGTGTGGTGGCGCACATCTATAATCCTCCAGCTCTCAGGAGGCAGAGGTAGCAGGTTTGCCACGAGTTCAAGGCCAGCTTGAACTGCATAGTGAAATCCTACCTCAAAAAGAACCCCCCCCCATATACATGCACGCATGTGTGCATGCACATGCACACAAGATTGAAAATTTTTAAGTTCTTTTTTTTTTTTTTTTTTCGTATTTTAGAGAAGGGTCTACAGGGTGTTCAGGGTCTCACTAATAGATCCTCATAGTGATCTGCCTGTTTACAGCCTCCTAAAAACTGGGATTACAGACACCAGCCACCACACCCAGTCTCAATTGCCATCTCAGTGTGCCCTGGGCATGGGGCCAGCATGGCAGGTCCAGGAGATCAAACTCCCAGCCCTTGTTGCCTGCTTGTAGGCCTTTAATCCGCTGAGCTATTTGGCTGGCCCAAAAAACTTAAGTTCTTGTGCTTTTAAAAATTTCCCTTTCTGCCTGTCCACTAATTTGCTGTTTATGTAGCGTGACTGCATCTAAGTCCCTACAGAAAAGCACCTCATATTGAACAGTGGGAGCCTTGTAAGTGATGGCTGGTGCTGTAGCTACTTTTAAAATATTTAATGCAGTTTTTTTAAAGCAGCATATAATTGGGACTTGCTTTTTTCCTAACAGTATTTACTTTCAAATTGTAGTTTGTAGACCGTTTACTGTTGCTGTTGATAAGGTCAGCTTTAAATTTGCTTTCTATTTACTGCACCTGTTCTTTATTCTTGGTTTCCTTTCTCCATGCTTTGTGTTAAGGTGTGTTATTTTTAATGACTTGTTTTGATCACTAGCTGTAGCTTTCGAGTGGTTGCTTTAGAGTTTATAGAACACATTTTTAGGTCACCACAGTCTGCCTTCAGGTGATACCACATCCCTTCACCTGTAATGTGAGCATTTCCCTTCAGTTCCCCTGTGAGCCAAGGTGCTGTTACCAAATTCTATTTCTGCATGGGTTGTAAACCTTACAACAATAATACATTGTTACTGTTCTGGGTTTAAATGTGTTATCTTTCAAAGAGGTTTAAGTAGTAAGGGGAAAACTTTCTTATTATTTATTTGTTTATTTTGTGGAACCAGGGATTGACCTTAGGCCCTTACACTTGCCAGGCAAGCATGTATTCTACTGAGCCATCTCCCTGGCATAAAAATTAGTATTTTCCACAGATTTACTTTCCTTTCTGGTCTTTTTTCCTTCATAGCTCTAGATGCCACCCCCACCCCCCATCCCCGTCTTTTTGGGACCAGGGTCTCACGATGCATTCAGGCTGGTCTTGAACTCACCTTGTGGCCAAAGCTGGCCTCCTAAGATAAAGAGCTGGGCTTAGAGCCACACCCGACTGTCATTTCCTTCTGACAGAGACTTCCCTTTAACCTTTCTTGCAGATAGGCCTGCTTATGATGATGAATTTTTTCAGGTTTTGAAAGCATATTTCACTTTTGTTTTTGAAAGGTACTGTATGAGATTATATGGGTTGGCTTTTTCTTAAAGATGTGTATATGGCTTCTGGCTTGCAGTTTCAAGTGAATTCTGCTCTCTTCTTTCTTCTCTTTTCTCTTTTTCTCATGGTACCAGGGATTAAACCTTACTTTTGTTCGCTTCACATGTCATTTTTCCCTCCAGTTGCTCTAAGGTATACTTACTACTGGTTTTACAGAATTGATTGTGATGTGCCTTGGTACAGTTTTATGTTTCTTGTGCTTGGTATTTGTTAAACCTGGTATAAATAGGCAGGTTAAGCCTTTCAGATTTGGGGAGTTTCAGGTTGTTAAATTCCTTAAGTTTTCTATACCCCCATCCCAGGTTACCTTGAAGCGGTGGCCTCAAGTGACCCTTCCGCCTCCATGTGCCCAGTAGCCAGCAGTACCAACCTTGTTTCCTTTAAATGATTAGTCTGAAGTTGCCTGATGGCTCAGTGGTGCCCGGTCCATTTTTAAGTGTCTTCTTTGTTTCATTTTGAATAATTTCTCTTGTTTTCCACTTCATTAACCTTTCAGATTGTCCAGTAACCGCGTAATCCCATTCAGTACTTTTTTCCTCTTAGATGTTGTATTTTTCATTTGTACCAAATTTATTTGGACTTCTAAAATAATTTTCATGACTCTATTTAGCATGTGCAGGCATTTATCTGAATTTATGGATGCACTTTGAATTTAGGGATGTAGTTTCAGCCACTGTTAAAACTCAGTAGCTTTGCCCACTAGTTCTATTATTTGTGTCATTTCTAGATGTTTCTTTCAATTTTTTCCTTCTTTCATTTTCTTTTTCTTTCTTTCTTTCTTTCTTTTTTTTTTTTTTTTTTTTATGGAACCAGGGATTGAACTCAGGCCCTTATGCTTGCCAGGCAAGTGCTTATTCTACTGAGCTATCTCCCCGGCCCCCTGGAAATTTTTTTTTTTAAAAATATATTTAGTACAGGGTCTACAGCATCTAACTATACAGATCAGACTCACAGTGATCCTCCTGTTTTCAGCCTCCCAAGCACTGGGATTGCAGGGGTGTGCCACCACGCCCAGTCTCAGTCACCCCTTCTCAGAGCGCCCCAGGGGCGGGGCTGGCACAGTGCGCCGTGGCTCCAACCCTGTCCCTGCGTCTGCCTAAACATGTGCTTTAATCTGCTGAGCTATCTGGCTGACCCTTTGGTACATTCATACTATTAAAATATTCATGATCCTTGTTTGTTTAAATTGGAAGTTAGTCTTGGAAATAGTCTGTTCATTTTGGAGTCTGCTGTTAATTCTTATTAAAGAGTGACCAGAACAAAGGCTGGGTGTGGTGGCACACGTGCCTGTGTGCATCGCTGTAATCTAGCACTTGGGAGGCTGAGGCAGGAGGGTTGCCCCAAATTTGCGACTGTCCTGGGCTTCATTGTAACTTCACAGCCAGTATAAACTGTGTAGAGACACGTTCTCAGAGACGACAAGTGTGACCAGAACAACTTCGAAAGACAGAGTTCGTATTTCCACTGTGGAGGCAGGGCCATTGTGAATATTCTGCCTGCCCCTTCCAGCCCTGTGGGTTATGGGGTGCTCTTTCCGACCAGTGAGAACTTCGGAGCACCTGTATTACCAGAGGTTGTTTCCCTAGTGTTGAGTGTTTTTACGCATGTGTTGCTTCGGAGTCAGACTTAAGGGAGACCTCCGAAGATCCCCCAGTTTTCTGCAGCCTTTCTTCCACCCTAGTTCCTCTTGCCAGCATTTTAGTTGTTTTCGCCTTCTTGTAGATTGCCTGCCGCCTGATACCCAGGGCTTAGAAACAGTTACATATTTTGTACTTTTTTACTTTAGTTGATTAATTGATAGGGTAATTTGGTCCCTGGTATTCCATCTTGGCTAAAAGCCAAACTGACTTTACAACTTATGACATTATTTTGTAAATAAAGATTAGTCACTAGAAACATTGCCTTCAGGTTTTTATACATTTACAGTGATAACATTTGTTTCTAGAAATATGAACTGTTTGGGACTAGGAGTTGAACTTGAGATGTCACTGAGCATCGTCCCTGGCTGAATGAGCTGTTCAAAAAACAGCAAAGATACAGTTAGTGGATTCTTTCTATGATGGGTGAGGGAAAAAATTACCTGGCTTACATTTCAAATTTTACCTGCTATAAAGTAAGCATTAGATTTTATTTAAAATTTGTCTTGACATTTGCAGATGTGCCATTTCTGGCCATATAGTTTTTTTATAGTTAAAAATTGTAATGGTTTTCATTAGTTCTTTAAAATAGAATATTTTTTCCTCCAATTCATATAAGGTTAGATGTGTTTGAGTATGTAGTAATTCCGTTGTAGCAAATGATCAGGCCATATCACAAGAATATGCAAAGTGTTAGTTATATAAGATTAACTTTTTTAAAAACTTTATTTATTTATTGGCAGAACCAGGGATTGAACTCAGGCCCTTGTGCTTGCCAGGGAAGCGCTTATTCTACTGAGCTGTCTCCCCAGCCCCGTAAGATTTTAAATGGCCACATTGTTGGGGATTATATTTCTACTGTCCATAAACCCTGTTGGATTTCAAATGAGAAGTTTTGGAGTTAATATTGTCAAAATGTAAATTTTATATGTTCATGTAAATGCCACTGGTAGTTCTGAGATTCTGGAGCCACATTTTGTAGCCACTGTTTAAAAATAAAACAAAAAATCCCCCACCCCCACTTTTACTGCCTAGTAATGTACTATTCACATTTATAAATTTGAAATCCCACGGGTTGTAAGTAAAAGAGCCACAGAAGCTGAGGGTGGTCTACCGAGCCATCTCCCGGGCCACACTGAGGGTGTTTTTATGAGTCTCCTGTATCTTCTTGTTTTGTGAAAGTGTGTGTGGTGGGTAGAGGGGTTTGCATCTCATTAAAAGAGTGGCAAAAGGTGAGGTTTTGGGTGAGTAGTGAGGAGCTTAGTGCTGCTGGAGGATGGTTTAGTATTTTGATTACTGTAGTGCTTGTTACAGTAGAGCAGAAAGTGAGTATATCCTGAAATATTTGTTATAGCTGGGTAAGAGTAAGTATGATAAAATCTTTGGTTTGACTGTAATGTAATGAGTAGTAAATCTAAAGCTTAGCAGCATGTGCGATCAGATAAGATTAAAGATTTGAACTGTTTGTGTGTGGCTCGTTATGTAGATTTTTTAAAAGAATATTTCTTCAAATATCTTTTATTTGCTTTAAATGTCATTTAACTGTCTCATCTGCAGTGAGCTACTGTGTAAGACAAATTATTTAAGACCGTTTATAATGTGAACTAAATTTAGAGTTTAAGGAAATCTGTTCTATTGAATTTCTCACACAGTATATATACACTTTTATGTCAAAAAGCTTGGTATTTTTGTGACATGAAGTCTATTACAGATTTTTAAATTTTGATCCTTGAATGTATAGAATGTTATACTTTGTGAAGAAATAAAGATTCCTTACTGTTGGCCATAAAATCAAAATAGATAATTTCAACTTTCTTAAAATTTCTATACCCTATATCTGGCTACAACCTCTGGCCCAAGGAGTCCCTTCCTTTATTTGAGCAAACAATCCTAGAGTAGTGTGTTTATGGAAGTTATGATATAGCTGTATACTATAAGGCAGCCTGTGTCTCCTGCTTTAGCATATATGTTATACATATTATATGTATACTGTATATATATTTATATATACAGAGTCCTCCAAAATGTATACACACTTCAGCAGTTTGCTGTCCTGATGAATGTCTGGAAGCTCATGGCCACCACTTTAAGCACCTCTTGTAGTGGTAGAGACCATTCATATCTTGTATTAGTCTCATGACAGCTCAGTAAATTTAGTATTAAATAAATGAATTAAATATTTATACAAATTTTATTTTCCTGATGTATGCATTTTTTGGCAGACTCTACATATTAAAATATGTGTCATAATGATAATATGATTATTTGAAGTAAAGCTGATAGGAATGTAGCTTAAGGACATCCCAGCACTTCTAGATTTTGGGTGTCTGTGGCAAGCTGCCTGTCCTCCAAGACTAGGGCTTTGTTTTTTTTTATTTTTTGGTGCCCGGGATTGAACTCAGGACCCTGCGCTTGCCAGGCAAGAGCTTGTTTTATGGAGCTGTCTTCCTGTGCCCCCAGACTAGGTTTTATTGGGCAGAAAGGAGCAGAGGATAAGTAGGCTGTTTGTTAGGTTAGCACAATACTTCGACTTTGTATCATTACGAGATTAGGGCCTATCTTGTTTACAGGATATACAGCTCCTAACATATTGCCTGGCACACAAGTATTAAATATTTATTAGTTAACATTCTGAACTGTATACAGTATTTTGCTGTTAATAAAAATGAGTCAAGACCATTTGAACTGCACATCTCTGGCCTTCTGTTTGCATAATGAGGCCCTAAATTTTCTCACTTGCAGATTTTCTTGCTGCATAAATTTGTCTTAAGTCCTTGGTGCCTACTGCCATCAGAGTAGAATACGATGATATTTAAACATGAAATTATATTTGACTTCTGTTATGGGTAATCAGCTTTCATTAAATGAATAGTTTACCTATTCTGTGGTGTTGGGATTGAACTAAGAGCCTTTGCGGTGGAAAGCTAAATCCCTAGCACCCTCCCGTCTGCTTTTGAAACTTGGTTCTGCTAAATTGCTGAGTTGACAAGGCCAGGCTCAAACTTGCCATCCTCCTGCCTTAGCTTCCCAGAGTGTGAGGATTACAGGTGTTTGCCACCGTGTTTGGCTTGACTATTTTGTTTTAAACTAATAGCTTTCCAACTCTCCAGAGCACCTTACATCAGTCAGCTCTGCAAGCATCTTCCATGACATGAACATCTTAAATTACAGTGTGGCAGGACAATTGACAATCCAAGTGACTTTCAAATTAACCTCCAGCTGGTACGGCATGTAGTACCAAGGATCAAACTTGGGTCCTTACGCTTGCAAGGCAGATGCTTAGACCTCTGAGCTATCTCCCCAGCCCGTCCAGCTGTTCTTGACTGTCCCCTCTGGTTTCAGTATTTTCCATCAGACAGTGAATGTTAAAAATGAACTACATTATGTCTAAAATTCTGTTGTGATACCTTTATCTGGTTGATTTTCCTATGTTCCTTTATTTCTTTAGGGACTTTTCTTGTGACTAAGAGAAAGTCATAGAGAAGATTGCTGTTTTTCTTCTGTACTACAGCTGTACCTTAAGGAATCTTCTTGGTACTTTTTTCACCATTTGTAATTTTTGATACAGTTTGGGCTCTTGTAACGAAAGTCTACATAAATCGAAGTATGTAAAAATAGAGGTGGAGCCCTGCCAACACGTGTTGTGTGCTTGTGCTGGGAGGGCCCGTCCCAGGTGTGCAGTGTGTAGCAAGGTAGCGAGCCTGGTGCTGTTAAACTTCCCCTGTCTTCTCCGTAGTTTTCTCTGCTTGCTTAGTTGCTTGCTTATTTTATTCTGTCTTGTCTTTTTTTCCATGTAGGTTAACCTTCAAAAGGACCTATTTCAGTGTACTATTTTTCTTTTTTTTAAAAATAGGACTGCTCATTTTATTTTATTTATTATTTTTTAAAAATTTATTTGTGTGGGGGCAGCTCATCCCACCAGGGGGCGGGGCTGGCTGGCATGTGGTGCTGGAGAATTGAACCATGGTCCCTGTGCTTTGCAAAGTTTGTTCTAAGTAGGTGCTTTAGACCACTGAGCCATCTCACCAGCCCGGTTTTTCTGTGTTCTTACAAAATGTAATGTGTCTGTATTTTAAGTTCTATGTTACTTCATTGTGTTTCCTATATTTTAATCTTTTCCTATTGCTATGAAAAGATACGATTCACTGAGTATTACAGGGAGTGTGCCCATTCTGTCCACAGAAGCCCGGTTGCTTTTGGCCGGCCATCACAACTGGCAGAGCTACATTGAACATTTTAGGATATCTTTTTGTGGGACCTATGGAAAAATTTAGCTGAATTGCAGGAAATTGTAGGGCTTGTTTAAATTTTAATGTGCTAGGTAGCTGTTCTTACACGGGTACCAGTAGAAGGGCGTGAGAATTCCTATGTTTGCTTTTTTCTTTTTTTTGGTCTTTTTGACACAGGATCTCAGTGTGCAGTTCAGGCTGGCCTTGAACTCACTTGGAGCCTAGACTAGCTCAAACTCGCAGTGACCCTCCTCCTTCAGCTTCCCGAGTGCCAGGATTACAGTGCACCACCACACCTGGCTCCTATGTTCTCTTGGCATGTTCTGATTTTGTGATATTTGCCAATAATCCTCTATATATGGAAAGTACATTTCACAAAGGAGTGGGTCTTAGTTGGCCTGGAAGAGGACAGGGCAGTTTTTGCTCTATTTTGTATGAAGATGTGCCCAGTTTTTATTACCTTGGACTTGGTAGGAAGATGAACAGATCAATAAAGTTGACTTGGAGACTTCAGTAGTCACATGTATATATAGGCTTTTAATATACAATTACGGCAACACTGGCGTAACAGTCGGGACAGGCGGGAATGTGTTGTTTTAATAGATGGCATAGGGCTGGGGAGATGGTTCAGTGGAATAAGCGCTTGCCTGTCAAACAGAAGGGCCTGAGTTCAATCCCTGGTTCCGCAAAAAAAAAAAAAAAAAAAAAAAAGGCATAAGCAGCGGTAGTGAGCCTATGGCAAGTGCACTGCAGCTAGCTCTTTTTAATCATTAAAAGCTGTAAAAGACTTGCCGTTAGTAGTACATGGAAGACTAACTCAACATCCAGAGACAAATGAAACTGGGTTACTGCCTAATACCATATGTGAAGGCAGACTACGTAGATGTTAAAAGCAAAACTATAAAATTAGAAGATGTTATGCAGAGGCAAAGGACTACTTAAGCATGTCTTCAAAAGCACAAATCTTAAGGTAAACTAAAGGTAATTTATTACATGAATTGGAATGGCCAGCCTGAAATGCACAGCGAGACCCTGTCTAAAAAAGAAACCCTCTCCCCCCAAAAGAACATTAAAAAGATTAATTGGCAGAGGATTTTCTTCTTGTCTTAAGATGTGAATATATGTCCATGCCGTGCTCTGTGGAAGGGGACTGCACTGGCTGTACACGTATGCGTTGCACTGCGTTGGCAGAAAGACATTTATATTGTCTAAGTTGATCCTACTGAAAAAATTGGAAGCCTCCATAACAGATTACTTCCTTTTTTCCTGATCTATAGAGGAAGCTGGATCAGTGTTCTTTTGTTGTGTTTGTTTCTGTTTGGTTTTTTATTTGAGACAGGGTTTCATTATGTAGTTCACACTGGCTGTAAAACTCACTTTATATAGGGGCCTGGGAGATGGCTCAGTAGAGTAAGCGCTTCCCTGGCAAGCGCAAGGGTCTAAGTTCAATCCCCAGTTCCGCAAAAAAAAACCCCCTCACTTTATAGCTAAGGCTAGCCTTGAACTTTGAGCAATTCTCCTGCTTCATCCTCCTGGTGCTGGGACTACAGGTGTACACCACCATGCTCAACTTTAGATCAGTGTTTTCTGAATATAGTGCCTACAGAATTTCTTGGAGTGGTGGCTAAAAATGGAAATTCATGTTCTGGTTGTTTTCTGTCCTCCCCCTTCAGTTGCTTTGCTACATAGCATGGAAAGGAATCTGCATTTTAAAAGAATTTCTCTGGAGTAGGGAATAGCAAATTTATTCAGGAAAGGTGCAACTAGTAAATATGTATTTTAGGCTTTGCAGACCATATGCTCTGTTAAAACTGTTCAGCTCTAATCCATAGTGCAAAAGCTGTCACATATAATATATAAATGAAGGATACAGTGATCTTCCAATAAAACTATTTATGGATGTTGATATTTGAGTGTTATAACTGATGTAAAATTTATCCATACAGTTTTGTGTCACAAAGCATTATTTTTCTTTAGACCACCCCCACTCCCCATCCTTGAAAAGATATAAAGCTATCATCGCTGGCAGTCAAACAAACAAGTGCCTAATTAGCCCCACATGAGGCGTAGCTTGCCAGTTCCTGCTCCGTAGTGATCCTTCCTCAGGCAGTTGAAGTTAGAAAACCAGCTTATTTAATAAACTGTCATTCCCTGTGTTCTTTTGGGAAAATTCTTATGTCATAATGACAAGAATTTTTAATACTTATGAGGGAAAGTAGTTCTCAGTGGTCAGGAAGGGATTATTAAGTGGTTGGTGTAAATCTAATGTAATGAGAATATAATACATCATTTGATTTTCCCCCCATTCTTATACGTATGTTTAAGAATTGGTAATAGATAAGAGAATTGGGCTATTTAATCTCTTTAATACATCTTACAGAGTGTGTATATATATATTATTTTTTTATTTTATTTTATTTTTGCAGAACCGGGGATTGAACTCAGGTCCTTGCACTAGCCAGGGAAGTGCTTATTCCACTGAGCCATCTCCCCAGCCCCAGAGTACATAATTTTGGATGGAATTGTTAGGGATAAGAAATAGTCTTTCTTGCTAACTAAAGTAACAATAGTAGCTAGGTGTTCACTTGCTCCTTTTTTTTTTCTTCTTCTTCTTAAATAGATGCATTGGGATGACCCGAATAACTGCTCTTGAATTATGCTAAGGGCAGGGGCCAGATATGTGAGGTTCTAAGGTTAATCATGTTATTACATATTTTTATAATAAGGCAGTTCTTGAAACCTCCACAGCTTTTCCTTAAGTTGATAGAGAAGTCTTTTGATTGATGGTATAAAATATCAACTAAAATTTCCTTTTCATTCATCAGTGGAGTAGTCATATAATTGTCATTAATAAAACCTCAGGGTAACAGATATAAACCAAGTTTTTTTTGGCAAATGAGGATATGTACTGTAGGCACATAGAGTACTTTTTAAATAAAGGATCAATGAATCAGCTTCCTAGATGAAAATAAGACATTTATTTATTTCACGTCTCCGTGTAGCTTAGTGGTGCCAGCACTGGCGTTTCCAGAGTGAAATTCCACAAATACTTGGTAATAAGTATTGGTGAGGTAACTGTGACTGAAACAAAGTTAATTTTTACTTCCATGAGTAGAAATAGCCACACTATGTGGCATTATTTTCAGAATAAGTATCTGAACACATAATTTATATAATTTTTAGTTTGGAGTGAATGAACATGACAATTCCTTTGGGAGGTAATGAACACTAATTGAGCGGAAAATATATACAGAAAAATAAAAATTTCCATTTCCAGCTTCAAAGACAATTGCTTTCAATTTCCTGTTCATCCTGTGTGTTTTTTTAGATATAGTATAGGAACATATTCCTGATACCCCGGAATACAAATGCATACACACACTCCACTTTCCCCACTTCTGTGTTCATTTTTAGTTTTTTTGTTTTGCAGTACTGGGGGTGTTATCTAGGACCTTATGTGTGCTAGGCAAATGCTCTGCTACTGAGCAGAACCCTGAGCTGCGCCTCCATTTTTTTACAAACACAAATAGTTAATTTGTTAAGACGCCATGCCTTGCGTTGCTTTGGAGGGGAGTTACTGTGCATTGAAGCTAGGACCTTTGCACTGACCTACATCCCAGCCATTTGTTATAGGTTTAAGAGACAGGGCATCAGTAAGTTGCCCAAACAGGGCTCGAATTTATAATCCTTTTACCCCAGCTTCCCAGAGTGCTAGAATTACATGCATGTGCCACCATGTTGGACTTTTAACTTTTCTGCCAGCCTCAAACTCACAGTGATCATCCTGCCTCAGCCTCTTGAGTGCTGAGATTTTAGGCATACTCTCCCACGCCTGGTACCCGCACAAGGGCCTGAGTTCAATCTCTGGTTCTGAAAGAAAAAAAAAAAAAAAAAAAAGAAAAAGAAAGCTTGGGCCGGCCAAACAGCTCAGCGGATTAAAGCACCTGCAAGCTGGCGCTGGGGCTAGGGGTTTGATCCCTGGGCCTGCCATGCCGGGCCCCACTCTGGGGAATGCTGAGATGGCAGTTGAGACTGGTTGTGGTGGTTGCCCGCCTGTAATCCCCACTCTTGGGAGGCTGTAAACAGGCAGATCATGAGTCTGATCTAGTACTGAGACCCAGAGCACCCTGCAGACCCTTCCCTAAAAAAGAAAAAAAAAAGAAAAAAAAAAAAGAAATCTTGGGCTTCCCTGCTGTTTAACACCGAACTGTGTAATAGTATCTAGGGTGAGCATCCCTACAATCTGAGAATCAAAATGCTCCAGAATCTTAAAACTTTGGGGGGGCCAACATGACTCAACCAGTGGAAAGTTCTACAGAGTTTATGTAATAGATCATGGTAGAAAATGCAGACACTAAAAATACTGTATCAGTTTACCTTCAAACCATGTATGTAAGATGCATATGAAACATAGTTTCAAATTCAGGCTTGGGCCCTGTCCCCCCAAAAGCTCATGTATATGCAAATAGCCCTGAATCCAAACTCTTGGTCCAAGCATTCTGAGAGTCTATTCAAATTTACAAGTGAAGAAACACTGGCTCTGAGTTTAAGTACCTCCATTAAAAACTTAGCTATGCAGTCAGGCTCAGTATGCGGTGGTTTGATCCCCAGATCCTCAGGCCTTGCCAGACTTGCCCTGAAGGCATCCTGAACCAGCCAAAAAATAAAATAAAATCGTTTATTTATTTTTTCCCCATAATTTTATTGAGAAACAAATAGCAATGAGACAGTTTCAAATCAAATTGGTAGGACAGTTCCAATAATTAACACATTGCATACTCTCTTCCTAGTGGTTATTTGCTGTACAAGATGCAGACATGATATCCTATTTGCAAACACTATTAGAATAAATCCTTCTATTCATGAAGAGACTGTAACTATATATCTGTCCTAACCATTTTGAATACACAGATACAAAATGGACATTCATCTGTATCCCCTTTTTTGTTCCATCATTTGAATATTATAGATGTGTTAACTAAGTAAATTATTCTAAAAGTCCAGTAGAATATAAAAAAAACAGAATTTCATTAGGAAAAAAATAAAAATGGTAGAATTTCAATCTGTGCAGGTGAGAAATAATACTGAAGACAAACACAATATTCTTATTTATTTATTTAGTGTGTGGCCAGCTCAGCCCAACAGGGGGCGGGTGGGCCGGCATGTGGTGCTGGGGGATTGAACCGAGGTCTCTGTGCTTTGCTTGAGCTTAGCTTGTTCTAAGTAGGTGCTTTAGGCCACTGAGCCATCTCACCAGCCCACAATATTCTTTTAACAG
>NW_004524635.1:3721899-3725030 GCF_000260255.1 Octodon degus
TGTATTCCAAAGTGATTCCAAGGGCTTGCATTATTTTATATTCTAGTCTAGCCAAAACTTGGGGGTTTTCTTGTTGATATAACCAGCCCAGTGATAATGAAGTATTGTCTCTTTCTGGCTGATATATTCTCATTCTCTCTGTCTATCCGTGTCTTGCTGGCTGGCTCTCGCGCTCGCTCTCTCGTGCTTGCTCTCACGCTCGCGCTCTCTCAGCCCTTCATCCGCTACTTATAAAAGCATTGTTTGCATTTTCCCCTTCTCATTTGAATGTTTTCTTCCCATTTTCAGGGCCTGTTGTACATTTTGGTCCTTATTCACTCTTTGTTTCTCACACTAGGGAAGATCTTCAATATTCGATTTATTTCACACTTGTGGTCTCAAGGGTGCATCCATTTTCTCAAGTTCATCCTTTATGGCAGAATAAGTATTTTAAAAAACCACATCTTCTTTATCCATTTGTCAAGATGGGCATTTGGGCTGTTGCCAAGATTTAGCTGTTGCATACTGTGCCGCTGTAAACGTGGGCGTACGCATATCACAGTGGTAAGATCTTTTCTTTTTCTTTCTTTCTTTTTTTTTTTTTTTAACATATTTGGTACAGAGTTTCAGTAAGCAGCTTGCACTTGTAGTGATCCTCTCAGCCTCCCCAGCACTGGGAATAGGCATGCGCCACCACGCCTGGTCTATGTTTTTAGTTCTTTTGGGAAGATACTGAGAAGGGGACTAGCTGGCTCAAATTTTTATCCACATTCCTTGCACCAGTCTACACTCTGAACAACAGTTGAGGATTCCTTTTCCCCCCACACTCCCTCTATAGCGTTTGTTATTGGTTGATTTGTTGATCATAGCCATTCTTTCTGGAGTGAGATGGAAACTCAGCATTGTTTTTAATTTGCATCTCTTCAGTGACTGGTGATGTTGAACATTTATTTGTATATTCATTTGCTCTACTTCATTTGAGAAGTGTTCATTTTAGATGCCCATTTTTGAATTGAGTCTTTAAATTTAGGGGGTCTTTTTTTAATACATAGTCTGGATATTAATAGTCCTTTGGGGAACAGCTGGCAAAAATATTTTCCCACACTGTGGGTTATCTCTACTCTGTTGGTTTGTTTTGTTGTGCAGAAGTTTTAATGAGATGAGGTCTCAGTTCATAATTCTTTGTGATAATTCCTGTGTGATCGGGGTTCATAAGGTCTTTGCCTACACCTGTGTCTTCAACAATTTTACATATTCTATCTCCCAGCACATTTAGTGTTTCTGTTTTAATATTTAGATCTTGGGTCCGTTTTGATTTTAGTTTAAGGCCTGGTGAAAGATACTGATCTGATTTTAGTCTTCAGGGTGTGGAAAGCCAGTTTTTCTAGGATATCTTCTTCCAGTGACGGTGTTTGGCATCTTTGTGAAAGATAAAATAGTTGAGTATGTCTGGAGTTGTTTTTGCATCCTCAGATCTATTCCATTGATCCTCAAGTCTTTTGTTGCCAGTACCATGTTGATTTTAATCACAGTAGCTTTTAAGTCAAGGATTATAATGTCTGTTGCCTTGTGTTTGTTGCTGAGAATTGCTTTAGGTCTCTTTGGGTTCTGGATAAATTTTAGGATTTTTTTTTTTTCTAATACTGTGAGATTTGCTATTACACGATATTGGAATTTTGAGAGGGATTGCATTAAATCTAACAATTTTGTCAGCATGGCCATTTTCAGTGTTGGCTCTCCCTATGCAAGAATAAGGGCTATTTTCTGAAAGAGACTTCTATTTTATAGAGAGTACTGAAGTTTGCAAGGTAGAGATCTTGTGCATCCTTTGTTACATTGATTCCTAGATACTACATTTCTCTGGATGCTATTATGAAAAGTGTTGTTTCCTTAACTTTCAGTGAGTTTGTTATTTGTGTACAAGAGTGCTATTGATTTCTGAGTGTTTTTATTTTGTATCCAGCTCTGCTACTGAATTTGGTTATTAAATCTAGAAATCTTTTGGTGGAGATTTTGAGGTCGTTTTAGGTAGAGTATCATGTCATCCACAAATAATGGTAATTTAACTTCCTTTCCTTTCTCTTGTCTAATTATTCTGTCTAATGATTCCACAACTATATTGAATAAGAGTGGTGATAGTGGACATTCTTGTTTTTCTGATTTATAGTGTGAAACCTTTCAGGTTTTATCCATTTTTTTTTATGTTGTTGGAACCAGTTTTTTGTAGGGTTTTTATCATGAATGTGTGTTGGACTTTGTCAGATGCCTTTTTTGCATCTGTTGAGATGATCATGAGGTCTTTGTGGTTCTGCTGATAACAGTATAAATTATATTACATTTAATTGGCTTGCATATGTTGACTCATCCTTGCCTTTGTGGGATGAATTGTTATTTGGTCATGATGTGTATCTTTCTGATAATTTGCTGCATTCTATTTGCCAGTATTGAGGATTTTTACATTTACATTCAGTAGGGGGATTGGCCTGTAGTTCTCTTCTTTGGTTTTATCCTTCTCTGGTTTTGGTAATGGGGTAGTACTTGTTTCCAGGAATGATTTTGGGAGTATTACTTCCATTTCAATTATTATTATTATTATTATTATTATTATTTCTTCTTCATTTCAATTTCATAAAAAATTTGAGAAGTAACAGGTCTTCTCTAAATTCAGCAGATTCTGTTAGAGCTTGAGCTTTTTTTTGTTCGTATGTCTTTATATCTTCACTTTTGTTGACTGACACTGGGTTATATAGGAATTTTGTGTCTTGACTCAGCTTCAATAATTTGCACATATCTAGAAATCTGTCCATTTCTTCTCCATTTTCCTTATTAGAATACAAGCTCTTAAAGTATATATTGATGAACATCTGAATTTCTGCAGGATCTGTTGTAATTTCACCCTTTTTTTTGGGATTGGGGTACATGGTCTTGCTACCCAGCTCGGACTTGTAGTGATCCTCCTGTCTCAGCCTCTCTCTAGTGCTAGGATTTCAGGCATGCACTACCACTCCCAGTTCCATGCTTTTTATTCTTAATTGCATGGATTTGAGTCTTCTCCTCTCCCCTTTTTTTGATAAGGTTGGCAAAGGGTTTGTCAATTTTCTTTAATCTTTCAAAGAACCAATTTGAATCTTTGTGTTGTTTCCTTAGTCTCC
>NW_004524635.1:3729720-3733865 GCF_000260255.1 Octodon degus
TTTGCACATAAGTCCAAAAATCTCACCATATACAACCTTGAAGCAGGACTGTCCCACAGTATTCCTTTTCCTGTCTCTTGCTTTCATTCACCACCCCCTGGATCTTGCTTCTTGATCCATTCTTCCAATCTGTTTATTTTGATTAATGGAGACTGTTAACATTGATGGCTGTAACTCTGATATGTATTGATTTAATCTTGCCATGTTACTTTCCTTTGTTGGTTTCTTTTTCCCCGTTTAATTGCTTGCCTTTTCTGATAGATTCATTCTGCTGAGGTTCACTGGTTTGTGTAGTTTTCTCTTATCTCTTTCTATGCTGTCGTTCTGAATATTTTGGACTGCTGGTTTAGTGGTTAGGAATTCCTTTTTGTTCTTTTTCATAGAAGCATCTTATTTTTCTATCCATCTTTTTTTTCCCTTTCTTTTCCGGAACCAGGGATTGAACTTAGGCCCTTGCGCTTGCCAGGGAAGTGCTTATTCCACTGAGACATCTCCCTGGCCCTTTCTATCCATCTTGAAAGCTTAGTTTTATGAGGTACATCAACCTGGGTTGAAGATTGTTTTATTTTGGAGTTCAATGTACTTCAGTCCAAGTTCTCCTTGACTTTTGAGTTTTGTATTGAAAAGTCTGCTGTGATTCTGATGGATTTTCCTTTGTAGATCATTTCTTTTCTCTTACAACATCTAATACTCAGTTTTTGTGCTGAATTTGTAGAATCTTGACTAGCATGCTTAAGTGTAGATTTTGTTTTGATCATGATTTACTAGAGTTCTATGTGCCTCACTAACTTACAAAATTTTTGTTACCTGCTTGGGAAATTTTCTGCCATGACTTCTGTGAAGTTTTTTTCACCCCCCCCCCCATGTCTTGCTCTATCTCCTATTTTTCCATTGACTCTTAATTATTTTTCTTTTTCTTTTTAATATATTTAGTACAGGGTCTCACTACGCAGATCAGACTCGTAGTGATTCTCCTGTTTTTCAGCCTCCCAAGCACTGGGATTACAGGTGCGCACCACCATGCCCAGTCTCATTTGCTGACTCAGCATGCCCCTGGGTGTGGGACTGGCATGGCAGGCCAGGGATCCTGTGTCTGCCTAAGCAGGTTCTTTAATCTGTCAAGCTATCTGGCTGGCCCTTTCAGTGTTGTTTTTCTTTACATAATCTAGTACCTGTTGGATTGATTTGTGTGTGGGGCACCTATTTTTATGAAATCTTTCTTCATATGATCACTAACCACTGTCCTGTCTTCTGGACCTGATACTCTGTCCTCACACTGGCTCATTCTACTACACATACTGTCAATAGAATTTTAAATTGGATATCTATTTGAATTTGTTCCATGGATTTCATTTCTTTCCTAAGTTGGGTGCTGTTGCTTTTCATCATTTTTCTAAGCTCTTCTGTTTTTTAAAAACTGTGTCTGCTCTAGAATCATTATTTCTGATTTCAGTTTTTTTCCTCTGGAGCCTCATTCATAGGTTTTATTCTTTCTGCTGTTACCATTTAAGATAGGTTAGGTGGGCAGCTTTCAAATTGTTCCACCTTATTAACCCCTGGATTTGCCTTTGAGCTCGACGTCTGGATCTGCATGTTGTTTGACATCTCATTTTTCCTTTTTTAAAAGTTTAATTCCTGTATTAATGCTTGTAAATTGCCACAGCAACTAGCTTTATTGCAAGTATTTAGAACCCTTAGAAAATGACTACTTCTCAGAAGTGTCTTCCAGGTATAGCTGGCTGTTGCGTTTTTGTGTCCATTGCAAGATTTTGTCTCTTTAATTTATTGGGGACAAGATGTTGCTGCCTACTTGGTTCAGTGCCTGATTCTTTGGCACTGGTCTACAGTATTTTTTATGGCCCTTAGGCAGTCTCAGTCTTGATATACCAGGAAAAATAACTGGTTAAAACCATTGTCTCCTGGCTTAATGTGGTACAGTTAACAGTAACAGTGGCATGAAAACACTGCCTAGAAAATGACAGACACTGGTAACTATTAGTTTGCCACCTTTAAGCATACAATTAGATTGGGGGGCCGTTATATAACAGGATCTAAAATGAACCAGAAAATTGTATATTGTAAACAAGCTCTCAGTATGGTGATTTTGTTCTTAAGGGAAAAATTTGAAAGGGGTTAGATGGAAGAAATAGAGAAATATAAGAGGACAGTGCTAATAGAAGCAAGGATGGTGACAAGATTTTACAAACTTTGAGGAATTGGTGAAGATGAAGAAATAGAAGGAAGAATAAGAATAAAATGATACCAATAACAAAAGAACTATCAACTGTTCACACTCATAAGAACAATCAAGAGTAGCTTGTCACTCTTTGCAGTGTGGTGGTGTGTACCTGTAATCCCAGCACTCTAGGAGACTAAGGCAGATGTAGTTATTCCTACATCTGTATTAGAAATTCTGGCCCAGCTGGTAAATCAGAAAGACCCTGTTTGAAAGAATAACAAATTATTTTATTTTTTGGTACCGGCTCTATGGAGTCTAAGTCGTGGTGATAACAGCTCAGTTCAAAGGACCTAGATTTTTGTGTACTACAAGAAAAAAAAAAAGTTAAACATAAATGTGAACAGTTGTTTTTGGGCCATCAGTTCTATTCCACTGATTTGTAAACTTGACCATATGCCAATACTACACTGTCTTAATTTCTGTAGCTTTTCTAATTCGTTTTTGTTTGTACTATGTTCTTAAAGTGAGAAGTATGGGTCTTCTTCTGTTTGTTATTTTTGGCTCCGAGTCCTGTGCATTTTCAAATGCATTTGAAATCAGTTTTCAATTCCTGTTTTAAAAATCCAGCTTAGAGTTTTATAGGGATTATATTGTTTCTCCAGTGCTTTTTTTTTTTTTTTTTTTTTTTTTTTTTTGCAGACCGGAGAGTGAACTCAGGCCCTTGCGCTTGCCAGGGAAGCACTTTTTCTACTGAGCCATCTCTCCAGCCCCCAAGGATTATATTGTTTCTGTAGGACGTATTTTGGAAATGTTTCCATCTTAACAATGTTAGCTGTATGATCAGTAAACATGAAAAGTCTGTCACTGTCCAGGTTATTTTTAATTTCCTTTGATGATGTTACATAGTTTCAAATACACACATTTTACTTACCGCTTAAAAAGCTATTCCTACGTCTGTATTTTATTCTCTTTTGGTGATAAGTGGAATTTTTAAGATATTATTTTCAAATTATTCATTGATAGTGTAGCAGTAGCATATAGGTATAGTTGATCTTTGTGTATTGATCCTATATCCTAGAGCTTTGCACAGCTCATTTATTCCAGTAGTCTTTTAGTGGATTCCTGTGGGATTTCTTTGTACAAGATTATGTCACCTAAAAAGTCAGATTATTTCACCTCTTTTCCAATTTGGATGGTTTTTTGCCTAATTTTCTGACGGCTCAGGCCTCAGGGCACTATTTACGGGAGTAATAACAGTGATGAGGGGAGGAGGGTTTGAATGGAGAGTAGGGGAATGGCAGTGCAAAAGAAGATAGGGCCAGCGAGGTAGCTCGGCGGACTGAGCACCTGCTTAGGCAAGCCCAGGGATCTGGATTTGATCCCAGCAGCACATGCTGCACCAGCTCCGTGGCCACGCCCATACCCCCAAGCTGAACACAACTGAGATTGGGCGCAGTGGCACATGCCTGTAATCCCAGCATTGGGGAGTCTGAAAACAGGAGGATCACTATGAGTCTGGGCTGTGTAGTGAGACTCTGTACCAGATACATTTTAAAAGTGAACATAAGTTATATCTTGCACAGGTCAAATTTTTATGATGAGTGTGATCACCATGTATTTAAAATGAACCAATAAAAATGTGCAAAACACTTAAAAATGAAGTTTTTAAAAAAGTAGAAACTGGATGTTGTTACCTAATGCTGCTGGGAAAGCATTCAGTCTTTCGCCCTTAAGGCATAGGTTAACAATGGGCTTTTCAGTTGTGTTTTCAAGAAATAATCTGTTTTTGTTTTTCCTTGTGCCACTGGGGAATGAATCCAGGAGTGCCCTGATCTACATTCTCAAGTGTTTTGTTTTATATTAGTTTTGAGACAGGACCTCTCTAAGTTGCCCAAATGGCACTAGAACTTGCAACCCTCCTGCCTCAGACTTCCTCAGTGCTGCCATTATGCTGTCCTTTTATTTA
>NW_004524635.1:3733975-3735183 GCF_000260255.1 Octodon degus
GAACTGGGGATTGAACTCAGGCCCTTGCATTTGCCAGGGAAGTGCTTATTCCACTGAGCCATCTCTCCAGCCCCTACCTTTTAATTTTAAAGCCTGGCTTATCAGGTTTTTTGTTACATGGTTCATGCTTTTTGTTTCTTAAGAAATCTGTGCCTATCCAATGATTGCAAAGATTTTTCTCCCGAGTTTTCTTTCAGGAGTTTTATGGTTTCTCTTAAGAGTTAAATCTGCTATATATTTGTGTTCACAGTTTAGTTTTTAAGTTTGAATGCAGATACTAGGAGAGTTGAGAGAAAAGCACTTGTCACTAAGTTGTTTCTTGTTAACTTTCACCAAGTGTGTCAGTGAAAAGTAAGTATATAAACCTGCAGCCTTGCTTTGTATAGTTCATGGAAGGTTTTGTGTTTCTGTTGTTTGTTTTTTGGCACAGAGTCTTGCTGAGTAGTTCAGGCTGGCCTTGAACTCACTCTGTAGCCCAGGCTGATAAACCTGTAGCAGTCCTCTTGCCTCAGCCTCCTGAGTCCTGGGATTACAAGCGTGTATTAGTGATCCTTTCAATTTTGTGAGATTCATGTTTGCCCCACCCAACTATAACCCAAGCCCATCTCACCAGAACACTTAATTGTTCTCTCCACAGAGATTGTTTCAAAATGAGTATTTGGCCTATTGGAATTGATTAGAGCCATGGCAGAAGTACTGTGGAGGGGCTACTTTTTCAAAGGTTATCCCTTTTACTAGGGTAGCTGTTAACTGAGTGGAAGTCCTAGACTTCTCATGTCTGTCTTTTTCAAACTACGATGTGTAGAAAGCCTGTCTGAAAGTGAAGGAGCCTGAAGTTGAGAGCTCAATGAGGAGTGCTGACTGCCTTTAGCTCTCTCATGGCCTTGCAGTATGTGGGCAGCCATTTTTTTGGGTTTTTTGTTTGTTTAAAGAGAAAAATATGATAACAGAATTTCAAAGTGAGATAAGAGTAACAATGGTTAATGCATTATCTTCAAAGTAGTTGTTCAGATTACAGGATATACGCCAGAGAGATGGCTCAGTGGAACAAGCGCTTCCCTGGCAAGCACAAGGGCCTGAGTTCAATCCCCAGTCCCCCCCAAAAAAAAAACAAAAACAAAAAAAACCAAGATTACAGGATATAGGCAAGATCAAATGTGAACAAAAACCTTTTCAGTGAACTAATAGAAATTAGTCATATAACTGTC
>NW_004524635.1:3735833-3754669 GCF_000260255.1 Octodon degus
AAAAAAAAAAAAAAAAAAAAAAAAAGGTGTACATATATCACTGTGGTATGTTATTAGTGTTTCTGGGAAGATACCCAGAAGGGGAGTAGCTGGGTCAAACGGGACCTCCAATCCTAGGGGTTTTTTGAGGAATCCCCCACACTGATCTCCACAGTGGTTGCACCAGTCTGCATTCCCACCAACACTGGAGAAGGATTCCTTTTTCCCTACAGTCCCTCCAGCTTTTGTTATTGGTTGATTTCTTGATGAAATTATTTCTAGGGTGAGAGGGAATCGAGTGTTGTTTTAATTTGTATCTCTTGAATGACCAGTGATGTTGAACATTGTTTCATGTATTTGTATTTCTTCATCTGAGAAGTGTGTTCATGTCGGATGTCCAATTTTGGATTGGCTCTTTGAATTTGGGGGTGTGTGATATTTTAAAGTTCTTTTTTTTTAATTGTGTGTGTGTGTGTGTGTGTGTGTGTGTGTGTGGCCAGCCCAGCCCTCCTAGGGGCAAGGCTGGCTGGCATGTGGTGCTGGGGGATTCCCTGTGCTTTGCTAAGCTTGTTCTAAGTGTAGGTACTTTAGACCACTGAGCCATCTCACCAGCCCTTAAAGTTCTTTCTGTGTTCTAGATATAAGTCCTTTTTCTGAGAGACACATTAGCTAGAATTATTTCCCAATTTGGGTTATCTTGTCACTGTTCGTTTCTCTTGCTGTGCAAAGACTTTTTTGAGATTCCAGTTTTTTGCTTCTTTGTGATAGCTGCTGTGAGACTGAGGTTTTATTCAGAATTGTTGTCTGTACCAATGTCTTCTGGAGTTCTACCTATTCTCTCTTCAGCAGAGTTAATGTTTCCGTTTTAATATTTAGATCTTTGATCCATCTCCGGGTTAGTTTAGCGTGCGGTGACAGACATGGATCCAGTTTTAATCTCAGGCATGTGCAGGGCTAGTTTTTCTAACACTGCTTCTTAAAAGGCTATTTTTCTTTTAGTGAATGTGTCTGTCACCTTTGTCAAAGATAAGGTGGCTGACTACATCTGGAATTGTTTCTGCATCTTGTAATCTGTTTTGGCTTTATTGCCAGCACCATGGTGATTTTATCACAGTAGCTTTGTAATATAAATAATTTCAGGTCAGGGATTGTAAGGCCTTCTGCCTTGCTTTTTGTCCAGAATTGTGTTTGCTGTTTTAGGTCTCTTTTGGTTTCAAATGAATTTTAGAAGTATTTTCTCGTTCTGTGAGGTATACTAATAGTATTTTCTTTTTAATGTATTTGTTACAGGGTCTCACTACATTAGTGATCCTCCTGTTTTCAGCCTCCCCAGCCATGGGATTATAGGTGTGCACCACTACACCCAGTCTAGGTGGATGGCTCAGGGCACCTGGGGGAAGGGCCGGCACGGCCTGTGGTGCCAGCTATCAAACTCCAGTCCCTGCGCTTGCCTAAGCAGGCGCTTAGTCTGCCAAGCTCTCTCATAGGTCCTGCTAATAGTATTTTGATTGGGATTGCATTGAATCTGTATAACAATTTTGGGAATAGGGCTGTTTTCACTACATTGGTTCTTCCTATCCATAAGCAAAGGATATAGTTTCATTTTGTGATACCCTCTTCAGTTTTCTTTTTCAGAGTAGTGTAATTTCTAATATATAGGTTTTTTAGTACTTTTGTGAGAGAGGATTTTGATTTTTTGTGGAACCAGGGATTGAACTCAGGCCCTTACGCTTGCCAGGGAAGTGCTTATTCTACTGAGCCATCTCCCTGGCTTTCTTTTGTTACACTGATTCCTAAGTATTTCATTTTTTGGTTGTAATGAGGGGTGAGTTCCTCTTTTGGTTCACACACACATACCCACACACCAATGACACACATACACACATTTTTTGCTGTGCATTGAGGATGGAATGCAGGGCTTTGTACCACTGAGCTATGTCCTTATCCTTTATTTTTCAGAATAAACTACTAATCTCACAGGTCTGATATAGCAGTGATTCAGGTGTGTTAGGACCTGTTTTGTTTAAAGAGGGTAGTAAAGGAACAGTATGAATTTGCAGGTGCTGTAAGGAGTTCTACAAAAGCTAGGAAATTGCATTCAGTTCACAGTACTGCTTTTGTAAAGTTAAATGAGAATTAACTGGATTAAATTTTGCTTTTAATGAATATATGATAAGCTAATTTGATCAACTTGATAATATTTTATGAGAAAAATAAATGCCTATCGAGGCTTTATTTTTATGAACAGATTTTCTGACGAATTAGGAATTTCAAGTGTAATTTTTATTATATCAGTTATAATTATTTTGTCAGATTGAAACTAAAATAAGTAGTTTTCAAATTTTCACATAGTAATATGTAATACAAAAATACAGAATTTTTTGGTGTAGTGCTGAAATTATACTTGACATTGTTTGGCATGAATAGGTACATCTTGAAATCGTCTTTTTCATCTATGGTTGGCTATTGGCTACCTCCTGTGTCAAATACTTCCACCATTCTTACTAGTTCACTTGAAATTTTATTAAGTATGTATTTTTTGAGATGATAGAAGACACCTTTTTGTATTGTTGTGTTTTGTTATAATACCTTTACTAATTCTGTGGGATTTTACCATATTAAATTTGATTTTTAAAGTGAAATGATTAACTGTTAGTTGAAACTGAAAATATAGCTTTACATTTTTGTGACTGCTGTTGATACTCAGTGAAAGTAATTTCTGTGGAACTGATGTGCAGCTGTTGCTTTAAAAATAATGTGTGCATATAAATAGTGTTTAGGCGTGTAAAGACACTACAGATTCCCTGTGTCCCTCCAGAGTTCGCGTTGGGGAGGTGGGCTCATCAGCCGCATCTGCAGGAGAGCAGGACGCAGGCTGCTCCGATACCAGGCCCTGTGTGGGCAGTACCTGAACGTGTAAAGCTTTACACCAGAGTAACCCTTTCTTAGAAAGAGACTTCAGGGACACCAAAGCCTTCTTTCCCTCCCCATCTGGAACACACTTGGAAATTGTGTTTTAAGGCCTTATTTTCCTAGAGCGAGTGAAGAGTTCTTACTAGATTTATGTCAGGTCCTAACTTTGCCTTCTGTCTTTCTCCTGTTCCCAGTAAAGTCATTCTGGCCATTACATATCCAAACTCTTCCCTGAAATACTTGTCCTTATATCAGCCTAATGGAAGTTTCTCTTGAATTTGTTTCTAAGTTATTGGCAGGGAAAGGGCTTTCAGAAGATGAGAGGAGGAGTTTTAAAAGTAAGAGGAGAGCCACCTTATGTCAAGAAAGCTTCAAGAAGGCAGGACTAGTCTGTACTTGACAGCATGCTGATTGAGTTTTGAGACTGGAAGGTCATTAGTGACCTCCAAGAGACTAGCTTGCTGTAGAATGTTAAGGTAAATTACAATTGAATCCAGGGCCAGGAGATAGCTCAGTAGAATAAGCGCTTCCCTGGCAAGCACAAAGGCCTGAGTTCAAGACCCGGTTCCACACACACACACACACACACAAAAAAAATTGAATCGCACATAGAGGGTTTGTATACTGAGCACCAGCAGAAAGATAGAATTGAGGGGCAGGAGAAAGCTGGCCCAGGAGCTTGAAGGGGGTCAAGGGTCTTCAGAGTATGTTTTAGGCTTTATTTTTTGGAGTGCATATTTTCCCCTACATGAGAAAATTTGAACTTTTGTAACCCAATTTTAGATTTATTAAGAAAGATGGAGTTGATACAGATCATGTGTTTGTATTGGAGAGAAGCAGATCTATTTCTGAAATGAAATGGGGAAAAAGAAAACAAAGATAGAAATTTTCATATTCAGAGAATTAAAGTTTGAGAGAGTGAAGGATGTCAAGATAAGTGAGAAGTCCTAGTGAACACAGTCAGTATGTGAGATGTTACTTGCACCACCTACACTTCAGGGTTCCCCTTAGCTTGGAGATAGGCACCTTGAAGGCAAGTTGCACTGCATTTATTTAGGAAGTGTTGGGCGCACAGCTTTCACTTCACCTTTTGTTGGACAGTGGGGCGTAGTGGCATCCTGGGGAGAGACACAGCCTTGCTGTCTGTGGGCGGCTCAGAGCTCTGTTCTCTGTCCCTCTTTGAGATCTTCAGGTGCTTAGGAAGACTTTCTGTGGTGTGCTCCTCTTAGGAGTCTGGATGTTGCAGGTCCTTTGCCTAGGCTTTTGAAGACCCCTGAGAGAGTCTGGCCATGTCAGCTCCAGGCATGGCCCCCGTTCTAGTCTCCTTCTGGGTGGTAGCTCCCACTTGGTAGGGAGCTGTTGCCTACAGTGCGATGGGGGTTTTGCCATATAGCTGCCAATGGCGGCTGCTAGTTTTTGTTTTTGTTTTTCTTGCCAAGGACATTGAAAAGACACTATTTACCCTTATCAGGTTTTTATAAAAGAATAATTTGCATCACAAAATATGAACAATTTACCAGCCAAATAGCTCAGCGATAAAAGCACATGCAAGCAGTCCAGGGGTTCAATTCCAGGCCTGCTGTGCTGGCCTCACCCCTGAGACAGATTGAGACTGGGTGTGGTGTCATGGGCCTGTAATCCCAGCTCTTGGGAGGCTGTAAACAGAGATCTCTATGAGTCTTATCTAGTAGTGAGACCCTTAACATCCTGTAGACCCTTCTGTAAAATACAGGAAAAAAAAATGAACAACTTAATATCAGAGCAAAGGAAAACACATTTCTATTGCACCACATAAAATTTATGAAAAAAAGGCTGGGGAATACAGCTCAGCAGCGAATAAGCACCTGCCTGGCAAGCACATGGTCCTGAGTTCCATCCCCACTACTGGGGGAGTAGGGGGAACCTCTTTTTAAAATGTGTGGGGGAAAACATCTTGTGTTTTTCTCTCCTGACTCTTACCACTTTTGTAAGAACCACTGACCTACAGCGCTGAGGCTGTCATTTGAGTTCTGTCCCCCATACCTCCCCCTCAGTTTCTCACAGTGGAAAGGAAATGGAGCTTGTGGTTGCAAGCTGCTTGAAAGCTCTCACTGCTGGCTTTTGAGGGTGAGTGGGCTGGAGAGGGCTGCCCCGTAGGAATTCTTTATATCTCTTAACACTCCCTCATTTGAACTCCCAACCACTCTACTTTCCTTTATGCATCAGCCAGTGTTGACTTTGCTTTTGTTTATATTGATATTGGGGATTGAACCCAGGGCTTTCACTCTGAGCTACACCCTCCCCCTTTTTTTTTGTGGTACCAGGGATTGAACTCAGGACCCTGTGCTTGCCAGGCAGGCGCTTATTTTGCTGAGCTATCTCCCCAGCCCCAACCCATTTTTATTTTTTGAGACAAGGTTTTACCAAGTGGTCAGTGTTGGGCCCGAACTCTGGATCCTATCGCCTCAGACTCCCAGAGTACTAGAATTATAGGTGTGTACCATACCCATGTGACTTTGTATTTTAGTGTACAGTTTGATGAGAATAAGTACCTTTTACTATTTTTGTGTATCTTGTTAGAATTTTTCAGTAAGCATTAAGGAAAGTGAGACTGATTAATAACCAGTTACCTCATTAAACACTCTTGGTCAAACAATACCTGTGCCAGCTCTAGCCCAGCCTTCCCTTTGCCTGAGGCCCTAGCCTTTTCTGCACTGCCCAGGGAACCCTGGTTAGAGAGGAAATGATGTTTAATCCTTGCCCTGCCTTTTATCTTTTCCCAGATGGTAATGTGCCTGCAGCGATCATGGGGCTCTGGCTAGCTTCTGGCCTTCTTTCACTCCAAGTGAGACATAAGCAGAGAGGCTTCCTGCCCTCTGGAAGCCCACCACACTTCTCAGCTGGACACATGCCTTCTGTCTGTCCACATACTCTGATACACCCTTCTGACTTTAACATCCATGTCCACGCCCCATAACTGCCCCGGGTTCTTTGCCCAGAAACAGTAGTTCAAAGGAAGCCCCCATCACCTGTGATCGCAGGTCACTTGTGGAGAATTGGCTTTTAGAGTGCAGAAGTGGAATCCAGCCTCTGGCCAATTACTAGCTAAGTGACCTTAGATTAAGGTTAACTACTAAAGGCTCTGAACCTCAGTTTCTTGGAACACAAAATGGCAATAATTATTCTCTCCACTGGTATTTGAAAAGGAATTTGCTGTGGCTTTGTTTATCCAGAGTATTAAGTGCAATCTATTCCTAGTTTCTAAAGGCTCTTAATGATGTGGCCTCAGTTGGCCCACCCAGTAGGCACAGTTCCTTTGTGCTTAGCGTAACATTGAACAAATAGGTCTAAATAGATACTTTTATGGGTTTAGCACACTGTCATAAACACACTCTGTTTCATGCTGTTGTCTTCCCTTGCTGTTCTGTGCCTGGCGTCCCAGCACGTTGCAACTCCCATTTGCCTTTACATTCTTTGGTGGAGGCCACCCAGAACCATGTCCTTAGTGGGAGTTCTTCACACAGCAGATACATCAGGCTACTCGGTGGGAAGGGGAGGTACAGTAGCACTGCTGCAGGAGAAAGAAAGCCAGCGTGCCAGGCTGAAGCACAGAACTCGGTCACCAGGCTCTCAAAGCGCTCGTTCCTGGCTTTGGAGAGCTTGCGCCTGGCTCGCTGAAGATGGACTTTGCATCCCCTGATCAGGGTTCTGTGGGCTTCGAGTCCAGTGCTGCAGCCGCTCTTTCTCCAATGCTGGCTGTTATGGCTTGTGTCTACCTGTCCCTCAAAGCCTGCTGCAGTCATAGGTGGGGTTTTTCAGAGGTGGCTGGATCTGGAGTGTGCTGCAGGGACTGACTTGTGCTGCAGTGCTGGGCTCAAGGGCACTCGGACTACAGGGGTGAGTGCTGCCCACCTGAGTAGTCTGGAGAGCATAAGAGAGCAGAGAGATACTGTGACGGTCGAGGGCCCTTGTTGCTTCTGCTGTTTGCGTGCCATGAGCTGTTTCCCTGTGCAGTGCCCTCTGCCACTGCACCCTGCCTTGGCGCCAGCTGTGGACTGAAACCATGATGAACTGAACTGAGTGATTAGCCTTTCCTCTCTTTTGGGTTTTGGGCATTTTACCTCAACAAGAAAAATAACCAAAACACTGGTGATTGTACCTCATTAACTTGGCTTTGCGGAATAATTTTTTTTTTTTTTTTTGGTCTTTCTGAGACACGGTCTTGCTGTACAGCTCAGGCTGGGCTTGAGCTCGCTTTGTATCCCAGGCTGGCCGTGAACTCACAACTGTCCTCAGCCTTCCTAGCGCCAGGATTACAGGTGTGTCCCACCACCCCAGCTTATGCCAAACAAATCTTGAGTATACCTTTTTAGTCGTTTCTTAGCTGATGTGCCCCCTTGTGTGTCGGTGTGATGCTGTGTAAGCACCCATTAACAAAACACTAAAATGGTTGACTTTTTCTTCCTTTCCTCCCCATCCCCCTCTCTCCCTTCCTCTCTTTTTTTATTTCTTTCTGAGAGAGGGTCTTGCCAAATGGTCTTACTGTATGCTATGTGGAGTGTGTGGAAGTCCTTCTGCCTCAGCCTCCTAATCTTGAGTGCGGGATCCCAGGAGAGTTATCACCACCATGCCACAGCAGAAATGGCCAACCGTTGAAAAGAGCTTTATTAGTTAACACAGTTCTGGGTCTAGTTGGTAGTCAGAAATGCACTGTATTGGCATGCATCTTGCCTCATGCTTAGGTGGTGTGAGTTTTAAACTTTTATATTTTGCTTTTTTTTTTTTTTTTTTTTAAACAACTCAACCAGCCAGGCATGGTGGCCTGTTGTGCCTGTAACCTCACCAGTCTGGAGGTGGAGACAGGAGGCTTACCATGATTTGAGGTAAGCCTGGGTTACACAGTGAGAACTCGTCTCCAAAAAAGAAGAGAACCCAGCCAAGCTGCCAGTATAGTGACTAAAATTTTTCATTTTAACGTTTTCTTTGGCTATATTTATCTTTTTAAGTCTTAAGCCCAGTTAAATAGTGTGCAATTTTTCTCTACAATTTGCTCCTTTGTGCCTAAAGCTTTGCACCCTTTCAACAAGATTCCTCAGCCCCTGCTGACTGTCTTTTTGCCCTGTGAGTTCTGCACTGTTAAATTCCACACATAGATAGAAGTCACGTGGTCTTTCTGTGCCTGGCTTTTACATTTAGCATGATGGCCTCGAGATTCATCCATGCTATTTATTGCAGATAGGGTTTCATTCTGTTTCAAGGATGACTATTCCCTGTGTGTACATATGTACATGAGATACACACACACACAACCATGTTTGTGTGTGTGTATCACATTTTCTTCATCCATCTGTCCATGGACAAAATAGTGTTTTTAAAAGAATATTTTTTAAACCTGAATGTTTGGCTTCTTAAAACGTAAAATAACATGTACATTGTACTTTGCATGCAACAGCACATCAGTTAAACATATCACTTATCTTGACCATTTTTTGAACTAAAATCAGGGTACATTGTTTGCTAGATTTTTAAAATGTTAATGAGGTAATATAGCAGAAGTCATTTCTTATTTAGCATATAATGTCTCAGCGCAGGTAGTGCTTGGGATAATGTGTGTGTGTGGGGGGGGTTACCAGGGATTGAATTTAGGACCTTGTGCTTGCCAGGCAAGCACTTATTCCACTGAACTACCTCCTGGGCCTGTGATTAACAGTACTTCTGAGAGAGTGAATAGGTCAGAAAGAGTTTGGGTTTTGCGCTGTTCTTTGAGGATTGAAAGTCAACATTTTATTTGTGTATGTGTTAATGTGAACACAGGGTCTGTGGTTTACTGATAATTCTTGAAGATTTTTACCATGAAGTATTTAGGATTTCCTCACTTTTTTTTTTTTACTATTTTTGTAGTCCAGGTTGCTTCATTCATTGACATTTGAATGTAGTTTGTTTCAGAATAGGGTGATACTTCGGGATTTTTTATTTTTTTTTTTTTTTTTTTTTTTTTTTTTTTGGTGGGATTTTTCATTTCTTAAGAGACTGGTTTTTGGTCACCTCAAGGAAGTAGTAAAGAGAACTTTGAATTGTTAAAAAGAACTGTGCAGCATGGTCCTAGGCATTTTTAATCTCCATCTTTTAGTTTTCTTTTTTATTGCATGCTAACATAATTTAAGGCTCAAACATCTTACAGTTTGGCATTAGATGCCTTCCTGTCACGGAAGCAAAATTCCAGACACCCACAGCATAAAGAAGACAAAGTTCAGTTTGTGTAGGATTAGATCCAAAGCGCTCCTGCCCCCGCCGGCCGCTGTGCTCAGCCCCTGGGTCCCGTCCTCTGCATCCTGGTGCCTGGTGCCACCGGTAGAGCAGCGCCTCTCTGCCAGGTGTGCCCACTGCTCCGTTGCTGCTTTGCAGCCTTTCAGCCATGGGCTGAATCTTCTGAAAATGGTAAATCAAACCTCCTCTTCCGTTGCTGGTGCTGGAACTTGCTTCTGTATGTAACTCTCTTTTCTTTTGGAGTTACTACTTTTACTTTCCCCTTCTTTTTTTTTTTTTAATTTTATTTATTTATTTGTGTGTGGCCAACTCAGCCCACCAGGGGGCGGGGCTGGCTGGCATGTGGTGCTGAGGGATTGAACCGCAGTCACTGTGCTAAGCTTGTTCTAAGTAGGTGCTTTAGACCACTGAGCCATCTCACCAGCCCTACTTTCCCCTTCTGATAGCGTCTCACATCCCTTCATTTCTATACTACACATTTTCTACATAGTTGTCTAAATGTTCCCAGAAGACAATCAGAAGCTTGGCTTTTGCATGAATTGTATCTTTTTTGGAGCTTTTTGACTTGTTCAGGGTGGACAGGCTCCTTGCTGAGTCTGTACCCGGGCATCACGTCAGGCTCTTTTGTCAGTCAATCTTGAACACTGTAGTGATCTTCATTGCTTTTTATTTCTTTTATCTCTCTTCGCCTTGTACATTCCATAATAATTTCTTGGGGCAAAGGAATTCTTCAGAGATAAATGTGGGAAGATTTCCGTTCTTGGAGTGCATTTGACTGATGGTTTGAGTGTGGAATTTGTACTCAAAATCATTTTGAAGACATTGCCCCAGAACCAAGTTATTCCTACTGCTGGGTGTTGAAATCCAAAGTCAGTTGATGCAGAGTTCCTTGCGTATTACCTTTTCTGTCCGTGGAAATCTGAATATGCCTTGCATAGGTGTATTTTCTAAGTACTATGTCCTTTCAATTTGAAAACTCAGAACATAGAAAGTTTTCTCAAATTTCTGGGTTTCTGTTCACCCTTTCTGGATCACTGCTACTATTCCAATTTTGAACCTTCTTAGGGTCCTTTAAAATTTGTGTATTTTTTCTGTTTCAACCTGTCATTTCCTTCTTAAGCAGATTTCATCTTTGCCCTTCACAGAGTTTTCTTAATCTTATTTGGCCTTATTTTATTAACGTGGTGTTCTCTGCCTCTCTGAATGTTAATGATAAGCCTATTTTGAAATTTCCTTTTCTCTGTAACCTTGGTAAAACTGGCTACCTTCTAGTTTGTATTTTGTCTGAGTCACAAAGGAACTGTCTTCCTTGGCATCTTGCATTTATTTCACAAGCCTTTAATATCAGTTTATTGAGATCGTTCCTCTGGACAGTTCCATATTGCCCAGAGACTGGCTGGAGAGTGGAGATCAGGCTGTCTTTTGGGGAGGTGAGTGCTTTCCAGACTTGTTACTGTTGTCTTCTTACTCCTTACTCCTTTCCTTATCTTTAGAGGTTTATGGCTTATTGGAATGTTGGTGGATTTCAGAAGAGTAAAAGTTGATGATGTATCCAATCTATGATCTTTATGTGTATGTTCTGAGAAATGTCTCCCTCATACCCCATCTAACGCTTAAATTAGGGTTATACCTGTTTCTTTCAAAAAAAAAAACCCAAAAAACAAAAAACTGGGCTGGCAAGATAGCTCAGCCAACTAAGCGCCTGCTTAGGCAATTGCGGGGACCGGGGTGCCACGCTGGGCGTGCTGAGCCAGGGACAGACAGGCCAGGCGTGGTGGTGCACACCTAAACCCTAGCGCTGGGGAGGCTGAAAGCAGTATCACTACAAGTCCGAGCTGCTTAGTGAGACCCTGTACCAAATACATTAAAACAAAACAAAACAATAAAAACCATAAATCCCCCCCCCACACACACACTTTATATTTCCTATCCTTCCATATTGGCTCCAAACCCCATTTGGGACCTGAAAGCCAAACTTCTCACCTTGGACTTAAGAAGCAACTGTCTTCTCTCTTAATCACAGTTTTTCTCTGCCTTTTGCATATAACCTGTCCTAAATAGTTACATACCTTAGTTCTCTGAGTTTGTTTTCTTAGAATATGACCTTTTTGTTAGAACCTTTCTCTAGTTGGAGATACTCATTTATAGTTTCTTGATATTAAATGACTGTTGGGGTTGTTTTGGGAAACGATGATGCCAACGTAAGGTCATGTATACATAGTCATGTGTTAATTTAAAAGCCAGATTGGGGACTGAGCAGGGCCATTGGTGGAAGTCCATTGTATCTGCTTACCAAGTCCTATGCTAGACTTGTTAGATTGGGCAGCTACAAAATGTCACATGATGTCAGTGCTTAGCCTGTGGGCATTTTCAGTGGCTGCTGCAACACTTGTCTGCTATTGGGCTAGAAGGGTGTAAACAGCACCAGGCATGACCCTCCCCTCTACGCCTACATTTTAAGGCTCACCCATTCAGTCTTACAGCCTCCTTTTCTGTCCAAGCCATTTGGGGCCAAGAAAGTCACTAGAGACTCCCTGAGTGCACTAAGTAGCTCTCCTCACCCCTGACCCTGCTACTTCCTGGTAGTTCAGTGTTAGAGGTCTCTGGAGTGAAGAGGGAAAAACAAAGAGGTTACAGAGGCCTCAGCTTCTCAAGAGCGTTGAGCAGTGGGTAACACTGTATCCCCAAGCACAGCTTGGCCTCACATTCAGTGTGGGTCACTCCAGTGACTGCTGCACTTGCCAGTGCCTAGTGCTGCTGTGAACTAAATGGAATATAGTGGATGTCAGAGTGGGTCTGAATTCCTGGACCTTGTGAAGAACAAACCTAAATTCTGAGTTGAAGAAAGTAGGTGTCTGATTCTATACCTGCTTTTTGGCTTTAGGAGGAAAGGAAAGAACAACAAAAACAAAACACGATTTCCTGTTCTCTTTGCAATTTAGGGTTGCAATAGTGGGAGCAGTCAGTTGAACTGAGACACCTGTTTCCCACTAAGCTGTCTTCATCAGGGTGGGGGTTCTCAGCACTTCTGTTGTAACATTATTAATGAAATCTACCCCCTACACTAAGGGCTTTGTTTCGTATATGTTTATTTGTACCTAGCTCATTTCTGCAAATAAAGTGAATACTTAATAACTTAAATTTTAATAATATCTCTTGGCAAATCACAGATTTTCTTGTTTCTATATAATTTCACCTTCCATCCAAATGTGAAAGGGAAGTGGAAATGAAGTAGAAAGGCAGACCTCATGAAACAGCTCTTACAGCGACTACAAAGACACAACTTCATTAAACTCTGTGGGTGCTGTGGAAAGAATATCCTGTTAGGAAGCCAGGACTGTCTTGGCCAGAGCTGACTGATCTTCAAGCTTAATGGCAGTTATACAAGCAAATCATTCAACCTTCTGAATCTGTTTACCAATCTTTAAGATAGATAGGATACCTTTTATAATTCAAAGAATTTGAGTAAGAGTGTTTTATGAAAGAACTTTAAAAATTACATTTTTCTGCAATTATTAGGGTTTGGCTTTGTTTTCTGTTCTTAGAATGATACTTTAAATGCACACTCACTAGATCAGGATCAGAACAAATCTGTGATACATTCTGGAGAACAACTCAGACTTTTTTGCTTATATAAATTATTTTCAACTTTATTCATTTGTAATTATTTGACTAGATGGGTGGAAATGCTGTTTATTTAAGTTTCCTTTCCTCCTGTTTTTATAAGGATTTTTTTTTTTTTTTTTTTTTGCTCCTCGAATGCCTTCAGGGCACTTTTGGCTGGCTGGAGGGTTGTGGGGATCGAACTACAACAACCTGAGGCTGACAGCTTTGTGGAAGCAGCCATTTAAAGAACTGAGCTAGGGCCAGTCCCCCTCTTCCTCCTGTTCTTAATGCAGAATCACTGTCTTAGAAGCAGGGACTCCTGTGTGAGCTGTCAGGTCCACCAGGCTCCTTTTAAAGCCAGATTTGTTTCCCCATGGTTGGGAATAAATTTGAGCCCTTTGCTTTACACCATTGCTGGGTTTGCAGTCTCTTCTGAGAGATAATTCCTCAGCTCCCTATCTTGAGCACAGTTTCTGGAAAGAGGTTGGGAAAGAGCACCTGAATAGAAGAGAAGTGGGAAGGCAAGACAGTGAGGTGAGGTCCCATCATTCTAGGTTATTTCCAAGTTTTCAAGTTAAATGTCAGGTGAAGGTTTTTATCATAGGGTCACGTCTCTTTGTCAGCATGACTACAGAGACTTTGAAGACTGGAACACTGTAGTCACTACTGATTTTCAGAGAATTTAATTGGGAATAAGAACAGTTGGAAGACATATTCTGTGAACAGTAGTTCTAGATTTTTAACTCAAAGATGTAGTATAAATTTGAGTATCCCTAATCTGAAAGTCCAAAATGCTTCCAAGTGCAAAAGTGTGTGAGTTTTTTTTTTGTTTGTTTGTTTTTTTATAGTACAGACATTATACAAATAGAAGATTTACACCTGGCCTTGTATGACATCACAGCCAAAATTCAGGTAGACCAAAAATATTGTCCGGCATTACCTTCAGGTTGTGTGAAGTATGCCTGAAGCATCCGTGAATTTCAGCTTATACTTGGGTCTGTCACTGAGCTAGCTCATTGTGGCATGCACATAGCCCCAAGTCCCCAGATACCCAGAATCCAAAACACTTTTGTTTTCCCAAGCATTTTGGATGAGGTGTGCTCAACCTGGGTAGCAGTTGGTTGCTGTTATATTTAGGCTCTAATAAATAATAATGCACATGTCAGAAGGCCTTTCCTGGAATGTCAAGCTGCTGTGTTCTGAAACATTGAGAACTAGGTTTTAAGCAAAACAAATGTTGCTAATACTGAGTGGCTAGAGTAAGGATACTGACAGCCCAGCCTATTCCCTAAACACAGCGGCTTTCTAGTCAGAAACCCTATTTACCCACAATATCCCGTACTCTTACTGCTTTACTTTCTGTTACTAGGTGAATTAGATTCCATCATTTTCACTTTTTTTTATTTCATTTTTACCTTTTGTTGTTGTTTAGATTTTTCCTCATCCTCCAGGTCTAGCCACTACTAAGTTTGTTTGGTTTGTGTCATATATCCTATGTATAATGTACATGTATGAATATATATTACGAATCCTATGAAAGTGAGGTTTTTATACTGTTATGGAATTTCCCCCTGATTAATACATTATGTATTTCTTTCCCTGTTTGGTATGCATACCCATCTTATTCTGGTGTATTACCGTATAATTGCATCATAATTTATATAACCTATCTCCTGCCAGCAATTTTACTCATTCCAAATTTTTTAATTGCAATTATTTTCATTATACATAATAAAGGCTTTATAAAATGTTCATGCTATAGCCATTGCATATGTCATTTTCTTAGGATAAGTGTTCTGAGAGGGAAAATTTGTTTCAAAGGGTTTGCTAGAAAATTTTGCCATTCTGATGAGAAAAAGGTTACCAATATTTTGAGTTTATCTCTCCCTTTTTATAGACATGGTTCATGCTTTTTGTTCACCATTTGCTTTGTGTTTGTACATCTGTGTTTCATTTTTAAGTGATACCTCCACATCATTGCCCCAGAGGGATATTCCTGAGATTCTGAATTCAGTCACTGAAATTTGTTTAAAGGTACAAGGGATAACAGGAAGTTGAAGAATAGTAAAAGGTGTACCTTATCAAACTAACTTGTACTGTGGGATGTGCCTACTGGGAAACTCTTGGGCAGTGGGTAAAATACTTGATGGTTGGGGTTTCCATGCTGCTTCAGAATTATGCCATCCAAAGAATTGTTAGTGATTGAGGCTGCTCTTGGGGGTGTATACTGTTTATTATTGTTGCATAACTAACCCCTTAAGTATGTGGAATAAAACAACTGACGCCGTTTATGATTACTGCAACCTTTCCTAGATCTGAAGCCTGCCTGAGGCTGGGCTCAGTTGACTCTCCCATTCTGAGGCAGTTCTGGAAGATACAGGGCCTCAGTTTTTGGAGGGGGCTCTCCCTCACACACCTGAGTTGGGAAGACAAAGAAATGCAGGCCACTTAAGCGATTGACATGGTCTTTCCATGTGGACTCTGAATTATGAAAGTCTAAGACTAGTCAAATCACCTACATGGTGGTTAGGGTCTCCAAGGCACACAGCGAAAGAGATCTACAGCTACATGTAAGTCAAGGGATAACCATCTCTGGGGGGGGGGGGGGGGGGGGGGGGGGGGGGGGGGGGGGGGGGGGGGGGGGGGGGGGGGGGGGGGGGGGGGGGGGGGGGGGGGGGGGGGGGGGGACAGATTGGGAAGCCAATGCTGCATTTTTATTTATTTATTGTATTTTTAGGGAACGGTCTACAAGGTGTTCAGGGTCTCACTACTAGATCGGACTCAGTGGTCCACCTGTTTATAGCCTCCTAAGAGCTGGGATTATAGGTGCATGCCACCACGCCCAATCTCAATTGCTGGATCAGCACGACCCAGGGGTGGGGCTGGTATGGCAGGCCCTGGGATCGAATCCCTGGCCCCTGGCCCCTGTACCTGTTTGCAGGCACTTTAATCCGCTGAGCTATCTGGCCGGCCCTTTGCATTTCTTTTTAATACAGATGCCACTGACCTATGTTTGGAGAGAGGATAATTAGGCTCTTACCTATCTCTTGGAGAAGTTTCAAGGCATCTGTAGTATAAAACCATCCTGGGAGTAAATTTACCTGCACTTACATACAGAGAGATGTGGGTCAGACACTGACAGTCTCTGTTGCAAGTTGTCAAGGTACACGTGGCTTCCCCTTTCCAAAACTATGTAACTGTTCACTTAGTTTTTTCTAGTTGTTAAAGTTTTTAGTTTTTGTTTTGTCTTTAATATTTAGGAAGAGTAGAGCCCAACAGTTATTTTAATGTGTAGCCAGATGGAGTCGTTTCAAAAATTATGCCTTCAAAATGAGTGGAGGGCTTGCCTGCCATGCCCAGTCTGTGAGCCTGGATCCCCAGCATGGAAGAAAAAATGCACTCCAGACCTCAGGAGCTTTTGATTATATGGTTAATAATTACTGATTCCTACTACATTGAAAATTAAAGCAAACATCAAAATTAGAACAATAAGTATAAATAGTATTTTAAGATAATTTTTCCAAAATTAAAGAGCTTAGAAGGCTAGCTCTGTTTCACATATTTGCAAATTGCGTTACCGTCTGACTTAATAGAAGACAGCTGGACTTTTCAGGTCTGCTTCTGCATCTGACTGTTGGGGCACCGCAGCTGCCACGGCCCCAGCAACACCTCGTGGTACAGTTGGGAGAGAGTGAATGGGCGTAAAAATGGCAGACTCTTAATTTGTGAGCAGATGACCTGGTGGCTTCCTGGAAATGGTCTTGGGACAACCGCTCGGCCTTTCCCTGATGGAAATGGCATTTCTAGCCAGGGCATCCTGGAGTTCTGTCCTGAAGGAAGCAGCAGGGAGCAAACAGAGATGTCCTGCGAGGACGGTGCAGATGAGGATGAGGCAGCAAGAAGACAGCTGGGTGAGGGGATGCACACATGTGGGAGGCTGAGGCAGGAGGACCACAAGGTGGGGCACCAGGAATGTGCCTTAGTGTGAAGGCCTTGGGTTCAGTTCAAGGAAGGAGGGAGAAATGTGGGAGGGAAGGAAGCTGCCACAATTCCTGGGCAGCACAGAAGTGTTCTGAGCTCCTCTTACAAGTAGAGTAACCATGATGGGTTTTCTTTTGTTGTGTTGTGTTGTTTTGTTTTTGTGAGCGGGTCTCACTATGTAATATAGGTCAGCTGGCCTCTTAAATCAGTGGGAACCTGTTGTCGCAGCCTCCTGAGTGCTGGAATTACAGGCATGTGCCACCCTGCCATGTTAGAATACCTTCTAGAGCAGATTTACCAAATGGTAAAATCATAGGTTTATATTACACAGCAAAGTAGCCTAAAGATCACTGCATAAGATTAGATAACTTTAGCAAAATGCTGAAGCTTGTTTCTTGCACCTTAACACCTGTGTCAAGTCCCATTATTCACAAAGACCTTGCCGTCACCTGCCTGCTCCCCATTTTCACACAGTCCCAGTCTAACACTGGCAAGTTGACACAAGAGACAAAAGTGTGTGTGAATGAGAAATCTTTAGTTAAAATTAATTTTATAATTGAAGGTATTAGAATTGAGTGAAACCTTAATAAGAATTCCTTAATAAGAATTGTGATACTCTCTAATAAAAGTTTTCCTTACGACAGTGTTGTTTTTAGTGTTTGGCACAAAATGTTTTTACAGGGCACAAGGGGTAACTTTTTTTTTTTTTTTTTATTTGTGTGTGTGTGTGGGGGCAGCTCAGCCCACCAGGGGACGGGGCTGGCTGGCATGTGGTGCTGGGGGATTGAACCGCGGTCCCTGTGCTTTGCTGAGCTTGTTCTAAGTAGGTGCTTTAGACCACTGAGCCATCTCACCAGCCCCACAAGGGGTAACTCTTAAACAGTTTGAACGCGATTTACTTCCCCCCGCCTTTCACACACCCATAATATAGTCATCATTGCAGAATTGGTCATGTCCTGTGAACTGATAACTTTAAGAACCAAAACTGAATCCTTAATGGGTGGAGGGGTCATTTCTCTTCATTTTATACAACTCCAAAATATTTGATTGGGTAGTATCTTAACAACGATGGGTTGTACAGAAAATAATTTAATAGTGAATCAGCCAGTTGCATAAGACAGAAACTTCTCTTTCTAAAAAGGTCTGGGCAGATGGTTCAGGAATAGGCCTCTTTACAGTGTCAGAAGCCCAATTTTTTTCTATTTTTGCTTGACCAGTTGTGGCCGTCAGCTACTTGTGTTATCATTTAGATCTAGAATGGCCTCCTAAGTCTGGTGTTCAAAGGTGGGGCTCTGTGGAAGGTGTTTTTCCTTTTTTTAAAAAAGGCATCCAGCGTCATCATTTTCTATTTTCTTTTTTCTTTTTTTTTTTTTTTTTGAATACAGGGTCTCGCTGCACATTTTAAACTGTAGCGATCTTCCTGTCTCACCCTCACTAGTGCTGAGATTACAGGTAATGCACAACCACACCCTATTCTGGGGCCGGTACAGCATAACTGAGGCTCTGGGGGTGTATGGCATGCAGTACTGGGAATCAACTCAGGAAAGTGTGTGTGTGTGTGTGTGTGTGTGTGTGTGTGTGTTTCTGTATTTCAGGGAATGGTCTACAGGGTGCTCAGGGTCTCACTACTAGATAGGACTCATAGTGATTCTCCTATTTACAGTCTCCCAACTGCTGGGATTACAGGCATGCACCACCATGCCCAGTCTCAATCGCTGCCTCAGTGACCCCTGGGGCAGGGCCTGAATGGCAGGCCCAGGGATCAAACACCTAATCCACTGAGCTGTTTGGCCGGCCCTAGGAAGGTGTTTTTTACCAGTGGATGTGTAAGTTCTCAGCTAATTGTGATGGTAGAATGTGGGGTGTGGGTAGGAGAGGTGTGGCCCTGGGAGTGTGGGCCTTTGAAGGGTTGTCTCCCTTCCTCCTTCTGTAGGCTTCCTGGCTGTGATGAAGTAGTGAGTTTTATAATACACACTTACCTTGCTTTTTTTCCCCGGAGCCTCTCCCCTCCCTTCAACCCATCCCTCCTTATTTACAGAAGCTTTGAGAAATTGATCATGTTATTTGTTTAGTCATTCAGACAGTGGTTGTATACATGCCAGCAGAAGCAC
>NW_004524635.1:3754879-3765914 GCF_000260255.1 Octodon degus
TGGCATGTGGTGCTGGGGGATTGAACCGTGATCCCTGATGCCTTGCCAAGCTTGTTCTAAGTAGGTGCTTTAGACCACTGAGCCATCTCTCCAGCCCCACATGAGAAACATTCTAAGTCAGGCCTGTGTAGCTCCTCCAGAGAAGAACTATTGTTGGATCCACCTTTACCGAATGTACCCACCTAGTATATAGGATATAACTTTTTTGAGACACATGGGATAATGATCTTTTCATTCTAATGAAAGCTCTTGTAGTGGAACTAGTTTAACTTTTCATTTGTTGCTTATTCACCCACACCACATGATTAAAGCATGTTAGCTCAGTTTACTAAAAACTTTCATAATCCAGCTATTCCTAATTCATAGTACTGACTCCATGATGTCTGCTCTTCGCAGTCTTTACTTACTGAAATGTCTTGACCAATTTTTCTTTTTCTCTCTCTCTTTTTTTTTTTTTATGTGGAACCAGGGATTGAAAGGCCCTTGTACTTGCCGGGCAAGTGCTTATTCTACTGAGCTATCTCCCCAGCCCCTTAACCAATTTATTTTTGAAGCCGTTGTCTTTTAAAAATTGTCTTTATTCTGTGTGCATGTAATTACTGGGATGTCAGTCTCCAGATAAATTGGACTGTTAAACTGCTTTCTAAAGCAGTAGTATATATAGTAAAATTAGAACTGAATGACTAGCTGGGCAAAATTGGGCCTTTGTGGCATTGTAATTACTTCCTCTAATTTAAAAACATTGTGTAATCCTAAGCAATGATACATATTTGAACATTTGAATAAATAGTTACCTGATATAAAACCAGGCCCTAAATTATGTATAGGAAATTATTGCTCTGATATCAGAGAAAAATCATGCACCCAAGTGACTGGCATTTTGTGTAAATATCCCCGTATTTGTTTTCTTTCTGATTTGGAACAAATTTTAAAAGTCAATTCCATAGCTTCCAAAGGCCACAAGGTACAGACATTTTTTTGGAGGGACTGGGGTGTGATTCAGCTGTAGAGTGCTTGCCTAGCATGCGTGAAGCCCCAGGTTTGATCCCCAACACTGGGGGGGTGAGGGCAGATCCCTTTGGATGTTTGTATACTTCGTGACAAACATAGCAGGCTGCATTTTCTCAGCGTTCCATAATAGGAGTTGGGGACCATGTGGGGAGTCCATGCAGTGGACTCTCCATAGTTTCATACTTAAGTGCTTGAGTCTCTTCCCATTAGGAAATGCACGGAGAATCTTTTTGGTAGGTCTACAAGGTCTTCCCAAGGTAGAGCCACCTGACTGGTCGGTGCATCTCTGGAATTCTGGAGTGTCTTCCTTTCCTCTTCCCCCACCTAGGATGAGACGATGAGATGCCCGCTGGCTTGGTTGGTAGAACTGTGAGAGCAGTTGAAAAGCACTCAGCCAAACCATGTCACGAACTGTTAATGTCTTTAGTGAGGTTTTCTAACATTTTTTCAAGTTCTTTCTACCATTCACTTCTATGTTACAAATGGTTGTTTTAGGAAGAAATAGAGTGCAAGAAGTTGTTCGTTTTTATAAAATTCCTCTGGCTGTGCCAAGTAGAGCTGATAGGGAAAAGGCAATTTTCACCTCCTAGATTTGGAGATCATTGTTGAGGGAGAAGATGAACTTTTGATACAGATTGCTACCTCCTTAGTTTATCATACTGTCTGTGAACTCAGTAAAGGACAAATGAATTTTTGAGTCATATTTGTCATAGGTAATATAGATCTGATTGTAGACTTTCTTATAGCATTTTGTAGATTTTTTTCTTCACTCTAAATAGAACTAAACATAATCTGGGTTGATACATGTTTCTTACTACAAAGCATGTAGACAGCAAAGAAGAGCACTACATAAAATACAAGTGGCAGTTTAAAGCTAGAAAGTAGAGTTGGTATATCTACATCATCACCTAATGTTCCTCAGAGCTGACTTGTAAAACTTGAAATATATATAGGAATTATTTGGGGATCTTTAAATGTAGATTATTTATGGTGGAGTAAAGTCTGACATCTGTTTGGGGCAGGGGCAGCACTGAACTAAGGCATCATGCTTACTTGGCTGCTGAGCTTTTGTTTTGAGACAGGATCTTGCTAAGTTAACGGCCTTGAACTTGCAATCCTTTGACATCATCCTCCCAAAGTAGTTAAAAGCATGAACACTGCACCTACATGTCTGCATTCTAACCAACTTGAAGAGATGCTGATGTGTTGCTTGTTGAGTGTGTCTGAAGGACATTCAGGGTATATGCACATTTAATAACCACAGATATTAAAACTTTTCCTGCGCCAGGCACAGAACAGTAAAGTGAAAGGATGAACACTGGAATCTGACAACAGATTTAAACTGAAGTTCTCTGCTTTACTAGCTTAACATTGGGCAAATTTTCTCTAAGGCAAGGTTTCCCTGCCTCGGCACTATTGATAAGTTAGGCTGAAATAGTCCTTTGTCATGGGGTCTGTCAGATGTGTTGTAGGATGTGTAATACTATACCTAGCCAGTGCTACTAGAATCCAACAGTACTCGTCCCTTCCAGTTGTGACAATCCGGAGATGACTACAGATGCCAATGTTTTAAATTACTCTTTGATTGAGAACCACTGTTGTAAAGGCTATTGTTGAGAGTGGAAATTGGGAGAGGGAGCTAATGATGTATTTAATCTGAGTAGTATGCTTTATCATGAAGCTTCTACAAGACAGACAAGGGGCAGGGAGATAGCTCAATAGAATAATAAGCACTTCCCTGGCAAGCGCAAGGGCCTGAGTTCAGTTCCCAGTTCTAGGGGAAAAAAAAACCAAACAACTACAAGACAGACAAGTAGGTAGTCAGCAATCTTTACTACATCTTCTTTCTGACGCTATCAATAGTTTATTATCAAGAATTACTTGCAATTTTTAGGTAGGTAGATGTGAACGCATAGTACAGTTGGTCCTGTTTCTGCCTGTTTTTGGAATATGTTGTTACACTTTAGCTGCTCTGCCTCTTTGTTCACTCTTGTATTGATTGTTGCTATTCCTAACTAAGCCTTTAAAATTATAGCTAAAATAACATCTAAGTTAGAGGTTTGTGTGTCAATAAGCCAAGGGTTTTTGTGCTAATGAAACATTTAAAAAGTGGTTCCTAACTTTGCTTCAGGATGTTTTTGATCAGAAGTCCTAATAGTGTCTGAAATTTGAAACTCTGGCTTTTGATGTTGAAATGGAAGAACAGAGTAGTCTGTAGTTAAATACTGAGGATGGAAGTAGGGGATGAAACACAAACAAAAGCAAAGTGAAGCTTAACATGTTTCTGCCAGCTTGAACCACCAGTGGGTCGTGCTTGTGTGTCTGTCCCATTGGGCAGCTTGTACCACTTTTCATACAGTGGGACAGTCATGCATGTATCACCAGTGGTTCAAGCCCCACCTGGCAGTGCAGTGTATCAGTTTTGACCAAAGACAGTATAGGGAGCCACTGAGCTATCTTCCATCCCAGCCCTTTTAAAATTTTTGACACAGGGTCTTGCTAAAGTTGCATGCATCTAGTGATAGTCTTTTACAATTTTTTTTTTTTATTAATTTCTTAGGGTTTACCCTATATAACTTGTATTTTGTACTATATATAACTTGTAAAAGTAATTAGCAGTTAATAGCTTTGGGCATTGTATAGTATCAAAGCTGCATAACATCTGTACAGCCTTGTCAAGGGTAACTCAAGTGAATAAAGGTCTCTGAGGGACCTAGGAAAAGTTGCCAAAGGTGCCAGTGGAGATGTTACTGATCAGTCCTGTCTTGTGTCTTGTGAGTAATCCTTGCATTTAAGGTTTACATATGCATGAAATCAGAAGACACTATAGGAATAAAATACTGTGTCAGAAGAATGTCTTAAATTGATATTTTTACTTTTTATTTATTATTATTTATTTGATAGAGAGTCTCATGTCTCAGCCTCCCCAGCAGGGCTGGAACAGCATGTGGTACCGGGGAATTGAACTCATGTCCTTGTGCTTGCCAGTCAGGCACTTAGAGCTATCTCCCCAGCCCTTCTATTAAAGTTTTATATTTTATTTTGAAGTGTTTTGGTTTCAAAGAAATCTTAAATCTCTTAAAATCTAAATGACGTAGCCAGGTTTCTTAGTATCTAAAACTCTTCATACAGATTGACAGTTAAATTTTAGCATCCTCAAACAGCAATAATTTGGCCTCAAGGTGCGGGGGGGGGGGGTGTTCTCTTATAATCCCTGTGATACTTTAAACAATTGGCTTTAAAAAACTCATGCAAAACTGAGGTGGGGAGATAGCTCAGTAGTTTAAGCACCTGCCTGGCAAGTGCAAAGACCTGGGTTTAGTCCCTGTACCAAATGCTGTGCTGGCCCTGGAACCCTGCAAACCCAGCGTGGTGGTGCACATTTTATAATCCCAGCACTGGAGAGGCCAAGAGAGGAGGAGCACTATGAGTCTCAGCTACATAGCAAGACCCTGAACCAAATGAGTACGTGCATCTGAATGAATGAATGAATGAATGAATGAATGAATGAATGAATGAAACTGAGATGACTTAATCAAAATAAATGCCCAGGTGAGGACAGAGTTAGACAAGGCAAAATGGTGAAGTGCATGTTATTCCTGTTTTTGCTTAGTATGTGGAACTTTCCTATTTGTAATCATGCAGATTGGCTATTTAAATTACATGCTTTTCTAAAGTGTACTACACTAGGGAGGTGGCTCAGTAGAATAAGTGCTTGCCTGGCAAGTGCAAGGGCCTGAGTTCAATCCCAGTTCCGCGCCCCCCCGCCCCCCAAAAGGACTACAGCCAGTGCTTGAAATTGAAGTTAGGTTTTTTGCTGTGTTACCAAAAGTATCTGCTATTAGAGGGGACAGAAGGCTAGTAAAGGCGCACCTCGCTGACCTGAGGGTAGATCCTACTGAGCAGGGCCAAAGACGCTGGACAGGTCCTTTCTCAGCACAGCCCCACGTGGATTTTGCTGTTCCTTGTTTTGACACTGGCCATGAGGTAATAGGTCTGCTTCATCTTAGACCAGTAGATCCTATCTAACACTTAACCTGAAAAGGCAAAAAGACCTCCCACCCCCCAAAAAAGAGCAGGCCTCTCTGTATCATCATTTTTGCTATTTTTTTTCTCATTAAGAAAATACATATAGAAAGTATATGCATTATCCAGTAACAGCAATGTCTGAAGTTTGTTTTTTGATTCTCAGACATTTCATAGTAATGCTTGTGGCTCCCAGGTTAGGACTCCTGCAGCACATTGTTACACTTAATATTTACTTGTTTCTGGTGCATCTTAAACCTCCACTTTTAAAGTTTTTTTTTTTTTTTTTTAAATATCTGAAGAAGGTCTGTTATCTTTTTTTTTATTAATTTTTATTTATTTGAGAGCGAGAGAGAGAGAGAGACAGAGAGTGTGTGTGGTGTGTGTGTGTGTGGCCAGCTCAGCCCACCAGGGGGCGGGGCTGGCTGGCATGTGGTGCTGGGGGATCGAACCGCGGTCCCTGATGCTTTGCTAAGCTTGTTCTAAGTAGGTGCTTTAGACCACTGAGCCATCTCTCCAGCCCCTCCACTTTTAAAGTTTTAACAGAAATGTAAATCTTTATTTGAATTTGTACTTATGCATCATACATAAGAAGCTGAGTTTTTGAAGACTCAGTGTCCCTGCCGGGCATATGCTGTAATCTCAACACTCAGGAGGTTAAGGCAGGAGAATTAGATTCAAGACTAGCCTAGGGAATTTAGCAAGACTATCTCTAAATGAAGTATTTTCCAAAGCCCTGGGTTCAGTCTTCACTACCACAAAGTAAACAAAAAGCAGTATGCCTTCTAACTGATGGTATTTTTAGGAAACAGCTTGGAATATTGTCAGCACTGGATTTAAAGGACTTAGTTATTTGTCTCAGCCTTGGTTCCTTATCTATAAATAACTTTAGATCTTATATCATTACAAAGAACAAATTGACTTCTCATGGCTTTTGAGGCTGGAAGTCCAAGATCAAAGTGCTGGCAGTTCCACTGTCTGCTAGGGAACTTACTAAGTTTCCACACAGCTGTCTTTTTTTTTTTTTTTTGGCGGAACCAGGGATTGAACTCAGGCCTTTGCGCTCGTCAGGGAAGCACTTGGTATTCCACTGAGCCATCTCCCCGGCCCCTTACACAGCTGTCTTAGTGCATTCCCTCACACTGGCAGAAGAAAGCGAGAGAACTCAGGGTGTTTCAGAACAACACTAAATCCCCATCCAGGAAGGCTTCTACCTTCATTAACCTACTTCACTTCCAATGGCCACCACTTAATACCTTTACTCACTGGGGTTAGGATCTTGGGGAGGAGGGAATACGGACATACAGGCAAACTTGTGATAAAGAACCTATTCTGATCTCAGGAGATGAAGTAATGAGGGTAAAATCCTCATTCTGGGAGAGGTTACTGCTTGTGTCTGTGAGACAGCTGATTGAGAGCTTGCCCTAGCTTCAACCTGTGAAAATGCTCATCTGTTCATCATGGAAAAGAAAGCTTTTAAACACAAAGACAAATGAAGCCAAGGAGATAGCTTAGTGACCTAACCACGTGCCTGGCAAGCACAAGGTCCCAAGTTTGATCCCTGGTACTGCAAAAGAAGAAGAAAAAGGCTTCATAGTATGAACTGGTCTCTTATATGTCCTCACATAGAGCAAGGTTTTAGTAGTTCTTAGGAATGCCCACCACGAAAAGATAGTTAAGGACTATAGTGTTTGAGCCCATAGGGATAACTGATAACTTTTTTTCCCCTGGTACTAGAGATTGAACTTAGGACCTGTGCTTGCCAGGCAAGCACTTAAGCCACTGAGCTATCTCCCCGGCTCAGTGATAAATTAAATGGAGACCATTACCAGTTAATGAGATGGATGGGGACTGTGAGCATCCTACTTTTAGTCTCGTCAGTCTCTGCTGACCCTCTTGCTCCAGCCTCCCAGAGTGCTAGACTTGGGCCTGTGCTTCCACACCTTGTGTTTTAGTTCTAAAGGCAGTCCTGTGCAGCACATGTATAGGTTTGGGCTTAGTGAGTTGCTAAGGTCACACAACAACTTTCTCTCCTTGGCTATGCCCTTCTGACAAAATTACAAGATCATGTCTCCCCCAGGGTTTTCTTCTCTTAAGTTCATTTCCCAGATTCATGTTCTGAGGCTTCTCCCACTCTATAAACTTGAGGTGGAAAGAAGTGTGTATGTGTGAAGGGGGGGAGACCCTGTATACTGTATTAGGTTCTAGGAAGGTATAATCCTTAGTAGTATAGTAGGCTTTTTATTCCTCTTTCCTCCTCATGTTTTTCTTGAAGGACTTGAACCTGATGTGCCAGGAACTGAACTCAGGACTTCACACTTGCCAGGCACTGGGCTATTAGCCTACACTCCATCCCCACCCACCCCAGCCCTTGAACCTGATTTTTAACAGTATTTGTCTTATTCATTGTCAGAACCCTTGACCATGCACTGCCTAGGTCATGAATATTAAGTTCACATCATATATTTAAAAATACATCTTCAGCTCAGTGGTACAGTGCCTGGCTGGCAAGCAAGAGGTCCTGAGTTCAATTTCCCATAACAAAATAAAAATAAAATCACATCTTTGCTCTGTAGAAACTTAAGTATTGACTGAGTTTATAGGACCTGAAAGGAAAGGACAGACCCTTTTGTTTCACAGTCACATTTTTAAAAGTCTGAGTGAACTCAGATGAAATTTTGTGAACAAGTCACTTGGTACCACTACCTCAGGGCTTTTTTTTTACATTGAAGCCAAAACCAGGGCCAGCCAGATCCCTGGTGTGCCTTGCTGGCCCTGCCTCCAGTGTGCATTGAGATGGTGATTGAGACTGGGCGCAGTGGTGTGCACTTCGGAGGCTGAAAACAGGATCACTGTGAGTCGGATCTGTGTAGTTAGACCCTGTACTAAATACATTTTTTTTTTTAAAGCCAAAACCATTTCCCCACTGTTTTGTCTCTTTTCAGTTCCATAGAGCGCCCTTTATTGATTTATGGAGCAGGTATATTACATTCTTTGTAAGTTTTAGGCTTTGGAGGGTAAAGATTTATTAAATATGTTAATATAATTCAATATAAACCACCCTGGAAACAATGCTTTGGAAAGGTACTGCGAGCAAATTATGTACCTAAGGTACCAGGATTGGGTTCATGTGTTTAGAGAATATGAAGGCAGTATTTAATGTATATGGAAATGAAAACTGAGTAACTTGTAATTGAATACTTCTCTCACCCAGTAAAGTTTATAATGTAAAAAGAACAGCAGTATATTACATTCTTTTCCGGTAAGATTATGGAGATAAAGGAAAAAGAGGCAGTAAGTCAGAAAAGTCAAACTTTTGCACTTTCTAAAAAGCCTACAATGACAAGCTCTTATGGAAAAATTTGTCATCTGTCACTGATTTAGCTTCTGTGTGCTAATATGTGTTTCTTTTTTGTTTACATTTTATGTGTCAAGGAGAGGTTTAAGAAGTGCCCCCCCCCTTTTTTTTTTTTGCAGAACAGGGGATTGAACTCATTAGAAAGGATTTAACATTCCTCTGTCAACTTTTATGCAGTTATTGCTGCCCTATCTCAGGTTCTGCCAAAATGGTGGGGTTTTTTTTGTTTTGTTTTGTTTGTTTCTAAAGGAGCATCCACACAATAAACAAAGAGGGAAAAGAGAAGTGATCGATGCCCCTTTTTGAGAGGGAATGTAAGGATTTGGGATGGTGCCATCATCTGCTTACCTGCCAATACCATTATTCCACAGTGCTGGTCCTAAAGGTGACAACATCTATGAGTGGAGATCTACCATTCTAGGACCCCCAGGATCTGTGTATGAAGGAGGTGTATTCTTTTTGGATATCACTTTTACTCCAGAATATCCCTTCAAACCTCCAAAGGTAAGACTTCCCCGCGATGTAGTTTACACCACAAAACTAGATTTTATTTTGTCTTGAGGAGTCTATGTGAGCACACCAAAACACTTTGTGCCTCATTTGGCAGAGACCATATCTAAGTGTTTTAAATTACACTATTTTTATTTGCTTTGTTTTTATCAGACAGGGTCCTGCTATGTTAGGCTGGCCTTGAATTCTCAAAGTAATCCTGAGTGCTGGGATTATGGGTGTGTGCCACCACACCAGGCAAATTGTGCTATTTATAGTGATGTTAGCTACCCTGAATTAATCCGCTAGTTTTCTTCCTTACAGAAAAAGGTGTATCAAATTAAAAAGTTTTAGTACCCATGCGCTTAAAACTAGAAAATCAGAATCACTTTTGTTCACATCATCCCTCAGCTCTGACTAGAGTCAGTGGGGATCGCCCAAGTCACTCATTCTTGATCCCTCAACAATTTCATCCAGTCAGAAGTAGGACCAAGAATTGAAAGTCATTAAAATTTTTTTTACATTGGTATCTCAGAGTAACTGATGTTCATGCAGTTGTGTTAATGTATCTTCAAAGTTTGTACAGCTTTTAGGAGGGTGTAGCCATTATTTGGCTAGTCTTTAATTATTTGGCTAGTCTGACGTATGGCTCTCAATGTTTATGATTCTGAAGCGTGCTTCCGAGCCATGTAGTACTACCAGCTAACACAAGAGGTCAGCAAACAATTAGCGTAAGAATTAAGGAAGTATTGGACTTTGCTTTTTAAATGAAATTGACAATACCAGAGATTGTATGAAGGAATACCATCTTGCCTCAGATTTACTAAGCAGTATTAACCTATCATATCAGCTTTAAGTTACTATATGTTACTCACCTTTTAACAACCAAAACAGCTAAGAGTTTAAGATCATTCAGTTAAATATTTGAAGTTTCCTGTTTGAACATTATTTGACACTGTCTTATTTTTTTAGGTTACATTTCGGACAAGAATCTATCACTGTAATATTAACAGTCAAGGAGTTATTTGCTTGGATATATTGAAGGATAATTGGAGCCCAGCACTAACTATTTCTAAAGTCCTCCTTTCTATCTGCTCACTTCTTACAGACTGTAATCCTGGTAAGGTTATTAGTCATTTAAAAAAAAAAAAAATTCTTCCTCACCTGAAAAATACTTGCTATTTAAACTAAGATTCTTTCTAAATATTTTTTCTAGGAGCTTTGAAAGGAAAATTTTAATCAAGACAAGTTTTAGGAACTTTATCACTAATTAATACTTTCTAAGAAAGGGGTGTTTTAAGACTTACAGTTCTCTTAAACCACCTACTGAAATGTAGGGTTTCCTGAGGCCTGGCCCAAAGCTCAAAACTGACGTAGCCTTCAAATGTGAAAATGCTCCATGGTCCTTTTTTTTTTTTTTTTGCTAGATGCTGAATGAGTTCTTGAGTTGTGATTTTTGTTGGACTTTCATGTATAAAATGCTTTTTTTTGGGTTAAAGCAAATACAAAGATTCTGTGTTGAGAGAGGAGATCCAGGTCTTGACCTGTCTCCCTGGTTCTCCTAGGCACACTGGGAAGGCTGCACAGTGCCATGGCGAGTGCTCCTGAGCTGAGGATCATGAGCACAGCTGTGTGTTCGTGGTAGACTGGAGTCTTAAACAGTCCAGATTCTATTGCATTTCATGGAACACAAACAGCAGAGAAACTCCATTGAGTGTTACTTGTTGGGAGAGAAATGGAATAAGGCAATAAAGCTAGAGCATTCTATTTCTGGAAGATCTCCCTCCCCCACCTCATTCTCTTGTTAAAATAGAAGGAAAAACATAAGCATGGGGAAGTAGTATTTTTTAACAGGTTAGATCACAAATACTCTGTTGTAATTGGCTATAAAATGTTATTTTCCTCTCTCCAAAGTAATCTAGTTTTTCTTTCCCCCCCAGCCGACCCTTTGGTGGGAAGTATTGCCACTCAGTATATGACCAACAGAGCAGAACATGACAGAATGGCCAGACAGTGGACCAAGAGATACGCTACATAAATTGAATTGAGTTTTCACAATTCTTACATTATTTGTCTGTCACAGAAGAGAGCTGCTTATGATTTTGAAGGGGCAGGGGAGGGTGGGAGTTGGTAAAGAGTAGGGTATTTCTA
>NW_004524635.1:3766284-3781380 GCF_000260255.1 Octodon degus
CATGTAGGAAATGAATAGTTAATGTATTTTATTTTATATTGAATTTACTTTAAAGGTTTAAATCAGGACTTGTGAGAACCTGTAGTGAAATACCTTAAGCTGTTAACTGTAAGGCGTGGAATAGGAGTCACTCAGTGGATTGGTTAAATGTTGTAGACTTCTTACGTCTGCATTTGTTACTGTGCTAATAAACCATATTAAAAACAATCAACTGACACTCCCCTGTTCATTTACTTTCCTTTGCCTTTTGGTTGCAGTTTCCAGATTCTTCCCTTCTAAATAACTTAATGAAATATAATTTACCTTTCAAGACTTGTACTTGTATACAACAATAGCTCAGATGTCTTGAAAGGTTAAATCTAGCCCATCTAGGTTTCAGACAAACTGTACTGTATCTATTTATTCTTTTCTGGAAACAGGGTGGGTCTTACCATGTAGCCCAGGCTGGCCTTGGATCCAACCCAAGTGCTGGGTTATAGGCACACAGCACCATGCCGAACTACCACTGCAACTTTTAAAAAGCATTTTCTAACTTGCAGGTGTCATGGTAGGAAGTACATAAGACACCGATTCTGCCCATGTTAGAGGGCAGTTTCCATAATAACCTGGGTGATCCTTCTAGACGAGCCCTACTGCACATGCATTCACCATAGTTTTTTTTTTTTGGTCTGGGTTTTTTTTTTTTTTTTGGCGGTACCAGGGATGGAACTCGGTACCTTGCGCTTGCCAGGCAGGCGTTTACACCACTGAGTTATGTCCCCAGCCCATCCATACTCTTTTAGAAAAGTACGGTCACCCTATGGATACTCATGTAGATCTACAGCCAGAAGAGAAAAGGGGACAGGAAAAAAAATCACAAGAAACTTAGAAGAATTCTATATAGCAGAACCAGCTTATTTTTATATTTCATATGTGTAGTATTGGCTTGAACTCACTAAACTGAGCAACAACCTAATCTCAAAAGTACTCCATGTTAAAAAAAAAAAAAAAGTATTCCACTTACGTTAGTTTACTTGATATTTTAACATGTCATTTGTTGAAACAGCTTATTTCATACTTACTTTTTAAGTCAAAAGGGTTAACTGATTAATGCTATCTACTTGCTAAATAAAATTAACCACATTGCTCAGATCTTGCCAAAGTCATCAGAGAATCATAGTACAGCCCAGTATTCTATATTTTGCTGCACTTGACCAGGCATCTAGAAAGATACAGTATTCCTTCTAGAAATGTAAGCTTTTCTCTCACTATTACTTAATTCTTTTGCTTTTTGGTGCCAGGAATCAAACTCAGGACCTTGCACTTGCCAGGCAGGTGCTTGTGCCATTGAGCTATATATACACCCTTGCACCTTATTAGTCATTTTTAAAATAAAGAAGAGCCTGTATTCTTAAAGAGGCTATGGGGTATGACAAACCTATTTCCACTACCTACCATCTCATATTAAATGGAACAGGAGCAAAAGCAGTTTATGGCTTTTGTCTCATTCAGTGATTTCTCTGATAAAAATTACTATGTGGTACCTAAATTGGTCATTGCTACTGGTCCAATTTGGTTGCATAAAGTGTTAAGCCTCATATTCCTAGGCATTAAGTGACTAATCAACTTGTAAAAAAAAAGATATTTGAGCTAAAAAGTTTGTAGGAAGTCATACAAAATACGATACCTTCTGAAACATGTTGGAGTACATATGCATAATATTCAATTTTATTTTACTGTTTTGACAACATAAATGACAGGTGCTAATTTCAGGGACAGACTTCAAAAGAGGAATAAAAGTAATTTCATATCAAGCAGTCTAATTTCATAATAACCTGAAGCATATTAAGTTATGGCTTCCTTAAAGGCCAAAGGTAGGTAGATATAAATGGCCTATTTATAAATGTTAAGCTTACTATTCACAATTACAGGCAACCCTGTTCAGCTAACAATTGTGTAACTGGTGATTTCTAGTTTTCAGAGCTAGAGTTTCCTTTGTTTTTCCTCCCAGGCAAAGGAAAGCTTGATTTGCTCTGGGGCTGAGAGAGTTTACTGGCTAACAAAGTGAAAGGTTCAATCAGAGTTTTCCGATCTGTAACAGTTACCTCCCACAGTCTCACTTTCTCACTTTTTGCCCATTGCTGTGCCACTTCAGCATCCACTTGTCTCTGCTCAGAAAGGTCAAGTTTGTTTCCTAATACAACAATTGCAACCTGAAAGAAAATGGATTAAAAAAAATTACATAAGTACTTTGCCAATGTCAGATTTAGAGCAAGGGGGACAACCTGCTTCATTAGAGTAAGGTATTACCATATTCCTGAGTGCTTTTTTTATTTAAAAGGGTACACACCCACATCCTGTAAGATGTTAACTATAAAAAATGGTTAAACAGGTAAAGTTGCGCTTTTAACTCTGGAATGAGTAGAAGACAGCCTTAGAAATTAACAATGTGTATTTCTGTTTGCGGTGTCCCCCACCAAAGCCTCAGTGCTTATAGGTGGGCTGGCTTTAGAGAGGTGACTGGACCACAGGAGTGTGAAGCTCATTGGGAGTCAGTCTGTAACTCTGACACTGGGAAGGGAAATCAGAAGAGCAGGCTGCTGGGGGTGGGACCTAGAAACATCTATCTCCTCTTTCCTGAGGCCCCCATGCCATGAATTGCTGCTCCTCTGCCTTGGAGCCACATGATTATTGACTAAATGTTTACAACTCAGCCAAAATAAAACTTTCTTCCTTTAAATTGTGGGTGTTGAGTATTGTCTTAGCAGCAAAAAAGTGACTGAGACACTGAGGGATTTGCATTGTAATGCTTAAATAAAAGACAACCCCTAGAGCTGTGGGAGTTTGTACCCCAAAGAATCTAAAATCCATGGAAATATTATTCTCAGTCCTCAAAAAGTACTTGCTGTTTGATGAATCATGAACCAATAAAACATTTCACACTAAATAGAAGTCAGTCATCCGTTTAAATCTGACACTACTCACCAGGCACTGCTTGAAGTGACCAGAGCACAGCAGTCACAATAATGGCAAAGCCCAAGGGGACGGGAGAAGAGATAGTATCCAGATTTTCAGATGATGCCAGGGTAGAGAAAGAGGATTTGGCATTCTCAAAAGAAGGCACTTTTGAAGAACACCAAATCAGGAGGCCTCTGAGCCATTGTTAACATGTGCTCCCAGTAAGACAGGACCTTGCTTGCACAATGAAGGTGTGAGCCCAGAGCTTGGTGTCCCTAATGAATCTCAGCAGGTGCTGCCTTCCTACCTTTTATGGACTGGGGATCAAATCCAGGGACACACTACCACTGAGCCATATCTCCAGACTTTTTAAGACTAAGGATCTCTAGTTACTCCAACTAGCTTTGAACTTGTGATTCTCCTCCCTCAAACTCCAGAGTGGGCATGCCATTATTTACCAACATACTGGGCTCTGTCATTCTTGTACATTCCCCAGTGTCACCATCTCTCTGCAAGTGCAGAAAACCAGCACCACCACCTAAATATCCCTTCACATTCTTGAAATGGAGCTTAACCCTATTTTTCTTACCTTTCCCTGCCTGACCATTATCAGTGCAAGTTGAAAAGGAGCAAAACGGTTAATGAGCATCCTCCCTTTTCCTCAGTGCTGCTCCACTAAGTGCTGCTGTCCTTCGCTAAGACCTCAATATGCTACCTATCCTCCACCCTGGTTTCTGCTCGCTGAACAGCTGCCTCAGGAACATGCCCGTCACTACACTGCTCTGCTCCTTTCATAATGACCTCACCAGCCACATGGATGATACCTCAGTCAGTCCCCCAGTCTCAGTGCTTTGACTGCTCCAGTGATCTTGCCGTCCTCAGCCTATGTGTGGTCACATCCTAGACCCTGACAGTGTATCTCACCTCAGCTGCCAGCACTACACAGACCCTTGCCTTCCAAGGAAAGCCCAATACCCATGCTCCAGCAGCGCCAGCCACCACATGAAGGTAACACTGTACTAGCTCTACTACCTATATCATGGTTCTTCCACCCCACTTACCTCTTCCTCCTTAGCTCAGATTCTTTTCATCCCCTCCCCACACCATACTCACCTGGCAAAGCCCCTTCCTCTGTTAAATTTAACTCAGAAAAACGCACAACCTTTTGAGCTAATTTCATCCATAACCGCTGAGCTCAAGCTGCGGTTCCCCAGCAAATGTATTGTTTTCTCCGTTTATTGTGTAACTAGACAAGATCTCAGAATATAGCCCTCTCCTCTATGCCTACACCTCTTCTTTCATTTCAGTTGATGAGACTATTTCACTAAAACAACAAAAAGCAAGCAGTATTTTCTTCCACACTAACGAAGTGCCAATTTCCAACCTACCTCACTGTTCTACACCCCATCCTCCTACACCTGCATCAGGCTGTTTTCTCTTTAGTTCCTCCCATTATTTTCTTTCTTTTTTTACGTATTTAGTACAGGGTCTCACTCTACAGATCAGACTTGTTTTCAGCCTTCCAAAGCGCAGGGATTACAGGCGCATGCCACCACCAGTCTGAATCACATCTCATGTGCCCTGCAGGCAGGGCCAGCAAGGCAGAACCGGGATCAAACCCAGACTGCTGTGCTCTGCCTAAGCAGGTGCTTTAGTCCACTGAGCTATCTGGCCAGCCCTAATCCCTGTCGTTAACATATAAACATACTATCTCATATCTAAGCCTTTTTGTACCACATCCTGCTCCTTTACAGCGAAGTTCTCTCAAAGAGCTAACTATATGTTCTGTGTTCAATTCTGTCAATCCCAAACTTCAACTTACTAAAACTCCACATAGTAAAGACTAATTCTTAGTCCTCAGCTGACCTCTCTGTAGCATTCCAGTCTGTTTCCTACCTGGTATTTCAAATGCTGGCTTTACTTTCTCTCTGGATGCCCCCATCTTGAGGTTTTTCCTCTACCCTTCGCCACTTCTCCCAAGACTCCTTGGCTGTTTCTCCTGACCCTAGATCCCCCAGAGCCTCACGTGCTCACAGCAGGGAGGGAATCTGGGAGACTAGATTACGACTTCTGTTAGGAGGTGGGGTCTGGTCAGAAGAGGCTTGTGACTAGAGGAAGGCCTGGAAGGGTTTATCTCCCCCCCTTTGTCTCTGCTTATTGTCCACCAGCTGAGAGCCACTCTCCTTTGACATGCCATCCAGTGAACTGAAAGCTCTACAAACTGTGTGGAAATAGGCCTCTCCTCTAAATTGTGGGTGTCAGGTACTTTATCCCAGGAAAAAAAGTGAAAAAAAAAAAAAATGCCCTCCAACTTGTGAATGTTACACTTCTTGCCTCTCATGCCTACTTCAACACACCAGCCAAAGTGGTCCACTTCATACAAGTCAAAAGATGTTCAGCCACATTCATTTCTGGGCATGGGCTGCATATCTGTAATCCCATCACCCAGGAGGCTGAGGCAAGAGGATCATCATGACTGTAAGGTCAGCCTAGACTGCATAGCTCAAGGCTAGTCTAAAGGACATAATGAGATTGTGCCTCAAGTGCGTAAGCCACATTTTTTAAAAAAATGTATTTAATACAGGGTCTCACTACATAGATCGGGTTCATAGTAAATGGTAATCCTTCCTGTTTCTCAGCCTCCCAAGTGCTGTGATTACAAGTGCAAGCCACCACGCCCAGTCTCATTCGCCATCTTGCCATGCCCCTGGGGGAGGGGCTGGCACAACAGGTTGGGGATCTTACGCCCCGCCCCTGCATCTGCCTAAGTAGGCACTTCAGTCTGCTGAGCTACCTGGCCAGCCCCTAAGCCAAATCATTTCTTTATTCTAGAACCATTAGCTTCTGGTCTAACAAAAAGAGAAAGCCAAAGTGTCACCATCTCCTGTGACTCACCTTTGAGCCCAGTCTGGCCTTACTGCTATTTCCTGAGTGCGATAGGCAAATTCAGGTTTTAGACCCCAGCACTAGCTATTTCCTCCCCTGTACCATGCTCCCTCCTTCCTCACTTCAGGTGTCTGTAAAAGGTCACTTTATCTGGGAGCCCTTTCCAGTTTATCCTGCAGACAGGTGTGCACCACCACATCCAGCTAGCCTAGGCTTTTTATTCTCATAGCCTTGTTAAATTATACAGGCTGCCCTGAAACTTACAGTCCTCCGATCTCAGGTTCCCTGAGCAGCCAAGCTTACAGACACACACTACCACACCCAGTGATACCACAGTACTGTAAGATGGCAGTGATAGGGTAACAATAAGGAAGCTCTGTTTTTTTTTTTTTTTTTTTTGGTACAGGGGATTGAACTCGGGACCTTGCACTTGCCAGGCAAGTGCTTATTCTACTGAGCTATCTCCCCAGCCCCTGTATTCTTAATTTCTTAACACTGCTATGAGGGAGCAGTGCCACATTTGTGGTCACAGCTACTTGAGAAGGTTAAGCAGGCAGATTACGTGAACCCAGAAGTTCAAGTCTATCCGGGGAAACATAGGGAGACCCATCTCTAAAAATACAAACCACCAAACTGGGTAATTTTTTATTATTACAATAATCTCAAAAAGTTTAATGTAAAAATAATTAAAATAGCCGGGGAGATGGCTCAGTGGAATAAGCACTTCCCTGGCAAGCGCAAGGGCCTGAGTTCAATCCCTGGTACTGCAAAAAAAAAAAAAAGATATTTGGGGCTGGTGAGATGGCTCAGTGGTCTAGAGCACCTACTTAGAACAAGCTTAGCTAAAGCACAGGGACCACAGTTCAATCCCCCAGCTCCATGTGCCAGCCAGCCCGCCCCCTGGTGGGCTGAGCTGGCCACACACACACAAAGAAAGGTTAAAAAAAAAAAAAAAAGATGGAAGTGAAAAAAATAATTAAAATACAAAATCTTCGGCGATCTGCTCGTGCTACTCATTAGTGGCACCTGCACGAGCAGGAATCAGCTGTGGAATGAGCTCCCAATGGAGAGTTCCAGGCAAGGGAACTGGCGATCGAGAAGCACTTAACAGGCACCACAGTGAGCGATGCCAGAAGAACAGGAAGTAGACCAGTGTTGCTACAGTACTGAGAGGAGCAAGAAGATTCAGAAGAGAAGGAAAGCACTGACCAGGTTACAGTCATATACCCAGTAAGCCCTGCAGATCTTATTTTAGGTGGTCTAGGAGTAAGTAGGTGCCAATAATTATTCACTAGCTCCCAACCCCCCAAGGATTAAAAGAAGTCTCTTCAGCCAGTGAGAATTTCCAATGAAAAGCCTGAGGAAACTTTTGACTCCAAACTTCATAGTACTTGAAATAGAGTAATTAAATTTAACCTGTACATGGTAAAACAGCAAACATGCAGCTCAAATGCTAGTCCTGAATGAACTGTCAGTACCATACTACCTGGGCTAAAAACATGTTGCAGTTACACATACTGAATTTGCAATTTGCTGGTTTTAATATCTGTTTACTCTGAAACCACCCTGTAGATAGTATTACAATTCACACATGGCTAGCCATTTTCTAGAGGGGAGGAGTTGAGACAGTCTCACTATAATTCTGGTCTTGAACTCACTATGTCGCCCTCTCCTCCTGCCACCGTGAGCTCCACTGTGAGCCTCCTGAGTACCAAGATTACAGGCATGCACCAGCACACCTGGCACACACTGGGCATTTTTAACATACCCACCTACCTCTTTTTTGTCTTTGAATTTATCGATTTCTTTCTTTAGAAGCTCCACTCTTTGGAAAGATTCAAGGTTATTCACACTGTACACAAGAACAAAGCCATCAGCAAATGAAAAATAATGCTTCGGCAACTCAACGCCTTCTTGTAGACCTCTGGTGTCATAAAGATGTAGTTGTTCCTTTACTCCCCGATCAGTTTCCACAGAAGCCATGTATACATCTTCCATTGTTTCGCAATCTTCCATCCCTGGAATTAAAAACAAAAAAATCACCTCTGGGGATAAGCCAGTGCCAAATGTTCACCTGCCTTTTTTTTTTTGGTTTTTTTCAGAACCAGGGATTGAACTCAGGCCCTTGTGCTTGCCAGGCAAGCGCTTACTCTACTGAGCCATCTTCCCGGCCCCAAAATACTTTTTTTTTTTGTGATACCAGGGATTGAATTTAGGACCTTATGCTTGCCAGGCAAGTGCTTATTCCACTGAGCTATCTCCCCAGCCCAGTTCACTTGCTCTTTAGCAGCTGGTTTTCTAGCTTTCCTGTTAACTTCATATAATAATCACAGTTCTACTTTGTTTTTGAAAATGAAAAATAGTAATTCAAGGGCTGGCAAGATAGCTCAGCAGACTAAGCGCCTGCTTTGGCAAGTGCAGGGACCAAGGTTCGATCCCCAGTCCCACATGCCTCACCAGGCCCTGACCCCACCCCTGGGGCGCAGTGAGCCAGCTGCCAAGTCCAGGCATGGTGCCACATCCCTGTAATCCCAATGCTGAAAACAGGAGGATCACTATGAGTCCAAGCTGCGTAGTGAGACCCTGTACCAAATGCATAAAATGAAAAAAAAAAAAGTGAACTGCTGGGGATGCAGTTCAGTGGCAGGGAGCTGAAACAAATCCCCAGCACTGAAGTTGCGACAATTTTAAAATTCATAGTAAATGAACTAAGTGCTTTTTTTTTTTTTTTTGCGGAACCAGGGATTGAACTCAGGCCCTTGCACTTGCCAGGGAAGCACTTACTCCACTGAGCCATCTCTCCTGCCCTAGAACTAATTGCTTTTTAAAAGGATTTATTGTTTAGAAATACAAGTAGTAATAAAAATTTGGCAGTAAGGTTTATTATGTTTAAGAAATACCTATTACAAGAATAAAAGAACCTAATATCTAAATTGGATTTACAAGCTGATTTAAAAAGTAGCTTCAACACTGGTTCCTCTTCGCAATCAGATCAAAGGACAGGACAGGACTTTGGGAAAATTTAATATTCTCTGGAGAATTCCAGTGTCTCTTAAAGGAAAGAAAACTTCATGTGTCTATTTGGGGCCTAAGCACCTTTGACTCCCAAGTACACACTCATGTCCATGTTCATGATCACTTGAAAGTAATCCAGCATGTCATCTTCCCTCCCCACATCTGCTCTTCCTTGCGTATTTTGCCTGCTCACCATCAACTGGGCAGTCTTAAGAGTTCTTTTTGAAGACGCAAAGTGCAAACTACTACTAAGCAGCCACCCTACACCTGATAAATATCTCATACTCTGAAAAGGCTGCTGAAATGTCAGCTATGTGGACAGTCCCAGAATTAGTATAACCCTTTCCTTTTTTGTTATTAGGCTTTGTACAGTTAATATTTTATACTTTGAATCTTTCACTCCAACTAGAGTGTAAACCCCTTTAAACTCTCAGAAAGTGCAGTCCTAAATACAAACTGACATACATAGAATGTTCTTAATAAATGTTTGCTTTGCCAGACATGGTGGCCTATGTCTGCAACACTAGCACTAAGGGAGGCAAAGACAGGAGTGTTTTTGTACCTACATAACTTAGCAAGGGCCTGTCTCAAAAAATATAAAGGGTGGGGATATAGCTTATTGAACCTGATCCTCAGTACTGCAAAACAAAACAAATACAGTATAAGTACCTGACTTAGGAACATTCAAGTTGTGAAACTTCACAAATATGAACAGACACCGTATTACACCCAGATGGGCACAAACTGTGGATGTAGTTCACATGTCTACTGGACATGGTCACAGCTGTGATTCTATACAGTTCAGCCAGCCCAGATGTCTGGAAGCAAGAGTAAAAGCCATGCGACGTGGAGAACACTGCTAGGAAGTGCAAAGCAGTAACTTTGGCAACAAGTGAAAATAACTGAAAAATTGGACCAATGTGAAAAGATGGTAGACACTACTTCTTAGAACATGAATCATTCAGTCATTGGCACAATTCTAAAGAACAAGGACAAGATTATGGAATGTGAATTTTTTTATGCTTTACATTATATATTGGTGTCAGAGGTGCATAAGACTCACTTTGGGGCTGGCCAGATAGCTCAGCAGACTCAAGTGCCTGCTTAAGCAGAGTGAAGCAGCCGGGGTTCAATCCCTGGCATGCCATGGGGGCCCCGCCCCTAGGGCGCACTGAGATGTGATTGAGATTGGGCGTGGTGGTGCACGCCTGTAATCCCAGTGCTTCGGAGGCTGAAAACAGGAGAATCACTATGAAGCTGATCTATGTAGTGAGACCCTGTAGAAAATTCATTATAAAACAAAACAAAGAAAAAGACTCACTTTGTTAGATTTACAAATGAATCTGACTTAAGAATGTTCTCCCAAATGGAACTTGTTCCGAAGTCAGGGGTTTGCTCTAAATGCTTGAAGAATAAATAATCTTGTAACTGATATACCCAGTTCAGCTCCTTTCTTGCCAGTATTTTGCCACCTTGCTCCACTTGTGCAGAGTCTGTCTCCTCGACAGTCTAAGTTCCTTGAATGAAAGGAAATATTTTGTGTAGCGAGCAAACATTTAATAATCCTTTGAGGGGGGCTGGTGAGATGGCTCAGTTGTCTAAAGCACCTATTTAGACCAAGCTAAGCTAAGCAAAGCACAGGGAACGCGGTTCAATCCCCCAGCACCACATGCCAGCCAGCCCCGCCCCCTGGTGGGCTGAGCTGGCCACACACACACACACACACACACACACACACACACACAAATAAAAAAGCCCCGCCCCCTGGTGGGCTGAGCTGGCCACACACACACACACACACACACACACACACACACACAAATAAATAAAAATTAAAAATAATAATCCTTTGAGGATAAAGTGATTAAGGAGGGAAAATTAACACTTTGAATGTTAATGAGCAGTACAGAGGTATGTGACAAAATATGTACAGTATGGTCCCACTAACCACTTTCATGTTGAAATATAAAGCTTAAACATGAGCTACATCCAGAAGTAAAATAATATAGATTAACAGCCTACATTTTAAAAAATGCTGTTAAATTTTTCTGAAAACTGGTTAATTTTCCTAAGTAGCCTAAATACTGTAGAGGCATTTGCTCCAGTGCCTTACATGAAAAGTTCATAAATACTAAATAAAATCTCCATAAATGTTAGGTTTATAGAGATGACCATGTACTGATGTATAGGATGACCATGATTAGCAAAAATGTTTATTTTCATTAGCATAAAGTTTGTAAGGAATGAGCACAGTGTTTTGTTTTTTTGTATTATTTTTTTAGGGAAGGGTCTGCAGGGTGTTCAGGGTCTCACTACTAGATCAGACTCATAGTGATTCTCCTGTTTTCAGCCTCCCAAATGCTGGGATTACAAGCGTGCGTCACCACGCCCAGTCTCATATGCTGACTCAGCCAGCTCCAGGGGTGGGGCTGGTGCAGCAGGCCTGGGATTGAACCTCCAGCCCCTGTGCCTGCTTGCAGGCACTTTAATCTGCTGAGCTATCTGGCCGGCCCGAGCAGTGTTTAGTAAGGAAAAATCCATAAATTTGCTTGTGTATGTATATCTGTCATCCTATCATAAATTAAGCCTATAGAAAATTAAGTGTTCTATTAAAGCATTAGTAAACTTAGATTAGAACTAAAAGACAAAAACCCTAACAAAGCTAGCCTGATTGTCCTTATGCTAGCTCAGCGACCCCAGAACTTTGTGGTATTTTGTTTCTTTGAAGACCAACTGAGACTTTTCCTGTGGCTCTCTAGCTCTCCAGCTCTCCTTGCCACTTCACACTGCCAAGCAACTAGGCTTCTCTGCCAGCAGGAGACTGAAGGCACGGTTCTAGGAAGGAAGTCAGAGGTCTGTGGACCATGGCAGAGGGTATGAGGAGTGCCACCATGAAGACAAGGACCAGCTAAGTGACATGCCTGCATGTACATGCAACTCACTGATGTTGTACCTCCACCCCTTAAGCTCTTTGCCCTTCCCCTACTCCCCAAACTTTTGCCAGATGAGCCTTTACTCTACGCAGTCATGGTGGCACACACCTGTAATCCCAGCACTAAGGCAAGAGAATTACCAAGAATTTGAGGCCATCTTGCGCTACATAGAAGTTTGAGACCAGCCTAAACTGCATAGCAAGGGCCAGCCAAATGGCTCAGCAGATTAAAGTGCCTGCAAGCAGGTGCAGCGGCCAAGGGTTCAATCCCCAGGCCTGCTGTGCCAGCCTTGCCCCCGGGGCACACTGAGACAGCAATTGAGACTAGGCGTGGTGGCCTGTGCCTGTAATCCCAACTCCTGGGAGGCTGTAAACAGGCGGATCACTACAAGTCTGATCTAGTAGTGAAAGCCTGAACACTCTGTAGACCCTTGCCTAAAATACAAAAAATAAACCACATAGCAGGAGCGTATCTAAAAATAAAACAAACAGAGCTATACGCAAAGGACTGTGGGGAATATAGCCAATGGAAAAGAAAAGTTATAAAGACACTGACATCCAAGGCTCCCAAAAAATGTTTCATCCAGATCACCTTATTGAGGACTGAAGTCATGAATGCTATCCATATGCTCTAGAGTCCCCAATTAGCTTTGCAGGTCTCCACTCTAGCAACCAAGCTAAAGAAATGGAGCCCAAAATCAGAGAAAAGCATCAAAGAGAAAACAAGCTATGGAAAGAAAAATGAACTACCTAATACCACATCAAGGAAACAAGCCAGTGCATCAAAGAAGGAATAGTCACTAACAAAAATTTAATTGAAGGAGAATGTATAAATATGAGGAAATCTCCCAAAAAGTTTAGAAAAAAATACTAAGAAAAATAAGAAAATTAGAGGGCCAATGTATGAATTCCAATTCCAGAAAAGGAGGACATAGAATGCAGAGGAGGGATAGCATCAACAAAATAATTCAGAACTGAAGAACACACATTTCCATACCGAAAGCCAGGCATGGTAGCACACACCAGTAATTCCAGTACTTGGCAAGCCAAGGCAGGAAGATCACAAGTTTAAGGGCAGCCTTGAGGTCAAGTTTTAGTTCAAGTTTCACAGTGAGTTCAAGATCAGCTTGTCCCAAGACACAGCACAAAACAAAACAACACAAAAAACACCTGAGTGCCTAGTACCCTGGATAAAAAAGATCAATTCTATAACAAATTACTGCAAAATTTCATAACAGCAGTGTCTTGGTCTATTTGTGTTTATATTATAACAAGATACACAAACTGGATAATTTATAAACAGAAAATTCAACAGTTCTGGAGAAGGACATCCAAGATCAAGGCACCACAAATGGCACATTTTCCACATCTGATATGGTTTCACTTTCACCGTGTCCCCTAAGGCATAAAATGTTAGGTCCTCACACGGTAGAAGGAATAGAAGAATCAAAACACTTGCATGTAATCACCTCTTCAAGGCCACAATTGTTAATACTAATGCAATATGGACTAAGTTTGAGCATGAATTTTGAAGAGAATGCATCATTCAAAGGTTACCAGCTGGAATTGAAGAGAGCCCTTGACAGCTACATACAAAACATCAAGTATCATAATGCCTCCAGGATTCTCAGAAATACCACAGGAAGCAACAAAATCACAGAATCTGGCAAAGCTGAAGATATACACTCTCCACAAACCAGCAATTTCAATTCTAAATAGATGCCTCAGAGTCTTTTGACACAGAACTGGAAGAACACATATACATACAAGTTTGTTTATGGTAGCATTATTTCTAATAAGCCCAAACCAGAAAACCCAAATGTTCATCAAGGTAGAAGCAATCAATAAATGTAGGTACCTTCACACCACGCAATACTATACAGCACGGAAAACTAACAAATCATAGTTACAACAAAATGGGTAAATCTTATAATGCTGACTGAAAGAAGAGAAACACTGAAGAATTTGATTCCATTCATATAAAGCCAATAACAGACAAAAATGAACTATGCTAGACACGCACACACACACACACACACACACACACACACACAGTAAAAGAAATGCCACCAGTATGTAACAGATAAATAAAGAAAAAAAGAATGTCTTTAACTTCTTACTTGCATGATGAAGATTATATATAAGACTGGCTTATCATTGCTTCTTTAAAAAATACATCCAATTCAGGTGCTATGGCTATACACACCAGCCGCAGCATGATGCAACCTGCATGCCTGTCTGGGAGCTCCATATGCCCTGATTTCTTGCTTCCAGATGCTTTTGTTCATGGTTTTTGTTGTTGTTGTTGTTGTTTGTTTGTTTTTTGTTTTTTGTGGCTGGCTCAGCTCGCCCTGGGGGCAGGGCTGGCTTGGCATGTGGTGCCAGAGATCAAGCCACAGTCCCTGCCCTTGCCTAAGCTTGCCTAAGATGTCTCTGGTACAATGACCAGGGTTACAATCTCCCCAACGGTTTTTTGAACACATGTGGGCAGTAGCACCCATACAGAATAGTCCCTCCTCCTTTTGTCCATAAGCCACCTTCCCAACTGCAATCTCACCATTCACCATTCTAAGTATAACTTACTACTGAATCTAGATTCTACAGAATCTCCTCCCAGGAAGTCATTGGAAAGAAATGCTAAGTAGTGAAATTTTGTTAAGAATAACAGTTCTTTGGAACAGAGAGTCTTTGTAAACAAGAAGAATCAGTGCTCTAGTAAGACATCCAAACTACACTCAGAACCTCCAAAGGGGAACTCTGGGAATGGATGGCACTTGTAAGATCCCTCCTCTCCAAAAGACAGCTGCTTCTAACAGTGGATCAGAGCAGACACTGGACAAGAAAGCTGTGGTGTCCTGGCAGACCCCGTCCCCTCATAGAAGGCTAATATTGTAGCTAAAGCAGATTAGTCCAGGGGAGTTCCAGAGTGCCCTTCCAAAGATTAAGACCTATTTAACCCACACCCAGAAGGGCCTCCAAAAGAAGCCCCCTCAAAAGGACTGTTCTCAGAACAATGCCACGCAGAATTCTGCCCATTGACTCAGACTGTGGGCTCTGACGCAGCCAGGAAGTCAGGGATGGTGGCAGCTGACTGTAAGATTGTGGAAACAGGACCGAAGGGTCACATTACAGTGCTACATCAATTCCCAAACTTAATTCTTTACACAATTCTGGTCACAGACCAAATTAGATGAGGATTGAATTAAATTTCCCCACAAAGTTGACATTTAGGGGGCTGGAGAGATGGCTCAGTGGTCTAAAGCACCTACTTGAAACAAGCTTGGCAAAGCACAGGGACCGCGGTTTGATCCCCAGCACCACATGCC
>NW_004524635.1:3781480-3783823 GCF_000260255.1 Octodon degus
TTTGATCCCCAGCACCACATGCCAGCCAGACCCGCCCCTTGGTGTGCTGAGCTGGCCACACACACACACAATAAATAAATGTAATAAATAAAAATAAATAAATATTAAAAAAAAATTAAAAAAAAACAAAAAAAACAAAGTTGACATTTAGCCTAAACAGCAAATTTGATTCAGTTCTCATCCCACTTCCTTGCCCAGTTGTACCACTGTTACTGTCCTAGATACTTTCTCTTCTTGCTGAGACAAAATACCTGACACCCAAAGTTAAAGGAGGAAAGGTTTATTTAGCTCAGTTTGTGGAGGTTTCAGTCCTTAATTGACTAGCTCCAAGTCAAGGTGGCATGGCACAGGAGTAAGAGTTCATGATGGTGGAAGACAGCAAAAGCAACAATGGAAAGACAAACTTCTTTTTGTCTCTTATATTGTACCTCTGCCACCAGGATTAGGGCAGTATCAATCGAATCAGTTGACTGAGCCATCACTCACCCACCATTAATTCAGCATTGAACAATGAATCAGTCACATGCTGCAGATACAGCCATCTAAGAAAAAAGTCCCACCTTAAACTGCATGAGACTATTTTCTTTGGGGGAGGGGGGCATCCAGACACCGTAACATTCTGCCCTAGGTCCCCCAAAGACTCACGCACATTCTTTTATGCAAAAGGCGTTGAGTCTGTCTCTCAAAACTTGACTGAGTCCTAACAATTTCAGCATTGCAAACTCCTCTGAGATTTATACCAAACTTACAGTTAAAAGCCCCTGCACAAATGAAAAGAAGGTTAAACACTTCCAATACTCACTGGGACAACATAGACCTCTCCCTTCCAAAACTTATAAACAGGAATGGGACAAAGGAAGTACAAAAAGGAATGGAGCCAAAGGAAATGCAAACTCCAGCAGAACAAACAGTCCTGTAGGTCTGTGTGCAGCATGTGGTAAGATGTGAAATCCAAAGAACTTGGGTAGCTCCACCTCTAAGGCACTGCTGGTGATTGTAGCTCCCACAAGTTCTGTGCTCCCTCCTTACAGCTTTTGTTGGATGATCCAGGTTCCTGGATTCTCTAAACTTCTGGGGTCTCCACTGTACCTTCAGCCTCCCACTCTCAGGGACACACTGTCTCACCTCCTGGGCCGCCTTCTGAAATCTGGGTGGAAGCCTTGCTGACCCCACAACTCTTCCATTCTTCACGCACCTAAAACCAGCAGCACGTGAATGATGCCAAGGTCTGTCACCAGCTGGAGCAGTCGCCAAGCTTCCCTATCTCTTGGCTGTAGGGATCAAGTGTCTGGACTGCTGAGCACTCTGAATCCAATTACAAGGAACAAATTGTCTAGGCTGCTCCAATTCTGCTTCCAATTCTTTTGCTTTCTTCTCAAAGCAAAGCCTCACTTTAGCAATTTTGAGGCTGTAAAGGGTGGAGTCCTGCCATCTCCTGTGATGTCTTCAAGCCATCTTTTCTATTCTCCTGTTCCTTCTCACCAAGCATGATCTCTTCTCCTCTATATTTGCAGTCCACAGCTTTACTGGAGCTTCCTCTCTGGCCAAACTCAAAACATTTTAAATCATTCTGCTGGGCGTTTTGCTCTTGATTCTCAACACAGATCTGGCTGAAAGTCCCCAACAGCAGCCATGCCACCACCTCGACATTGAACTGCCTTGAAATTTCTTCTGCCAGGGCCGGGGAGGTGGTTCAGTGGAATAAACACTTGCCTGGCAAGCACAAGGGCCTGAGGTCTAACCCCCAGTTCCACATTTAAAGAAAAAAAGAAATTTCTTCCACCAGATTAATTAGTCTGCCACCTCTCATCTCCGTCTTAGACAAAGTTTCTGAATGTGAGCAAAAGCAAGGCATCACACACATTATCTGGAGTCTAGCAACTAATAGTCTTTCTTCCCAGCAGAAACTTTCTAAGCCTGGTCTTTTTGAGAGCTGACCAGAATCTCCCATACAGTACAGTATAAGATGCTCCAGCACTACTTCTTCTGCTGGCATCTTTAAATCACTTGAAACTCTTCTCAGAGCCATTCCCAAAGGCTCCTGAACAAATGGTCAAGTATAGTTACAGCAATGACCCCACCTCTTTGGTACCAAATTCTGTTTTAGTTACTTTTCTCTCTTATTCCTTTTGCAGTCTTCCATCATCATGAACTGTTCTCTGCCATGTGCCATTCTGCCTTGGAGCCAGCTGATTATGGACTGAAACCTCTAGAAACTGTGAGCTAAATACATTTTGAGTGTCATGTATTTTGTCTCAGCAATGGGAAATCTAAGACAATCACCTACAATGGACATGTGGTCCATCCTCTCCTCCTGTCCCACTGTGGACTACAGGACCAGGT
>NW_004524635.1:3784998-3789089 GCF_000260255.1 Octodon degus
AATAGATTCTGTTTTTGGTGTGGAGTCTGCTTCTGACCTATCAGGATGTCATTTGATAGCTTCCAGACGAGCCACAGTTATATGAGACCTAGTTCCTAGGGTGGCAAGCCAGTGAGGTGAGAGAATATTGCTTAGAAATCAACTTCTCTGACTTAGAAAAGCAGTCTCTCGCCTGGATTAACAGAGGAGTAATGTGCTTGGTAGGTTAAAAATTTGCATATTGTTTTAATGTTTTAAAGTCATCTTTTACCTTATTAAACTCTCTAAAAAAATGATTCCTTTGATAATTTTTATAATACAAAGATCACATGTACTGCATGCACTTTTCCATATGTATACCGCATTTTTATTAAGAGCAGAAAAGATAACAATGAAACATTCAGTTCTAAAAAAAATTTTCAACTTAGAATTCCACACTCATCAAAATTAATTTCAATGTAAAATACAGACATTTTCAAACATGCAAAGCCTAAAAAATTTGTATCATGTACATTTTCTTGGGAAGCAATATGAGGAGGGCAAAATTAGCATCTAATCATAAAACTAGAAAGACATGGGATTCAGAAAACAGTATCTAAAATAGAAATGAAGTAAACAGAATCACAAAAACCAGTCAGTGTCTCTATTTTTTTTCCATAATCTTATTGAGAAACAAATAGCAATGAGACAGTTTCAAATCAAATTGGTAGGACAGTTTAAATAATTAATACATTGCATACAGTGTCTCTATTCAGTGTGCCAGATATAAAAGGCACATTAAGGGCTGTCACTAACAAATGCTTTATTCTACTGTACAACCTTTTCAATCATAAAAAAGCAGTGGTCTATTTGATCAAAACAAAGGTATAAACCAAATGATAGGAGAAATAGGAAACAAGAAAATAATAACAAAAATAAAATATAAGTGGAAGTTTAATAGTGAGAGTGGTATAGTAGGAAAAAATAAAACAGCTCCTGGAAACATTGGTGTGGGGAGCTGATGGACTATAGGATGGAGCTGACTTTGTGGAGAACAAAAACATTTGAACATGGAAAAAAACTACCAAAGGTATAAACAAACTTAGGACAACAAAGCAAATTATGAGCCTCCATAAAAGCAAGCAGTGAGAAACAACACTCATTTATATGTCAGAAGCTCTCAGAATGTGCCCTACAGACCTTTTCACTTCTACTTTCAGGAAATGCACACAGCAAAACTATTTTCATGACACTGTCTGAGACGCCACACATGGAGCTATGAAACAAGCAGAGGAGTTCTCTGCCCTCGTGGAATTCAAAGCCAGTGGAGGGAGGTGAATAATACACTGCATGATACTAAGACATTTGCTGACATTTGCACTGACAGTGAGAAAGCAACAGGGGATAAAACTGCTGCCACCTTACTATAACTCAAGGTAGTAACACCAACTGTATTACATTTATCATTAGTTTCTGTATCATCTTGTAGTTACAATTTTTTACAAATCCAGTTTCCTTTAAGAAAGTCCTTGGGGGCCGGGAAGATTGGCTCAGTGGAATAAGTGCTTCCCTGACAAGCACAAGGGCCAGGGTTCAATCCCTGGTCCCGCAAAAAAAAAACAAAAACCAAAAACCAAAAACAAACAAACAAAAAAAGAAAGTCCTTGATGAAGCAGTAAAGATTTTTATTATATTTTAACTTGAGTGTCTTTATAATATTCTATGCAATTAAGTAGGAAATGCATAAAACATTCCTGCATAGGATTACAATAATCAGAGGAGAACCTCTTAGGTGTTTTACAACTGCCTTCTTTTTTAAAAGAAGGAATGACATAAACAATTACAGTTATTACAGTTATTAAGGATATTTGACCTTTTCTCAAAAGTTAAAGGTGTGTAGCATTTTCAGGAAATAACCGTATTTGTTGTCAATGATGAAATTTGAGCTTTTGAACATCACCATGAACTTGACAACTTCCTAGTACTGGTTAGACTGGTAGTGATATTAGCAAATGTAATTTGGAAGATTTGCTTACATCAGCAAACCAGTATTTTTCAAGTGAGCAATTCATGATGTTTCCAGACTTGAGAAAAAAAGACTCATTTAAAACCCAAGATAGGGGCTGGCAAGATGGCTCAGTGGTCTAAAGCACCTACATGGAACGAGCTTGGCTAAAGCACAGGGACCACGGTTCGATCCCCTAGCACCACATGCCAGCCAGTCTCACCCCCTGGTGGGCTGAGCTGGCCACACACACACACACACACACACACACACAATAAATAAATGTTTAAAAAATAAAATAAAATAAAACCCAAGATAGATTGAGATTTTAATTTAATAGAGTACAAAAAGTTCACCAACATGGTTTTAAATTCTACATTGCAATAACCTCTAAGTAACAATTCCTTGAGTTTTAGTGAGATATCAAAGAAAAATAACCACAATTTTCTGGGAAACCTATTAATTGTATCCCGCCTACCTCTTCCAACTATGTGTGTGTGTGAAGTTAGATTTTCTTTATATATTTCAACTGAAACAGCACAGAAAACATAAAATACAAATATAAATTGATACAAAAATCCAGCCACTATTAGAAGTGCAATTTGCAAAATGTAAATTAATGCAAGCCTTCTTACTAATTTTTATTTTGAAAATAGAATTTTTCATAAAACTGGAGTTTTTAATTGAGTAATTTAAAATTATTTCCATTTTAATATTTAAAACAGTAACTTAAAAGATATAGCCTATCAAGATGGATGAGTGTGTCCACTTGAGCAAAAGAAGCTTAATTGGCTCAGCAATTCCACACACAAGGATATAGAAGACCCACCCCAGGGCAGCTTTTCACCTGGATGCTGTAAAGGGAAAATGAAGGACGGCTCTGCTTCTGAGGAGCTCGTCTTTGCCTTCACCTTGGATGTCATCTCCTGGTGTTCAGCACAAGTTCTTCAGCCTTCTATCACAGACCCAAGGCCTCTACAAAGCACACTCTTCAGTGAACAAACACTAGACCTTCAACTGGATCCTTTGGATCCCCAATGCACAGACAAAACATCTGCACTCTTCCACACTCAACTCTGTGGGTGGTCACTGTAAAACAATCTTTTATTTTTTGGTAAACCATATTATCATAAACTCATATATATTTGTATATCTTGTATTATATCTGTTCTTCTAGTAAACACTGATTGATACTGAATTTGTTACCAGAGAGATGGGATCATATTTATGTGACTGTAATGGTAGGACTATACCTGACCATGTGGTTCAGGAGCCTTTGGGAATGGCTCTGAGAAGAGTTTCAAGTGGTTCAGAGATACTACCCAAAAAGTAGTGCTGAACACTCTATACTGTACTGTATGGGCAATTGTGGTCATTGTTCAGGCTTAGACACTTTCTGCTGGGAAGAATGTATTAGCTGCTAGACTCCAGATAATGTGTGTTATGCCTTGGCAGAAAGTTTGTCTGCTTTTGCTCACATTCAGAAACTTTGCCTAAGACTGAGATGAGAGGTGGCAGACTAATCTGGCAGAAGGAATTTCAAGACAGTTCAATGTCGAGGTGGTGGCATGGCTGCTGTTGGGGACTTTCAGCCAGATCTGTGTTGAGAATCAAGAGCAAAACGCCCAGCAGAATGATTTAAAATGTTTTGAGTTTGGCCAGAGAGGAAGCTCCAGTAAAGCTGTGGACTGCAAATATAGAGGAGAAGAGATCATGCTTGGTGAGAAGGAACAGGAGAATAGAAAAGATGGCTTGAAGACATCACAGGAGATGGCAGGACTCCACCCTTTACAGCCTCAAAATTGCTAAAGTGAGGCTTTGCTTTGAGAAGAAAGCAAAAGAATTGGAAGCAGAATTGGAGCAGCCTAGACAATTTGTTCCTCGTAATTGGATTCAGAGTGCTCAGCAGTCCAGACACTTGATCCCTACAGCCAAGAGATAGGGAAGCTTGGCGACTGCTCCAGCTGGTGACAGACCTTGGCATCATTCACGTGCTGCTGGTTTTAGGTGCGTGAAGAATGGAAGAGTTGTGGGGTCAGCAAGGCTTCCACCCAGATTTCAGAAGGCGGCCCAGGAGGTGAGACAGTGTGTCCCTGAGAGTGGGAGGCTGAAGGTACAGTGGAGACCC
>NW_004524635.1:3789294-3791663 GCF_000260255.1 Octodon degus
CTTTGTCCCATTCCTGTTTATAAGTTTTGGAAGGGAGAGGTCTATGTTGTCCCAGTGAGTATTGGAAGTGTTTAACCTTCTTTTCATTTGTGCAGGGGCTTTTAACTGTAAGTTTGCCTTAAATTGCAGAGAAGATCACTCGTAGTGATCCTCCTTGGGGTGCAATGTTATGGCTTCTGTTTAGATGTGTTCCCCCAAAGCCTCATGTGGTCATAAGTCAGGCTCTATTAGAGGTGGCTAAATCTAGTATGTATCTGATTCATGGTGAATCAATGTGCCAATTGATAGTGGGTCATTAGTAAACCAATCTACTATTTGCTTTAATACTGCGCCATTTCAGGTAGTCTAGATAGAATATAAAGGGCTAGAAATAAGCTGCTAAGATCCCTTGCCTGTTTTCCTACCTTCTGCACACAATGAACTGTTTTCTTAACTGCAATGCTTCTCTCCCATGTTACCTTGCCTTGGAGCCAGCCAACTCTGGACTGAAACCTTCACAAACTGAGCCAAATAAAACTTTACTCCCTAACTCTGGGCATCAGGTATTTTGTCTCAGTAACAAGGAAAGTAACTAAGACATCTAATATACATACCCTCAATTAAGTTTTAAGGGCATAAATGGATTCTAAAAGCAAAGTTTCAGAACTACCAGCATTGATGTAATAAACCCTAAATAAAAATTTAACTGAGGGCCAGGGAGATGGCTCAGTAGGATAAGTGCTTGACTGGCAAATGCAAGGATCTGAGTTCAATCCCCGGTTTCGTGACATTGTAAATATTACTTTGCAAAGCTAGAGTAGACAGAGATTCCTAATAAAATGGATAATAAAAGCTAAAAATGTACTCTATGCCACTGGCTAGAAAGAAATGCTTTAGAAGTTTATATTTATTTATCTTACATAAATCTCATTTATTCTTACTTGTAATGTCTGTCTTCTTTACTAAAACCAGGACCTCCTTAAAGCTAGAAATACTATCTTTTTATAATGCTGTCTTCTCTGTATCTTTATGAGAAATCATCATATGCTATATCATACATCAAATATTCAATTATTTGACTCAATGAATAAATGAGTTAATCTAATTCATAAAATTAATCACAATGCAGTACACAGCTATTTCTTCCATTTTTAAAACCTACAAGGCAATGTTGTATTGGAAAGTCACATTTGCAAATGATAACTCATCCAGTGTATTCTTAAGACAGTGACTGCCTATGCAGATTTATTTGCATGTGAACACACAGAAGACACAGGTACACAAGTATATTAATTTCTATATATCAGCCTTTTCTTATCTATCATAACTTACAACAAAAACAGGTGAATGTCAATAAAATCATGCTGCTTTCCCTCTCCCCTATCTTTTCTCCTTCACTGTTTCATAGCATCACTTCTCTATTTTACACAGCCAGTGAAAGCTTTCCACCAGTTTCCAGCATCCTGGGAAAAACTAAAGCAAATAATCTTACCAATAGTATGATTTCCATAAAGAAGCTGCTCCAGAATTGCAGTTTTCCCCACAGATAATAATCCACAAACCACAACCTTGCATCCCTTTCCCATCTTCTCAGGGTATCACTGTGAAGAGAAGAGAAGGTCTTTACTGTTGAAATGTATCTCCTTTTCTTTTGAATTTTAAATCTAAGTAGTAGTATATACAAAGGATAAATTTTGAAAATGAAAAAGGACATACAGAATTTTTCCAAATCCTATTCCCCAGTTTCCCATTTGTTTCCTTAGGGCAATCATTGATACGAATTTCTTATTTTCAGAAATAATCTAGATTTAATATAAGATTACAACAAACATGCACAAGATTGCTTTTCTTTAGGAAAAAAAAATCCTTGTACATGAAGAATTCTTTCAGTATTGATAAATCTATAGGAATCCAATAAAATCTTTAATCCTGAAAAGAGGCTACCTACTTATCAGTATTTAACTGGGCAAATAAACAGTTAAGTAAAACTTTAAAGAGATGGGGAAAATAAAAATGTAGGACAGATAATGGACCTGGATTGTTAAAAAATACTGGAAATATTAATACTATTGTCAATCTGTTCTTGGGAGTGTGAAAATTTGGATTTTAATAATCACACAGGCTCTTTTAGTCATATTTGTTTTTAAAGAAGCTTAGACAATGCTAGAAAAATTGCCTAAGCACTTTAAACTAGAAAGAGGCATATGATCTGAAGAGATACCAGAGTATTAAACTAGAAAAAGGAAAATTCATTTTTATGAGCTTTCCAATTTATATCCAAAAAATAGCAAGTTCAGGTAACATGTATTTTTTTTTTTTTTTTTCAAATTTCCTCAAGGCTTTTGTGTTTTCTAGAAAACAAGGTACCAGAAGCTAAGGCAGAAAGAAAA
>NW_004524635.1:3791835-3805463 GCF_000260255.1 Octodon degus
AAATTCAAATTTGTCCACTGCTTTCTGCTGTCTCCCACCAGCTGCTTCTCACCAATTCTCTTACCTACAAATAGACATGCCATAACCCTGGCTAAAAAGGATTACACAACTCCTTGTAGTCAGAAACAACTATAGCAAAGCAAATGCTGAATATTTCTGTGTTCACTGGACTGTGACAACTAAAAACCCAATACAGAACATGTCCTACTGGCACCAGAACATTAGGTATCTTTGCATACATGTGTATTTTCCAGAAGTATTAGTTTTACCAACTCTGAAACAAATGAACACATGAAGTTTCCTTAAGCCACTTTGTTTTCTCAAAGTCTGTAATTTTTTATGACCCAAGTCACCCACAACTGATCAAGTGATGGAACAAGTTAATGCTAATATTTTGGTAGCACAGTAACATTTTTAGAGTACAACACTGCATGTCACCTGCAAGGCAAATAACCATTTCTCTGTGATGCAAGCATTATTTCTTGGGTAGCAAACTCAGGAAATAGTCTAGATCTCAAGAATAGCACTTCCTTCCTTGAGCATTAGCTTTCTTAAGTGACTTCCTTTTCTACTTTCAACATTAGAACTACAACAGAAAAATGATTTGCCTTTATCAGTAAGGGCAGAACTTTATGCAACACTGATTATTCATGTCATGTGATCTATGTCTATTCCTACAGCTAGTCTTGAGCTCACTTTGTACCCCACTCTGACCTGAAACTCACAACAATCCTCCTGCCTCAGCCTTCCAAGTGCTAGGATTACAGGCATGTACCACCATGCCTAGCTTCTCCACAGCCTATTTTAAAGAGTGTCTACAAATGCAGGTATCTCTGAATTTATGATTTTGTGTTTGGTTGTGTGTGTGTGTGTGTGTGTGTGTGTGTGTATGTTCATTTTCGTTGTCTTTTTGGGGTTTTTTTGCTTTTTTGAACTCACTGTGTAGTTCAGGATGGCCTTAAAATCAGAGATCCTCCTACCTCAGCCTTGGAGTGCTGGGATTATGGTGCAGGTCATGCACCTTGCTCTTATTTCCTAGCAATACTGTGTATCAAACTCGCAGCCCCATATTGAGCTATATCCCTAGACATTTATTTATTTATTTATTTATTTATTTATTTATTTGAGACAGAGTCTCACTATGCAGTTTGGGCTGGTCTTGTGCTCACTTCTGTAGTTTCCAGGCTGGTCTCAAACTTGCAGAGATCTTTCTGTCTTCTCAACCTCCTGAGTGTTGGGATTACAGGCATGCACCATGGCCAGGATATCTAGGGTGGCACAGCATGCATTGCAGGGGATGGAACTCTGGTCCTTGTGCCTGCCAGGTAGGTGGCTTATGCCTCTGAGCTATCTCCCCACAGCCCTTATTTTTTACTTTGAGACACCATCTTGCTAAGTTGCCCAGGCTGGCCTCAAATTCACAATCCTCCTGCCTCAGCCCCCTTAGTAACTGGGATTACTGACATGCACAATCTTCACCTAAATTTACGATTAATGTCACCTCATTTATAATAAGTGTTTTCTCCTTCTACATGTTGTGAGTTCTTGTTCAATTATGATACCAATGAGTCTTTCTTTCAGTGGTTTTTAATAATAGCTGTGGTGGTGCAGGCCTGTAAACTCCGCACTCAGGAAGCTGAGGCTGAAAGGTTACTGTGAGCTCAAGGCCAGTGGGGCTACATAGTAAATTTGTAGTATAGGCCAGCCTACCCTACAAAGCAAGATCCCATCTGAAAAATAAATTAAAAGGAAGCTACCACCCTGGCATCTAAGAAGAGTTGGAAGGAGAAATCAATCTACTAGCAGATGGGAAAAATAATGGCAGTGAAGACAATTCTATCAGAAAAAGGTGCTGTTGAACTCTAAAATGTTTGTTATTTCTCTTTCTCTGAAAATGTCCATTCCCACAGAATTTCTAAATACCAGTCTTTACTCTTCTTCTCTCCTTCCTGTTCAAATGGGTATAAATAAATGCCCTTTTATCACATTATACCAATCTTCTAAAAACTCAAGTTCCTTGAAAGGGTATACTTACATTGTAGCTAAAAGAAAGCAGCAGCTACCAAAAAGAGAAAAAACAAACAACAAACCCCAGTGACTCATAGCAGTAAGCCCTCTGTAAAAGGAGGCAAGTGTAAGTGCAAGGGACAATAGCAAACTGTGGAAATACCAGAGCCTACAGAATGCCAAGACATTAAAAATCAAATGCTATATTCCAAGGACTCTTGGGTAGTCATCTTAAAATAAATATCTGGGGCCAGCAAGATAGCTCAACAGACTAAGTGCCTGCTTAGGCAAGTGCAGAGACCGGGGTTCAATCCCCAGCACCACATGCCACACAAGCCCCACCCCTGGGCATGCTTGGTGGCACACTCCTGTAATTCCAGCCCTGGGGAGGCTGAGAATAGGGGGATCACTACAAGTCTAAGCTGTGTTGTGAGACCCTGTACCAAATACATAAAAAATAAAATAAAATAAGTATCTGTTAAAGGTACACTTTGTTGTACTCTGATGGTTTATTGATGCTAGGATTAGCAGATAAAATTTGTCAAGAATGTATTACTCCAGATAGTTCAGTGGATTAAAATGCCTGTTTAGGCAAACGCAGGGTTCAATCCCTGGCCTGCCCTGCCGGCCCTGCCCCTGGGGCACACTGAGATGCGATTAAGATAGGGTGTGATGGCGCGTGCCTGTAATCCCTGGGCTTGGGAGGCTGAAAACAGGAGGATCACTACAAGTCAGATCTGTGTAGTGAGACCCTGTAGACCCTGTAATAAATACATAAAAAGAATATTATTATCTTGTATTTGTGTGTAAGTATATACAATTTTTAAAAAATCACTTATTTATTTATTTATTTATTTGGTACAGGGTCTCACTACATAGCTCGGGTTCATAGTGATCCCCATCTCAGCCTCCCCTGCACTGGCATTACAGGTGTGTGCAACCACATCCAGTTTCAGTGGCTGGCTCGGTACATGGCTGGCATCACATGTACCAGGGATCGACCTGGGGTCCTTGAGTTTGCCAGGAAGGTGATTAGACTGCTGAGCTATCTCCCTGGCCAGGTATATACAAATAAACTGAGGAGTTCACGTCAATACTAGCAGAAGATTTCGCCAAGGGTAAACAATAAAGGCAACTGAGTACAGGTAGCTCGAAACACCATCTAATAACCAGGCATGATTGTGCACAGCTGAGCCTCAGCTACTAGGGAGACTGAGATTGGAGGATCACTTGAGCCCAAGAGTTCACAGCCAGCCTGAGCAACACAGTGAGACTCCAACTCAAAACAAATCACATCCACCAAAACAAAACACACTGGCTAAGAAATTTACATTTTTATTTAGGAAAGAAAGAAGGAACAGGATAAGAAACCTCAATAAATATTTGACTAGCGACCTGCTAACATCAATTAAAAAGTATGAATTCCTTAAAACTATTTTTTATTTTTAAAGTGTTATGGCATAACGTATAGCATAAAAAACTATGTCTAAGGGCTGAGGAGATGGCTCAGTAGAATAAGTGCTTGCCTGGCAATCACAAGGGCCTGAGTTCAAACCCCAGTTCCATAAATAAATAAATAGTGAAAGCTTTCAGCAAAAAAAAAAAAAAAAAAAAAAGAAAGAAAGAAAACTATGGTCTAAAAATCTGTACTGTTCCATTATTATTAGCATTTCAAAGGCCAGCAGAAAGAAAGGCAATGATCATTCTAAACTTTTTTAAGATGCTCTCCTTTTGCTGCCCAGGCTGATATACAACTCTTAGACTTAAAATGATCCTCCTGCCTCAGCCTTCCAAGCAGCTGGGACTATAGGAACATGCCACCATACCTGGTGACACCTCTAAACTATTTACAGGACATAATTTTCCCAGGAAAAATTTACTCTTCAAGTGAGTGCGGCTATGTGGGGGTTTTCAACTCAAAATATGTAAATTACTCTACATGGAAGTAAAGAGAATTCATTTCTTTTAAAAAAATGTATTTAGTACAGTCTACAGGGTCTCACTATGTAGATCAGACTCATAGTGATTCTCCTCTTTTCAGCCTCCCAAGAGCTTGGATTACAGGTATGCACCACCATGCCCAGTCTAAACTGCCACCATGCCCAGTCTCAATTGCCTTTTCAGTGTACCCTGGGATGGGGCTGGCACAGCAGGCTGGAGATCGAGCCCCCCACCCCCACCACTGTGCTCAGCCTAAACAGGCACTTTAGTCTGCTGAGCTATCTGGCCAACCCAAGATAATTCAGTCTAAATAAATAACATCAAAACACACACACACACAGACACAAATACTGTGTTCTCCCTATATAATTCCCATGACAAGAATTCACATAAAAATATAAGTGCTTCTTATGCTTAAATACACCCAGATTTACAAATAAAAACTAGTAGCTGAGCATAGTGGCACACAGTTGTAATTCAATGCTCTGGGAGACTTGAGTCAGGAAGACGAGTTCAAGTTCAGCATGGACAATGTAGAAACCTTGTCTCAAAATAAAAACATTCAAAAAGGGCTGGGGGGCTGGGGATTTGGCTCAGTGGTAGAACGCTTGCCTAGCAAGCTGGAAGCACTGGGTTCGGTCCTCAGCACCAAAAACAAAAAATAAACCTCCCCTTAAAAATAAAACCTCAGCAAAAAGGGCTAATGATGTAGTTCAGCGCAAAGGTCTGGATTTCAGTTCCCAGTACCAAAAGCCTAGTTCTATAAGCATATTTCATAATATAGTACTAAACTGAAATTATTATAATTATAAATAATGTAAACATTACAACATAACAAATATAACAAATGTACCAAAAGGTCACCTGCAGTACCCTGGAAAAGCAATGAATCACCTGAAGAGATCCCAGGCATGTTCAAGCCTCTTAAATCTAGTTTCAAGAATTTAGAATGCCACAGATTCAATGGATGACCTTTAGGGTCTTTTCATGACTGTCATGCCAGCTGGAGAGGTGGTACTGACATCGGTAATGCCACCACTCTGCAGGCTGAGACAGGAGGATAATTGTGAGTTCCAGGCTAGTCTGGATCACCTAGTGAGTCTCAATCTCAAAAAACCAAAACCAAAACAACACCAACAAAAAAAACCCTCCCATGTCAAGAGAGGATAAACTACTTATCCAGAATATGTATCAACACTGAGGTTAACATACAATGCAGTACTTATAATTTCCTGTCACAGTTCTAAGTAAGAGATTGCTAGACAATAAAATTTAATTTGTGACCTATTAAACTTCATCTAATATAAACAGAAATAATAGACAAAATCTAATTCTATCTGAAACTGCTTTGCTACATAGGATAATCAATAATATTGCTAGAAAATAAACATATTCATTGATCCAGTCCCACAGAAAATGCTACACTTTATCAACATTTTTCTGAAGTCATCGGAGCTGGGGGGCAGGGGATATAGCTCAGCAGTATGGTACCTGCCTAGCAAGCTGAAAGTCCCGAGATTGACTCCCAGTTCCAAAAAAACAGCAAATACATGTTAGCATCAGAGCTGGGTGTGGTGGTGCATGCCTGTAATGCCAGCACTCGGGAGGCTGAGGCAGAAGGATCCCTAAGATTCAAGACCAGGTTGGGCTACAAAGTGAGCTCAAGGTCAGCCTGAACTGCATAGCAAAACCCTGCCTCAAAAACAAAAACATAATAATATTGAAACACTGTTAACCTCACAGGAGAGATGTTATAAATCTCTGGAAGTACAGCATCAGGTGAGTAAAATTTCTGCACTGCGTATTTACTTACATAAACATTATGGCAGGTAATACTTTCACTCATTCACATGTAAATTTTTTATATTCATAAACACATTCAAAGGGTTTTGCAGGTGCTTCAAACAGTAACACATAATAAACACATTTCAGCTTACCATTCTTTTATTTAATAGTGAGGGCCTACCACAACTCTAAACATTAAGGAAAAACTAAAGGGCAAAGCCAGAAATGACCCTTGTTTTCAGGAATCTCAAAATCAAATGGAAATACAAATAGAAATCCTGCTAAGCTGCAGAGAAACTGCAAGTTGAAAAACAAAACTGCAAAACCAACTGATACATTAACAGTGATTATTCATATTTCCCACATCATTTTTCCATGTAATCCATCCAAATAGTCACCCTAAATTCATTCTCTGAAACCCCCACATCCTGATCCCTCAGTAAGTCCTATTCTGTACCTCTGAGATACATTCAGGGTAGCACTGATTCCCATCTTCCTCACTACTTAAGTGACCTAGGGCACCATCTTCTCTCATCTGGTTTGGTCTTCCAAAGATGTCCCTTTCCTAATCCTCAAAATCTATTAGTAATTTATTTCCATCATAAAGAAATTTGGGGGGCCAGGGAGATGGCTCATGGGGGCCCAGGAGATGGCTCAGTAGAATAAGTACTTGCCTGGCAAGCATAAGGGCCTGAGTTCAATCCCCAGTTCCTTTAAAAAAAAAAAAAGAAAAGAAAGAAAGAAAGAAATTTGGCATGTGTAACAGGAGGGACAGGAGATGGGACTCAAACTCAGGATCAAGTGCTGGCCAGGCAGGCACTGTGCGCTGAGCTATTTCCCCAGCTGGCATGTAGCATGTGTACACTACCCTAGGGTCATGGGGTGGACTGGGCAACATGGTCACTACTGTCTTTGTGTTCAGACTGTGAAGGAAGTGGTTGGGAAGTATGGGAACCCCGGCAGGAGCCAACAAATGTCCCTGGGATGTTCAGAAGGAACACAGTCCCAGAGACACCTCCATTTTAACCTACTCCCCATCTCCACCTTTTCTCTCTCTCTCTTTTTTTTTTTTTAGCCTCAAAGCAGCAACCCAGGTTACCCTTTTAAAATGTAAGCCGTATGTTTAAAAATCTTCCACTGATTGCCTGTCTTAGGCAGTTTGAATTCTAAACTCCATATAAAAACCTTCACCTCACAACCGGTCCTGCTTCCCACAGAGTTGATACAGTGGTTCCTTTTGAGTCCTAGCATACTTTAGCCTGGTTACTTTTCCTTTTGCCTAAATCCACTCATCACCCTTCAAACAAACAAACAAAACAAAAAACACCATGGGCTGGCGAGATTAGGCAAGATTAAACTGCTTAGGCAAGTTTATATAAAATTTTTTTAAATTTTTATTTATTTGTGTGTGTGTGTGGCCAGCTCAGCCCACCAGGGGGCGGGGCTGGCTGGCATGTGGTGTTGGGGGATTGAACCGCAGTCCCTGAGCTTTGCTAAGCTTGTTCTAAGTAGGTGCTTTAGACCACTGAGCCATCTCACCAGCCCCCTGCTTAGGCAAGTTTAGGCAGCACAGGGACCTCTGTTTGATACCCACCACCACCACCACTACATGCTGCACCAGCCCCCTGTCCAGGGTGGGTTGTGCCTGCCACAAAAAAAAAACAAAAACAGTGTGGCCTGCAGTTTGGGCTGGCCTTGAGCTCACCTTGTAAGCCCAGGTGGGTCTCAAACTTGCAATGCTTTAGTCTCTCAATTTGGATTACAGATGTGTGCCACCTGGGCCGGCTCTAGATCAAATCTCAGAGGCTCACTGGTTGTTTGGTGCTGGGGTTGGCCAGAGGACCCAAACCGGCTAAAACGCACTCTAGCCCAGGCTCAGCCTGGAGGTCTTTTCCAAACGGTACCACTGGGGAAACGCACGCTGGACCTGCCATGAACACTTGCGACCTGGCCACCAGGTGTGCTGGAGGAGAAACAGGTGAGGCCGTGAACTGGTTCCTGGCAAAACCCCCAGAGCGCATCCCGCACCGCGGGCGGCCCCTCCAGGAGGAGCAGGGCACAGCCGCAGTGCCAGGGCTGTGCTCGCCGCGGTCACTTCCCAGCACCCCGCCCCCCACTCCGCTGCACGCCTGCCCAGAGCTGTACCACAGACACGACACCTGCGCTCGCTGCAGCATCCCCAACGAGGCCGGCGCCTGGCACGCACCGGCAAGTTACCCCGTCGGATACTTGTCCGGCGGGTGAATAAGCCGGGGGTCTGGGGAACTGTTAGGATGGCCATGCCGTGGTATGTCTCTTTTTAAGGAAAATATGAAGGAAGGACAAACCCACTAATTGATTTACAAGGTAAATACGATTCTCTTTGGGCACATATGAAAATAGAATTAGGACAGGAATCAAAACCACACAATTGTATTAAACATATTCTGGAAATACAAAAAAAAGAAAAAAAAGAAAAAGAAAGAGAAAAAGCCCCGGAACTGTTCCTCTGTAACGAACGCAACGCAAAACGCCAGCAATTCTTCCCAAAGCACTTGCCTAACAAGGTCCTGGCAAATAAAATACTTCTGCTTTTCAAAACAACAAAAACAAACAAAAGACGGTCCGAGGTTAGCAAATCTGGGGTGGCACGCACACGCAGGGCGGCAGGGCCAGGGAGATCCGCCGGCGCCCACCCCCCGGAGCGGGCTCGCTGGAGGCGCGCGAGCGGCGCCCACGCGCGCCGAAAGCCTCGCGCGGCTCAGGACAGTCCTGAGGCGGGGGGCGGCCAGCGCCGCAGGGGCCCCCGCGGCGACTTCCACGTGAGGAGGGGACGAACCTGTGCGCTCCAGCCGAGCCCGCAGATGCCCGCGCGCACCCAGCGCCGCTCCCCCGCGGTCCGCAGCCACCGCGTTCAGAGTCCCGCCCCAGCCTGCTAGCTCCAGTCAGCTGGAGAAGGCCGCTAGCTCACCGTGGACTGCGCTCCTCTCACCTACTGGTCGCCCCGCCTCTCAGGGGGCGGAGCCAGAAGAGTAGGGGGAGGGAAATAAAGGACTTCGACCAATCCCGGTCAAACTCCGCCCACCGGACTGGAGGTCGGAACTACATATCCCATGAGGCGCTGGGCGGTTGCCGCGTTCCACCGGAAAACAGCTCGCAGGAGTGGGGGAGGAGCCCAAAAGGGATTGTGGGAGAAAGGCTTCTTCCTTTTCGTCTGGCGGCAGCCATCAGGTAGGCTGTGTCTCAGATCTTCGTTCTTCCATCCGCCGGTAATCGCTCTCTGTGTCAGCCATCCGAACTTTAAGACCTTGCGTCTTCGGAGCTCCTCCTGCCTCCTGTGCGGCCAGCGTACAGTCGAGATTCGGAGCCGCGCGGATGTGAAGAGGCGTCCCCGGGGGCGGGCTGGAGGGAAGACGTGATGGCGGCTCCGATTCTAGCTGGGCCGCAGAGCGTGAAAGAGGCGCGGGGCGAAAGGATGGGAGGCTAGGCCTCGGGCAGCCAAAAGCGAGGCTGGCTCGTTGGGTGGGGTAGGTCAGTTTTCCTAGGGCGGGCACCCTCGTTGGTGACAGGAAAACCATTCTTTGCTATGGCGCGGCGACATCGCTTTGCGAGCTGGGCCCTTGGGGACGAGCCGCCGGCCGTAGCCACTGTCCCTAGAGCTCAGATCTAGCTCTGCTCCTTCTGGCCGCAAACAAGCCTAGCGCCTCTCGGTGCTGGGTGGCTGTTGGCGGGCGCGGAGGTGGAGGTGGGGGTTGGAGCCCCGACCCCTGCACTAGCTCCGCAGAGCCATTTTCGTCCCCGGCGTCTTTCTCGGGTAGGCAGGCGCTAAGATGGACGGACGAGTAGTCCTTTGTACTTCGAGCCGGGGCTGGTTTCTCACGCGCGGCTTTGTCTCAAAGGTAAGCCAAGATGGGTGCGTACAAGTACATCCAGGAGCTATGGAGGAAAAAGCAGTCCGACGTGATGCGCTTTCTGCTGCGGGCCCGCTGCTGGCAGTACCGCCAGCTCTCGGCGCTCCACAGAGCCCCTCGCCCCACCCGGCCAGACAAAGCTCGCAGACTGGGATACAAGGCCAAGCAAGGTGCGTGATGTCTGCGTGGAATTTCGAGTTCAGTTACTGTATATTTGTCAAGAAATGATAGAAACCAGTGCCTGTGCATGCTTCCTCCCCACCATGCTTTGGCGGGACAGTGCTAACAGCAGTGCATGCGCTGAAACTACTGGGGGTGTGTTCTGTCCTCTGGAGTGGCAAGTGTGTAGATTACAAGTGTGCAGAGTGGTCTACCTCCCTTTGTAAGCCCTGGATTTTTCGAAAGCAAGTCTCACAGTGTGTTATTGTGTGCATAGGGTATGTCATATACAGGATTCGTGTGCGCCGCGGTGGCCGCAAACGTCCAGTTCCTAAGGGAGCAACTTACGGCAAGCCTGTCCATCATGGCGTTAACCAGCTGAAGTTCGCGCGAAGCCTTCAGTCTGTTGCCGAGGTAATTTCGAGTAGTAGTTGTTTTGATTACTTACTGGGGGTAATAAGTTTAAAGGATTAAGCAACTTTTCTCTGGTGACTTTGCAATCTATAATACGGGTTTAAGTATAATCTTAGTAAAAGATAGTTGCTGTCAAAAACCGTTAAGTCTTTGTTACTGATATATGTACTGAGTATTTTATGATTAGTGAATTTGTGAAACTCAAGCTTTGAAGGGCAGTAACATATCAGCACACTTCTAGATTCTCTGCATTTGCTTATGTTATTAATCTTAAGTGGTCGGTTACAGATTATCCTCTGGATTCCTAAAGCTGTGCTCTCTCATATGGGTTAGTTAGCAAACCAAAGCCTAACTCCCCAAAGTGAAAGTTTGTTTTTCAAAGAGGGACCCGGGGAGATGGCCCTGTGGAATAAGCCCCTTCCCTGGCAAGTGCAAGGGCCTGAGTTCAATCCCTGGTTCCGCAAAAAAAAAAAAAAAAAAAATGAGGCAGTGTGTGAAACAGACCAGATGCATCTGGCCTGCAGAATTTTAAATACATACTAGAACTTGAAAATTGTGCTGACGTCCATTGCATTAGAAGATAAGTGGCAGGTGTAGTGAGGTGGTGCAGTGATTTCCAGCATGCACACAGGTGTCCATGAACTCAGTCCCTGGAGGTGGGGGGAGGAAGTTCCTTGCATAATTGCATGAGTTAAGAGAAAAGCCTAGGTCTCAGTGATGACCCGGGGTTAAGATTCTAATTTGCTACTGTAAACTATGCTTGAGGCTGACTTTGGGCTTTTTTCCTGTTTTAGGAGCGAGCTGGACGCCACTGTGGGGCTCTAAGAGTTCTGAATTCTTACTGGGTTGGTGAAGATTCCACATACAAATTCTTTGAGGTTATCCTTATTGATCCATTCCACAAAGCCATTAGAAGAAATCCTGACACCCAATGGATCACCAAGCCAGTCCACAAGCACAGGGAGATGCGTGGGCTGACATCTGCAGGCCGCAAGAGTCGTGGCCTTGGAAAGGGCCACAAGTTCCACCACACTATTGGTGGTTCTCGCCGTGCAGCTTGGAGAAGGCGCAATACTCTCCAGCTCCACCGTTACCGCTAATTATATAAGTGATGTTTGTAAAATTGATAACCCAATAAACAATTTAGGACAGTTCATGTGCTTAAAGGTGTTATTTGTTAAGTAGTCTACTGATTTATGAATGTTTTGTCAAATGGAAGTTAAAAGTGCAATAATGTTTGAAGACTATAAGTAATGGTGTATCTTTGCTTCTAATAAGATAAGCTTTCTTGTCTTTGCTTTATCTTATTAGGGGGTTATATGTCAGTGTTTGAAACATGCTGTGTGGTATAATAGGTGTAAAATAAATTCTTTAAAAGAGAAATGCTAAAACTAGCCCTGTAAATCTGTGTGGTCCATGTAATGAAACCTGCAGCTTTATTGGGGTACTTCAATACTCTTGCTGGTTTGAAGTAGCTAGGTTTTTTGAAGTTTAGCAAATACAAACTTAAAATCAGATAACCTTGTGTTAGGATTATACATAGAACAGGTTAGAGCTTTTCTCAAATTCAGAATTCCCACTTGTACAACTGATTCTTCTGAAAGTGGCCAAACTCCTGATTTGACTCCATGAAATTGTGTTTGATGCACAGTAGTCAGCAGTGATGTTTTAGACTTAAAGTTCATGGATATTGAATGAATATTGGGTAAATTTAATGTTTGTAAATGTAATAAATGCTAGTGTGGGAAACTCATAAAGTGGCCATTCAGTCAATACCTGAGGATACTTTGAACCCTATAGCTATGTAGGGGGAAAGTATTGGCCCTGAGGTCAGTTGATGTCACTGTAAGTTCATGGTTTTAATCTTCTAATGTTCTCATCCTGGTTCGGACTGCTGTGCCAAATTCTGGGTTTGCTGACTTAAAAAGTAAAGGGTTGGGCAGTGAGATAACTGTCTAAGCACCTGCGTAGGCAAGCACAGGCTGGCCACCAAGATGGCGTGGTGGCGCACTAATCCCAGCACTGAGGAGCCTGAAAACAGGAGGATCACTACCGAGTCAGAGCTGTGTAGTGAAACCCTGTACCAAATACACAAAGAAGAAAGATCTGGCTGCAAATATAATTGGTACTTTCCCAGTACTTATTTTTCTTTCGGGGCTTCAAAAAGGTCAGTTGATGTTCAGAAAGCATTTGTTAACAGATAAAACCTTCAGGGCCTGAGCTTTTATCAAAATGAGCAAAGGGCCCATTTTTTGACTGTAGAGGTTTGAGTAAAGGAATAAATACTAAGTTGAAACAAGTGGGCCTTCCGTTAATCTTGTCATTTTTATAGTGCTAGTTGTTGCAAAGGTAACCAAATAACCTGCAGAAAACAATGATAGAAATAGCAACATTGCTGTCCTGGGTGGCGCTGGCTGTATTCCACCATTTGAGAGGCTGAGACGAGAATTGGGGCAAAGGCTGGCCTGACCACACAGGGACCCTGTATTCAAAAAAATTCCTTAGCTGGATTCAGTGGTGCATCCCAGACTAAATGTGAGCCCTTAGGAAGGATTGCAAATTGAAGGTCCCTCCTGGGCAATTTAGCAAGGCTCTGTCAAATGGCATGTAGCACAGAAGTGTCCTTGGGTTCCTGGCAGGGTCAAGTTAGTGTCCCTTCCTGTCCTGTGCTGTGCTGCAGTTTACTTCCACAGGGCACCTAGGGTCTTTACTCCCATAACTGACCTCCCTCACTGGGTCTCGCCCCCACCCCACCGTTGCTCATTTGCATGATGACATGTCTGTGTTACTTTTCTCTTGCTGAAATAAAATACCCAACACCCAAAGTTAAGGAAGGAAAGGTTTACTTAGCTCAGCTTGTGGAGATTTAATCAGCTGCTTCTAAGGCAGGGTGGTGTGGTATAGGGACAATAGCTAATGGTGGCAGAAGACAGCAAAAGCAAGAATAAAGGAAAAAAAACGAGCCTCTTCCTTCAGTCTTAGGGCTCTTAGAGCAGGGATAGCACCCAAGCCATCTCTGTCCTGCACAGATGCTAAAAGTTTAGAAAGTGAGGATGGTGATCCCTGTTGAACCGCTTAAGCTTACACCCTTCTCAAGTTGACACAATGTATCAACCACAACAACAATGTTTATAATGAGAACGCTACCTCAAGTATTAAGATACTCCCTGACCACCCCACAAGATTTTCCTTTTGCTTTCAGGTTTCTTATTTTAGCATGAAATTCTGATAGTAAAACTTCAAATTTTTAGAAATAGATCACTTGATTTCTCACAACCCTAAATGCAAGTGCTAATATTAATCTTTTTCACCAATGAGGAGGCAAACATTAAACATGGGTTGGGGCCGGGGAGGTAGCTCAGTGGAATAAGTGCTTGCCTGGCAAGTGCAAGGGCCTGAGTTTGATCCCTGGCACCACAAAAAAAAAAAAAA
>NW_004524635.1:3806018-3807965 GCF_000260255.1 Octodon degus
AAAAAAAAAAACCTTTGAAAATCAGTAAATAAATACATAATGCAGAAGACACCATAAGCTCTATAGTAAATATTCTTTTGAATTCTCCCTGGAGGCAATTGATGTGATCAATTTCTTGCGTTTTTTAACAGATACTTTTACGAACATATGAGCAATACAAATATATTCTTTTTTTTAGCCACACGGTAAGATATACATATTGTTGATTTTTAAATTTAATTATGTATCTCAAAGTATGCATAATTATGTATTATATTGTTTCCATAAAGCTTATTCTTACATGGCATAACACAGTTTGTCTGACATGGCCCCTACTGATGGAACATTTAAGATTTTCCCCAATGTGATGTTACTCTAAAAGAAAAAAAAAAGTGCCAGACATGGTGGCATCTGCCTGTAATCCCAGCACTCAGCCAAGGTAGGAGATATGCCATGGGTTCAAGGCCAGCCTGGACTATGTAGTGAGGCTTGTATCATGAAACAAAAGGAAAAAATGTGCACATACTAATTTGTAGGATACATTCCTAGTAGGATGGCAGAGTTAAAAATTCGTTGTACATGTATTTGCATTTTGATATTTCCAAAATATCTTCCATAGAGATTATAGCAAATTATACCCACTCCAGCAATGCATAAGAGGATTTGTTTGCTCTTAATCTTGTGAACACATGATGGTATCAGATTTTTGGATCTCTGCCAGTCTGTTATGAGGAAACGATAAATGATACTCTTATTTACTATCATTTTGCACTTCATTTTTTTTCTCCAGTTTTTTGAGATGGTATCTTGCTATGTACTTCAGGCTAGCCCTGAACTTACTATGTAGCCCAGACTTGCCTCATCTCCTGGCAGTCCTCACCTCCTGAGAGCTGGGAGTATGGGCATGGGCCACTATGCCTCACTATTTAAAACTTTTAAGAGCCAAGTGTGGTTACATGCCTGTCATTCCAGCACTCCAGACCCTGAGGCTGCCCGGGCTACCTAGGGAGTCGAAGGTCGTCTTGAACTACATAGTGAGACCCTGCCCCACAAACTCTCATGCTCACAGTAACCTTTTATTATTGTTTTTTGTTGATTTTTTCTGTCAGAAAATCCCCTTCTCCATAAATATCATATTGTATTATTCTGTTGAAGAGTTTCTGCTAGTTCATTTCTATTGTGTTTCATCATATTTCTGTCAAAGGTGATTTTATAGAGAATAAGTTCTTCAAATTTCAACCATTCATTTCATTCTTTTCCTTTTAAACTCTAGTTCCATCTCTAAATTCCTAAACCAAATCTGCGACTTAAAGGGTTTCTTGTTTATTTGTTTGTCTTTTTGAGACAGGGTCTGGCTGTGCAGTTCGGGCTGGCCTTGAGGCCACTTTGTAGCCCAGGCTGGTCTCAAACACACAGTGACCCTCCTGACTCAGCCTCCCAAGTGCTGGGATCTCAGGTCTGCATCACCAAGCCTGGCCACTAAAACAAAGGTTTATTTCTTGCTCGAACTACTAACCCCCCAACTGGGGATCAAACTCAGGCCCCCACTGAGGTAGATTAGGGTGTGGCAAAACTGGCTGGAGAAGTACACCTGACTGGCTAATTACAAAATCCCAGACATGGGTGCACAGAAGCTCCTGCACGTGGACTTCTCACAGAAACTTGAGCAGAGTTTCAACAGGACACCTTGGGCCTTGGGCCAGCCTGAGGAGTGGGATCTCAGCACCACCTCTCAGGACCCTGTGTAGAGTTCTCCCAGGTCTCCTCTTACGTATGCAGCGTAAGAGGACACTCCAATGCCATGAAGAGCTTGCTCTTGTGACTTTCCCCCCCTAGTCCCTGCTGCCTGTCCCAGATGCAGTGTGTACTTGTATTTTTGTTTTCACCCTCATTTTTCTTCACTTGGCTCAAGCTTGTACTCTGAACAGAGAGTTTCTTCCCCTCTTCACTTTTCCTTTTTATTTTTTT
>NW_004524635.1:3808181-3808945 GCF_000260255.1 Octodon degus
CTTTTCATTTTTAGAATAAACTTTGTCCCTGGGTTTTTTGGTTGTTTTTTTTTTTTTTTTTTTTCTTTTTTCTTATTTCATCCAATTCTTGAGAAGAACCTGGAATCTAACTCCAGGAGAGGGGAGAACCCCGGAAACTGGTAATGTTTAGTGGGCAAGCTACTTGCAGAAGCAGTGCACTAAACTGTGTCCCCAGGGTCTCGCTTCATTGCTCAGACTGACCTCAAATTTGCAATCCTCCTATCTCAGTCTCCAGAGCACCTGGGATTACAGGCATGCACCAACAAGCCCAGCTTCATGGTCTAGGCTGTTGGAATACTACTGACTGGAACTTCTGACTTTTTGTTTTCTGAGACAGGGTTTTGCCACCTAGCCCAAGCTGCCCTTGAACTCACTGTGTAGCCTAGTATGGCCTTGAACTTGTGGTGATCCTCCTGCCTAAGCCTCCAGGGTGCTGGGATTATGGTCGAGCTCCACCATGTCTAGATACTCTGACTGGAACTTGGCCAGGTACCCATGCCAAAAGGCAAAGAGAGGGCGCTGTGATGTACTCTGGCTTTTACAGCTTCTACTTAGAAGTTGTCACTGCTGGTGCATATCTGTAACCCTGGCATTTGGAAGGCTGAGACAGGAGGATCACTGTGAGTTTGAGGCTAGTCTGGGCTACACAGTTCAAGGCCAGCCTAAACCACATCATAATAACTTGTCTTGAAAACAATAAAAGTCTCATAGCTATGTCTAGTTTGGTTTTTTAGGTTTTGTGT
>NW_004524635.1:3810980-3811509 GCF_000260255.1 Octodon degus
AAAGCTGCAAAGTAGAATAGTTGGCTGGTGCCTTTAACCCCACAGAGCATTTTAAAGTAAGCTTTTGAGTGCAGAATGCTTTTGAATAAAATAGCTGGCTCACTTTGCAGTGCACTCTCAAATCCTATTAAAGGAAAACTCACTCTTCCAAAATTGATTAAATCATTTAATTTAATTGGCATGCTATGAACATCTGAACTCGTTTGCTTGCAAATCTCATTGTCATTTAGAGAGAGGTTCATTATTTGGCAGTCCTAGTCAGTTTAGAAACAATAATGGATGGGCAATGTAATTATCAGTCTTCTAATCACTAAACTTTTGATGAGGGTGTAAACATATTATTTAGGTTCTAGAGGTTGATTATTAACTGAGCTAGAAAGTTTCACTTATTGAAAAGGAAAATTTGAAAAACGACCATTCAGGGCCGGCAAGATAGCTCAACAAGGGGCTGGGGAGATGGCTCAGTGGAATAAGCGCTTCCCTGGCAAGTGCAAGGGCCTGAGTTCAATCCCTGGTTTCTCAAAAAAAA
>NW_004524635.1:3812425-3815958 GCF_000260255.1 Octodon degus
AAAAAAAAAAAAAGAAAAAAGAATATCACTGTGCTTATATGTTTTATAAAATATTTCTGAAGGATTTTTTTTAGATGTATTTGATACAGGGTCTTGCTATGCAGCTTAGACTCATAATGATCCTCCTGTTTGAGCCTCCCCAGCACTGGGATTATAGGTGTGCACCTGGGGGCCAGGCCAACTCAAGGATTCTTTTTTTTTTTTTTTAAACACAATTACTACTGTTTAAAATGGTACTCTTCTGGTGGTTCATGCCTGTAATCCCAGCACTGGGGAGGCTGAGGTAAGAGGATAGTTGTGAGTTTGAGACCAGCCTGGGCTACAAAGTGAGTTCAAGATTAGCCTGAATTGCAGGCTGTATCAAAAAGACAAAAAAAGGGACTGGGGAGATGGCTCAGTGGAATAAGTGCTTCCCTGGCAAGTGCAAGGGTCTGAGTTCAATCCCCAGTTCTGCAAAAAAAAAGCTACTTCTCTGCTAATTATACCTCACGAATGTCACCCAGTGTTAGAAAAGTTGTTTCATTTCAAGCTCTGTAGCAGTGGACAGACTCCAAGTGAGTTTGGGCAGCTGAACTGGTAACACTTCCTTGACCTTCTGGGCTCATAGTGGTCACCACTCTACCACAATGACCTTCTTTTATAATCTGTAGTGTAGCTAAGACCAGAAGAAATAATTCGATGAGCAAGAGTACAATTCCAGTAGAATCCACAGGGTAATAAGAAATAAGTAGGTATACATCCAGCCAGATAATCTTGTTTTACAAAAAAGAAATCCTAGCGCACTCCCTCCGTTGCTTCGGGAGGCTTTACTCTCTTCCTGCCTGCTTTCCCTCTTACACCCAGGGAATCTATGATACTGAACATCAGGGAGCAGTAAAGCCAAGGATCCTGGAGTCAGACGGCCTAAATTCAAACTCTTACACTGCCATTTTCTGGCAGAAATTGTCCTGGACAAGTGGCTTCCAGATACAGTGAGCCAAGGTATTGTCAGTATTTTTCCAGTTCTACCTGGGGAGCGAAAAATGCTCTAAGTGCCTGGCTGTCTCTTAGGAAAAAATTATTTCTATAGTGGAACAAATGAGATAGATCTGTCAGGTTGTGGTAGTTTGAACGGAATTTCACTTAAGAGCTAATTCTCTTCTCTCTAATTCTGGGTTTTCCCAAGCAACTACTTATCATTTGACCTTCCAGCTGGGTCTGACATTGCTATTTTTCTGCAGCTCATAGGACCATCAGTTTGTGTATCACAACAATAAAATGGTCTGTTCTGACTACGGTTAGTGTCCATTAACCCCTGACTCCTGGTTACCACTGTGTATCACCATACCTGACACTGACAAAGTTTATTTTTTTATTTTTTGGTACCTGGAATTGAACCAGGCATGGTGGTACACACCAGCAAGCCTAGCACTTGGGAGGCTGAGGCAGGAGGATCATTGCAAGTTCTAGACCAGCCTAGGATACATAGTGCGTTCACAACCACCCTGAACCACTTGGCAAGAATGTCTCAAAAAGAAAAAAAAAAAAAAAAAAAGGACCAGGTAGGCACTGTGCTATATCCCTGGCCCCTGACAAAGTTTTAAAATATATATATGTATATTTCATTTTGATGTATGTCATATTTGATTTTTATAAAAATAAAGCCATCTGGACTGACAAGCAAGCTCAGCAGACTAAGTGCCTGCTTAGGCAAGCACAGGGACCAGATTCAATCCCCGGCACCACATGCCGTGCTGGATCTGCCCCTGAGTGTGCTGAGCAGGCCACCAACACCACGCGTGGTGGTCCACACCTGTGATCCCAGTGCTGGGGCGATGGAAAGCACAAGGACCACTATGAATCTAAGCTGCATAATGAGACTCCGTACCAAATACATAAAAATAAATTAATTAATATTTTTAAAAAGCCATTAAAGCAAAAAATTAAAATTAAAAAAGAAAGAAAATAAAGTCAGACATCTTAAATATGACCTAGAAAATGATATATATATATACTAACATATTCCTCTAGAAAAGTGATAATTTGAGGCACTCTCAATCAGAGATCCTGTGCTAGCAGTTTATCACATGAGGCTCTTGGGGTAACTGCGAAGGGAGGGGAAATCTGGACCAGGAAGGAGAAGCCAAGTTAGTGTAAGTTGTGTCCAGGTTCTATATGGAGACGTTTCCACAGGAAAACTGCAGTTAAGAGATGCCTTCAAGTTTAAAAATTGGGTTTTTACACCATTGCACCGTCAGCTGTGGGCGAAGTGCTTTAGGGCTGTCCCTCGGGGAGAGTCACAGACACAGGACTCTGGGAACAGAAGCACACCGAAACTGGGCACGACAACAGAGAGGCAGGACCCAAGTAATGTCTGTCTCACAGAAGTGCAGCTTCTGCGTTATCCTCTCCTTAGTTGGGGATTTTTTTTTCCTGAAGACATTTGTATTAGGAATACTTTCTTGGATTACTGTTGTGGTTCAATCCAGATGTCCCCCAAAGCCTCCCAGGGCTTTAAGAGATGAGTAGGTCATGAAGGCGTGATGAGCAGCAGGTATTAGTTGGCTGCTGACTTTGTAATTAATGTGACTCTGGGAGGTGGAGTCACGTCAGCAGAGGAGCTCCCTGGGAAAGGTCCCCCCCACTTCCCAGCAACTCTCTGCTTCTCTGCTGGGTGCAGCACGAGCAGCTCCCCCACCCCCAGTCACCACCTCCTTATGCCACCCTGCCTTGGAGACAGCTGGCTATGGACTGAAAGCTCTGCAAACTATGAGCCAGCACAAACTTTTCCTCCTTTAAATTGTGGGTGTCAAGTATGGTATCTTAGTGACAAGAAAGAGACTAAGAAAACTATCAGTCCAAGCATGATAAAACCAGTGAATGATTTTACGTTACTTACTTTGCCTTGTATATTTTGGATGCATTCTTAAGACTTATCCAGTTTTAGGTAAATATTTAAATTTTCTGTTTCAAAGCAGATTTGTAGTCAGGTGTGGTGGTGCACACTTGTAGTCCCAGCACTCGGGAGGCTGAGGCAGGAGAATCAATCCAAATTTGAGGCCATCCTGGGCCACACAGCAAGTTGAAGACTAGCTTAAACTGCACAGTGAGACTCTGAACACTGAGCTACATCCCTGTCCCCCTCCCACTTTATAACAAGGTCTTGCTTACTCACCAAGTTGCCCAGGCTGGGTTTAAACTTGTAAACTTCCTGCTTCAGCCTTTCAGAGTGCTGGGATTAAAGACATGCACCCCTGGCTCATGGTGTACTTTTGCTTAAAACATTCCAATGACTTTCAACTTGAGGGTAAAGGATAAAATATAAGGAAAAAAGACAGTAGACTGATAAGATGCTACCCACAAAGTTTTCAACTCTACTTTGGAACTGTAAGGTCTACATCCTCTTTTTATAATACAAATGTATACTGTCCTCTTTACTATTACAAAATAAAATTTATAGATAACTATTCTACCAATATAATCTCTGAAAATTTAACAAAATGCCCACACTATAACATAATGGAAACAGAAAAGTAATTTACAATAAAACTTTT
>NW_004524635.1:3816058-3817403 GCF_000260255.1 Octodon degus
CCTTCCTTCCTTCCTTCCTTCCTTCCTTCCTTCCTTCCTTCCTTTCTTCCTTTCTTCTTGGGCTTGCCAGGTATCCAGGCTTGTCTCAAACTGAAAATGATCCTCCTGCCTCAGCCTTCCAGGTATGCACCACCATGACTGGCTAATAATTTGTGTTTCAATATGTACATGTCAGCTCAGAAGATCAGGTCAGAAGATAGTATGAAGTCATAGGGCAGACAGCACCAAGACTTGAAGGTGGGCTGATTCTGTGGATGGACATACGGGGATTTATGTGCAAGGAACTGGCATAACTTGTCACTTCTGTCCTGGAGATAATGGTTGCTTTTGGATTCCAAATATTGTCTTTCACATAAAGTGTTGCCATACCGAGATACATAAGTAGAAAAATTAAACCTGGATGGTAGCCTCTTAGCAGAGTAAATTTAAGTTTTAACAGAACCACAAGCCCAAATTATAGGCAAGAATAAAATGGACTTCATCACTATATTAGTACTAGAATGCTATATATATATATATATATAATTTTTTTTCAGTTCTGGGGATTTTGCATTTGCCAGGCAAGCACCTATTCTACTGAACTGTCTTCCCATCTCCCCAGTGGTATTTATAAAAGTTGTATATTCCTAAGCACTTCCTGGGTGAGATTTATGAGCCTTTGTTTGAATTTTAAAAGTAAAATCTGATACCATTTCTACATAGAAGAAGAAGGAGAAGGAGAAGGAGAAGGAGAAGGAGAAGGAGACTCTCTGTAGCATAGCACACTCAGATACCACAAGCAGGGTTTCCAACAGCGACTTGGTTTCTGAAATGGTTTAAAGATTCTTGGGAAAGCTCTGAACAAAATTAGCAAGTTTCCTTCAAACGCAAGGAAGTCACAGTCAGAAAATAGAACCTGCACTAAAACTGCAGCGCCACTATGTCTGTCTGTGTGATGAAGTTAAGTTATAGGCTCAGACAGTCAGATTGATTTCCCTTTGTAATGGCCTGGCAAGATATTTGGAAGTCATCCTGAACATGGGGCAATGCCCTCTTACCAGAAGTTCCCTCTCCCACCATTGAGACAGAAGCACTCTGACCAATTTGCAAGCTATCCCCGAGGACGGAGGACACTGCCTTTGAAAATCATTCTCTTAAGGATCTGGAGGGCAGTGCAAACAGGTGCAGGGGCTGGAGATTGAATCCCTGGGCCTGCTGTGCCGGCCCTGCCCCTGGGGCCTGCTGAGACAGCACTTGAGGCTGGGTGTGGTGGCATGCACCTGTAATCCCAGCTCTTGGAAGGCTGTAAACAGGTGGATCACGAGTCTGATCTAGTAGTGAGACCCTGAACACCCTGTAGGTCCTT
>NW_004524635.1:3817503-3836928 GCF_000260255.1 Octodon degus
AAAAAAAAAAAAAAAAAAAAAAAAAAAAAAAAAAAGGGACTGGGGCACAGTTACCTCCCTGGTCTGCACCCAGACACACACAGACCCACAGACCCACAGACCCACAGACCCACAGACCCCCCCCCAACACACACACACTGTCTTGTCTGCCACCTCACTCCTCACTTCAGATCAAGCCTGCTGCAGCATCAGGCTCTTGGTAATAACTGTTCCACCTGCAAAGCTCTTCTCTAAGATGTAGACCTGACTTGTTCCCTCACCGCTGTCTGGCCTTTGCTCAAACATCACCCTCTCAGCCAAGATTGGTGACACACACCTATAATCCCAGCACTCAAAAGCCTGATTTAGGAGGATTACCACGAGTCCAAGGCCAGTTTGGCTACACAGTGATTTCCCGGCCAGCCTGGATTACATAGCCTATCTCAAAACAACAACAAAAATGCAAACAAATAAAATAAGCACCCTTTCAGTGAGATCATTTAGCCTTTAAACAATTGCTATTATGAGAGCACCAAGAAAAGAGAGCTCAGAAAAGAGGACTCAACCAACACAAAATTTACAGTGTGAAAAGTGGTGGCACATACCTGCAGCAACAGGACTTGGCACATCAGGAGGATCACTGTGAGTTTGAGGATAGCCTGGGCTACTAATGGAGATCACTATGAAGCAGTTCTGAGCAGGATTTAATATTAACCAAGTGGCTTTTCATGTTTATGTGTGAGTTCACTCAAGGCTTAGGCCCTTGTCTGGAGATGGGCCACGAACTCCTAGTAAGCCAACCTCTGAGTCACGGGTCCCTGCTGAGGCCTATCTTGGCCTGTGAAGCTGGGAAGCCTCAAAGGACAAGATAAGGCCACAGCTAAGGACGTCTGGCTCCAACCCCAGTTAACTAAAAGGAGGCTGCTGCTGCAGGCTCCACATTCCTACAATAAAATGTCAACCTAAAGATAAGGTGATTCTAGTGATTGACATAATTTATTACTTGGGGAAAATGTTTCCCAAGGTCCTGCTAGATTCCTGCATTTTCTTCAGGGTCTTTCTCCTTTGTTTGAAAGCCTAATAAATATGCACTACTCAGAGAAGTTCTTGGTCAAAACCCAGAGAATCTCAAAAGCTATGAGAGGGATTTTGAACATCCTAAAGCCCTAAAATCATACCACTTGCCTCATTTATTTAAGCCTTTGCTCTTCACTCATTTGGGAGATTGTAGGCCTAATCGCCCTGTAATAACTAAGGGATGTTATTAATCTGACAGGCTACATGTTGAGTTCAAAGCTAGCCTAAACTGCATAGTGAGACTTTGTCTCAAAAAATAACAAAACCCCCACCACTTTATGATGTGAAATTTAGCCTCCAAATCTTATTCTTTAATTTCTCCCATTAAAGAGAATGTAAATTATGTTTATTTTTTTTTTAGGTGCCCAGTGAAAAAAGTAGTTCAACAAATACTGCTTTTCACCAAAGCATATCATTCATTCCTTCTGTATTATTTTTCAAATCTCTGGGGGAAAAATACCCAACATCTGTACTTGAAAAGAGGAGAGGTTTATTGAGGCTCATGATTTTGGTAGCTTCAGCCCCTTGTTGGCCTGCTCCAAGGCAGGAACTACAGAATGAAAGAGTATGTTGGAAGAAGGCTGTTCAGGAAACCAAGAGGAGGGAAGTGGCTGGGACGAGATACCCCGTCCAGAGCCCATCCGAAATCACCTACCCTTTCCTCTGGCCTCTCCTCTGGCCCAGTCTCAGAGCACATGAGATGTGCAGGGACACTCTAGAAAGAGAGGATAGCACTTCCCAAAACTAGCTTTCCTTTTTTTTTTTTTTTTGGTGGAACCGGGGATTGAACTCAGGCCCTTGCGCTTGCCAGGGAAGTGCTTATTCCACTGAGCCATCTCCCTAACCCCCAAAACTAACTTCCCTTCTGATCTTTTTGTTAGACTTAAGGGGAGTTCATCCATAAGCTGTTACAGAGCATTTGTATTGATTATCCCAGTGACAGGCAAAGTGATAGGCAAAGAGTATTCATACATAACTTTTTCTACAACTTGTAGGTTGGCTTTTTTTTTTTTTGCGGAACCAGGGATTGAACTCAGGCCCTTGCACTTGCCAAGGAAGTGCTTATTCCACTGAGCCATCTCTCCGGCCCTGTAGGTTGGCTTTTAAATTTGCATTTTTTTTTTTTAATACTAGGGATTGAACCCAAGGCCTTTACACTAAGCTACACCCACATCGATAGCACTTTCTTTTCTTAGCCCTTTACATAATAATAATAATAATAATAATAATTAATACTGCTGCATACTATTAGATTTTCTTTCAAATTAACAACATATCCTAGGGAAAATGAAAGAAGAGTTAAAGGCACAGCAAGTCACCTTAAACTAGATGGCAGCAACGTAACAGTAACTATTATTATTATTATTATTATTATTATTTTTAGACAGGCCCTTTCTAAGTTGCTAAATTGCCCAGGCTGAGCTCAAACTTGCAATCTTCCTACAGCAGCCTCCCAGAGTGCTGGGATTACAGACACATGTAAATTATTAAGAATGCGCATGAAGACAGATGTGCAGAATTACTGTTCCGTTGCTGCCATCTAGTTTAAGGTGACTTGCTGTGCCTTTAACTCTTCTTTCATTTTCCCTAGGATGTGTTGTTAATTTGAAAGAAAATCTAATAGTATGCTGCAGCCATGAATCTAACCACAAATGCTAACCTTTCTAAAATAGAGTCATCCCAGTCACATCCAACAATGCTTCCCTTTTCTGCTAACCATATGTCCAGAGAGCTCACGTGGTATATAGCAGTAGTGTAATACATATTTCTATGAAAATGACATTTTTGTCCTGTGGAAATTTGCTTACTAGCTGGGAGTTACTTCAGTGGCAAATCATTACTTTAGCATACGTAGGGGCCTGTATTCAATTTCTAGCACCACCAACAAAGAAATAGTTACAGTTTACTTTATTTATTTATTTTTGGTGCTGGGGATTAACACCTGGCCCTCAAACATGTTAAGCCATACTCTGTCACTGAGCTACAAACCCCAGCCCTAAATTTATATATTATGAATTATATATTATAAATATTATCAGTGCTAAGACCAGGTGTGGTGGGTGGCACACGCCTGTAATCCCAGCTCTGAGAAGGCTAAAACAGGAGGATCACTATGAGTCCGAGCTACGTAGCAAGACCCTGTACTAAATACATAAAATTAAAAAAAAAAAAAGTTATCAGTACTTGAGAGAGATTTCTAAATTTAGGTCATTAAAGAATAACAGTAATTAACTAAATTTTATATATAGGTGAAAGAAACAGGGAAGGTTTGTATGTATATAGATTTATCTCTTGTTCCCTCCTCTCTTCATTATATACATGCAAACTTTTCTTACAAAGAAACCCTGAACACCTTCTCACCTTTTCTCATCTCTAAACAAAACTTTCCAGTAAACCAAAAGCCAAACATCAAAGTTATGTTCTTATGTTTTTTTTTTTTTTTTTTTTTTTTCTCTCTCTTTGGCAGAACCGGGGATTGAACTCAGGCCCTTGCACTTGCCAGGGAAGCGCTTGTTCCACTGAGCCATCTCCCCGCCCCTGTTATTATGTTTTGTCATGTATATAAAGAAGAAACCTGCAGTTCGGCAGCCAGCTGGGGGCCATGCTGCTGTGTGACAGCTCTCTTGTGATGCTGGGTCTTTGAATGATTGAAGTAACTGTTCAGTTATCTGAATGATGTCATTCTGTTGCAGTTCCTTTAGCCATTTTGTTTTCACACTGCAAATGTGTTCAAAATTTAAGTCCCGGCTTGAACTTTTATTGATGCTGAGCTCAGCCCTTGGATTGCCTCATTACGCAGCGCCTGCAGGGGTGGCGCTTCTGGGCAGGCAGCCAGTGCTCCTGGGTCAGCAGGAACTATTTCAGCTGAATTTATAAAGCAAGAGAAAAGGATCTGGTTGACCTATAAGGACCAAGTCTGCAAGAATTAATGTTCACCACCATGGTGACTATTCGCAGCTTGCCCATCTTCCTGAGAAAATAAAACCATCAGAGAATGTCCCCCCATCCTCTAAGGCATGCAGTCTCACTCTCTTGCAAAAGATACTTTCTGATAATATTAGAAAATTTATTATCTAGTAGGTGTTTTTAAATCTGTAGATTTTTGTAAGGGATTCATGCAGTAAATTATTTTTAAATCCTAACAACTGCAAGGTAAAGCAGTGGAGAAGGCTCAGCAGGTCTCATTAAATCTTTCACTTCCCCTTCCCTTTGTGTTGGAAGGTGAGCTTGAAGATTTCTCAGTTTTTCGGTTTGCTCTTAACATGTTACATAAACAAAAGTGATCTGTGTGGAGCCAGCATGCTAGGAGAATTCAGCTGCTTTCCTGCGGACAACCCCATTCTGTACGTCAGTCCATAAAGCAGCTATGAGCTTTGCTTCTTCTTTCCTCGTTTTACTTTAGTGACTTCTGTGTTCTATTTGTTCTCTGTTGCTACCATAACCAGTTACAACCCAGATTTATGCACATATGGTCCTGGAGATCAGAAGGTGTGAATAAGGAGGTTTCACTGGGTTAAAATCAAGACATACGTAGGGCTGTGTTCCATAGAAAAGCACCCCATTGTCTTTTTTAGTTTTTAGAGAAGCCCATAATCCTTTGCCCATAGCCCCCCGTCAATCTCAAGGTCAGCAATGGTTGGTCTAGTCTTCACAGGCTACTTCCTGCTGACATTGATCTGTCTCCCTATGCTACGATTAGGGGAGGTTTGTGCTTACACTGGGCCTACCTAGGTGATACCAGTTAATCTTTCTTAAGGTCAGCTGATTAACAACCTTAATTCCCCCTTAAGAGGTAACATAAGATAATCAGGAGTTCGGGAGAATCCTACCACAGAACAGGAATGTCTTTGGGGAGGAGGGTAACATTCTGCCTCACATACTACAGGGTCTTCGATTGTTAGGCAGTAATGAGACAGTGTGGGTTCCCACCTCGCTTGATCGTCCTTGCTCAGTGAAGTGCCTTTTCTTTCACACTGCACACAGATTATGTCCCTGACTCCTACATTCTTTCGTCAACCTTTGTAACCCTCAGGTCCCTTCTCAGCTGCCTGACGTCACACCCCAAATTTCTCCTGAGCACTCAATTTAAAGACACCTCTTTTGTGATAGAAGTTTTGAGTCTTCTGTGAACCTTGCTACATTGCTGCGGCTCTTTTTGGGTAGCACTCTATTCATCCATTGCACAAGTATTTATTGAAGACTGACCATGTGTCAGACCATTGGAATACACCAGTGGGCAACATGCACACAGTCCCTGCTCCCTTGTGCCCCGTGTTGAAATAAAACAGACAACAAATAAATTAATCAAATAATTTCAGATAGTGACAAAGATTATGGAGAATGGTCTTTGAGATCTATTTACAGCAGGTTGACTATGGTCAAAATGATGGATCATATATTTTTCTTTGCTTTGATTTTATGAGACAGCATCTCACTAGGCAATTCACTATCCTTGAACTTGCTGTATACTCTAGCCTGGCCTTGAACTTGTAGCAATATTCCTGCTTTGGTCTCTTGGCTGCATTATGTATTTCAAAATAACTAAAAGAATCTGGGTGTGATGGTACAAGCCTGTAATCCCAGCACTTGGGTGGCTGAGGCAGGAAGATTGTTGCAAGTTAGAGTCCAATCTCAGGGCTGGGGAGATAGCTCAGTAGAATAAGTGCTTGCCTGACAAGCGCAAGGGCCTGAGTTCAATCCCTGGTTCTGCAAATAAATGAATTAAAAATAAAAATAGAGTCCACCCTAGGCTACAAAAGGAGCTCAAGGCCAGCCTGAACTGCATAGTGAGACCCTGTCTCACAAAGAAGGAAAACAAAAAGCACAATAGCAAAACAACTAAAACAATAAACTTCAAAAATTTTACTATAAAACAAGGATGGGCAGGAGAGGGAATGAATAGGCTGGTCACCCTCACTGATTAATCATGCCACATTGTATACATATATCAAAACGTCCCATTATATCCCATAAATGTAGTTATGATTTGTTAATCAAAAATAAAATTAGGGCTGGGAATGTAGCTCAGTGGTAGAGTACAAGGCCTTGAGTTTGATCCCCACCACTGCAAGATAAATTAAAAAAATAAATAAAATAAAGTGGCAGGCCAAGGATCTAGCTCAGCGGCATAAGCGTCTGCCTGGTAAGTGCAAGGTCTTGAGTTTGATTCCCGGTACCATAAAAGCAAATAAATCAAGTGGCTAATAATGGAACCCTGCCAAGCACACACTAAATAAAGATAAGTGAACTCTCCATCAGCAAATCAAACTGAGAGAAAATGTTGGGGTCGGGGAGATGGCTCAGTGGAATAAGCGCTTTCCTGGCAAGGAAAAGGGGCTGAGTTCAATCCCCAGTTCCGCAAAAAAAAGAAAATGTGAAAGATAAGGAGTTAGTCATGCCAAGCATGGTGGTCTGCACCTATCATCCCAGCATTCTGGTAGGCCGAGGCAGAAAGATTAAAAGTTTAAACTCAGCCCAAGCAATTTAGTGACTTCATGAGACTCTGTCTCACAATAAAATATAAAAAAATAGAGACTGCTAGGGATGTAACTCAGGGGAGGGGCCCAGGGTTCAATCCCCAATGGGGGAGGGGGAGGAGATGGGACAGGGAAGAGGATGGAGAACCGGATGTGGGAGGGTAGCCCTGTGCTGGTGCCAGGGAACAGCATTCCCACCAGAAGCACAGTAGATGTGAAGCCCTAGCTGGGGAAGCCAGAGATAGGTAAAGGAGTGAAAGGGTGGTCAGGCAGGCGGGAAGAGATGCACCCGGAGTCAGCAGGCAGGGCTGGCACAGGGGCACCTTCTACACATAAGAAAGACCCTGGATGCTACTCTATGTGAAATTATTGGAAGGTCTTAAACAGAGAAGCAACATAATTTGATTAAAATTTTTCCCAGGCTTTTTGTTTGTTTGTTTTTTTGCCGAACCAGGGATTGAACTCAGGCCCTTGTGTTTACCAAGGGAAGCACTTATTCCACTGAGCCGTCTCTCCGGCCTGATTAAAATTTTTGAAAGACATCTCTGAATGGATTATTGGGGTGCTAGAGTGGATGCAAAGAGACCAATGTGCAGACAATAGTCATTGTTAGAGGGAAAAACATTTTGAGGTGAACTGAGAAGGGAGGAGGAGTGAGGTGTGTTGTAATTGTGCTGCCTACAGGTGAAATCTTGCATGCTCATCTTGGCAGATTAAATGTATCTAATTCAACCACTAGCAGGCAGCTCATCAACACTTCGGATAGTTCTTTCCCTCATTAGAAGGCCTAGAGTCCCTGGAGGGTAGGAACTGGCATTGTTGTACCCCTAAGTGTTTAACACAGTGCTTGGCATAAAACAGATAGGAAAATGCTAAATGACAAGCCTGATCCAGTCACTGTGAATATTTAATTTTATTTTTATAGGGTCTCTCTACCTAGCTACCTAGTAGGGATCTCCTGTCTCAGCCTCCCCAGGACTGGGATTACAAGCATATGACAGCACACCTGGTTTTGGTGGCTGGGTTGGCATGGGGCCATCATGACATGTGGTGCTGGAAATCGAACCTGGGTCCTTGCATTTGCCAAGCATGCACTTAGATGGCCAAGCTATCTCCCCAGCCCAGTGTGGAGATTTGGAACACATTGGGGAAACTGGTGGAAAGCACTGGTTCAACAGTGTGGTGGCCTGGCCATGAACTTTATAGAAAGTCTAAAATATCCAAGAGGTATTCATCACAGTTTTTTCATGAATTAGATTTAAAAAGCAGAAACCAGCTGGTCACGGTGTCACATGCCTGTCATTCCAGCACTCTGGAGTTTGAGGCCAGCCTGCGCTGCTTAGTGAGACCCTCTGTCTCACACACACACACACACAAAGGCATAAACCTGAAAACAGTAGTATCACTATGAGTCTGAGCTGTGTAGTGAGACCCTGGACCAAATTAAAAACATACCATATTAAAAACAAAACAAAACAAAACAGCTTTTCTAAAGACATGAAGTTCACAATGAATATCATGGTAAAAATAAAACTGACAATTACTAAAACCACATATGGTAAGATTTGCTGCTCACCCAAAACTAATAGAATTAAATATTGGCAAAAGGAAAATATCTGCAAAATTCAGTAAAGCAGATGGCCTGGGGTAAGCAAGTCCATGAAAGAAAATGGTTCATGCTGGAAGCTCTGATTATCCAAAAATAAATAGACTGAAACCAAACCATCTCAAATTTTTATTTATTTTACAACATATTAAAGATGATTCAGTTCAAAACACAAAACAAAGTCCCTAATCAGTAAGTCAACCCACCCCCTTTTAAAATAAGATTTTGGGGAGAAAGTTTGACTTTTTATAGAAATAATTTCAGGAAACGAAAATGAAAATGAAAGCTATCTAAATTAGTGGACAATTTAGCGATTTAGTGAAATCCTCTCTCAAAATGAAAAAATGAAAAGGGCAGGAGCTATAGGTCAGTGCACAGGGCCTGGGTTCAATTCCCAGTACCTGGAAAAAAAATTGACAATTTATTGATTGGCTCAACAATAAATTATTTAAATCAACTTAGATCTCTCTTAATAGGTCCTTGCTCATAGCCAGGGCCAGGAGCTTCTGGGAAGCGGTTTGTGAGCAGTGTTTCGGTGCCCGCCCTGGACAGGGAAGCTGCTGCAGCTCCTGAGCCAGAGAAGAATCAGTGAGGAAAACGAGAAATGGGGTGCTCACAGCCTGCCCCAATGGTCTTTTCCTGAAGTACCTATAATCAGCATGTCTGCACAGTCTGCAGAAAAAGATTTATCACTTCTCAACTCCCAATGAGGGGAAAATATTGAGGGAGAAGCTGGAGGCAGAGGCTGAGGTTGAAGAGGGAGGAGGCTGAGGTGGAGGTGGGAACCACCTCCCAGTCCTGGAGGGTTTTTTGGGTTTTTTTTTTTTGGTGGAACTGGGGATTGAACTCAGGCCCTTGTGCTTGCCAGGGAAGCACTTATTCCACTGAGCCATCTCCCCGGCCCCCCTGGAGGTTTTTTGACAGTGATTTCAGCAGTTAGGCTGCCAGGATTCACCTGGCCCTGCCAGGCTGTAAACCAGCTCCTAGAACTTCCCAGTCTGTGGCTTGGGCCAGAGGCCACGTGGGGGAGCAAACTGATGGGGCTAGAACAGTTTGTGGCCATCCAACCCCAGCCAGCAGCTAGGGACTCAGATTGGAGGGTGACATCCAGAGGAGAGGAGCAGCCAGGGCTAGAGGGTTTGGAGGGTGCACTGGTGGGCCTGGAGGTGTGTTTTCATTCCCTCCATGGAAAGGGAAAGCGTCAGTAGAAGAGATTGCACCTCAGGAAGCAGTTCAGGGACTACTAAACCCTGAGCTGAAGTTGAGCTGGATCAGCTCCAGCAGGGATCTCAGAAGCTCCACTCCCTAAGGTGCCATAGTGTTGTTAGGCCTGATAAAGAGTGCTAGATTTATTTATGTATTTTAGGGAAGGGTCTACAGGGTGTTCAGGGTCTCACAACTACATCAAACTCATAGTGATCCACCTGTTTACAGCCTCCCAACAGCTGGGACTACAGGCATGCGCCACCACACCCAGTCTCAACTGCTGTCTCAGCCTGCCCCAGGAGCAGGGGCAGCATGGCTGGCCCTGGGACCCTGGCCCCTGAGCCTCTTGCAGGCGCTTTAATCTGCTGAGCTATTTGGCTGGCCCTAGAATGCTAGCTTTAAAGGAGACTGTTTTCCCCTGACAGTCCTATAGTTCCTGGCATTCTCAGTGTAGTTGTTCCTCAAAATTTTAAATATGGAGAAATCTGTTTTGGAAAGGGCAGGTTTGAAAGAAAGAGAAACCCACTCAAAGGAAACGCCTTCTTTGCCTTCTCCTTTGCCTTCTCCTTCTTTTTTTTTTTGTTTTTTCAGAACCAGGGATTGAACTTAGGCCCTAGAGCTTGCCAGGGAAGCGCTTATTCCACTGAGTCAACTCCCCAGCCCTGGAAAACCCTTCTGTCAGGGCTCACCTCTTACTCTTCATCAAAGAATCCACATGGGGAGAAACCTTATGGGGCACGGAATGTAGGAAAGTACTAAGCAGTACCTTGCACAACACCAGAGCCATGCAGGACAAGATCTTGGAGATATCTTGACTGTAGGAAATACCCTTCCGTAGCCAGAATTCTGTCCTTATTAATCATCAGAGAATCTACATTGGGGAGGCTTGGTTCAGTGTGGGAAATCCTACAATCAAAGCTCAGATCTCTTCAGACCTTAGAGAAGACACAATGCAGACATTTAGGAGATTACAAAACAGATCAGTACTCGGATCTTTTTCTTCAGAAATAAAGGCCAAAAATATAAAGTGATACAGAATAGAAGTGGTGGTGATAAAAATTCAAAAAAAGTGAATGAGACATTTAGACAGGAGAAGATATACCAACACTTTGATTTGAGCATTGAAGTGTATCAGCTTATCTAAGTGCAGTTATCTTTCTACAGGAAAACAAAAACTCTGTCCCTTCTGTCTTAGTTTGGGGGTATCTTGCTAATGAAAATAAATATTTCATCAAGTATCATTAGTAAGTAGACAGTCTTGACCAGCAACAGTAAACCTTTTAGAGCGCTCAATGATAACAAACAACCCCCTGTGGCATGTGTGCTACATTTGCCACCACTGGTCTAGACCTTAAAACAACAGCTTTGTCATTGGCAGCCTTCCTGTGTAAGGGGATCTGCCAGTCTTTTGTTAGCTGCATTTCAGGTTTGGTTTTTTTTTTTTTTTCTTTTTCCTCACTGAATTTCCTTCCCATCCTTGGCTCTTCTCTGCTGTCTGTGTCCTTTACCTGGGATCATGTCAAGAAGTAAGGACCTGCTGGGGCTCCACTGGCTGCTCCCAAGGCAGGGGTGAGGATGGGGGAGAGAGAGAAAGTGATGCTCCTTTTTCTCTTCCCTGTACCCTGACTCCCTAAGATCTTTTCTTTTCTTTTCTTTTCTTTTCTTTTCTTTTCTTTTCTTTTCTTTTCTTTTCTTTCTTTCTTTTTCTTTTTCTTTCTTTCTTTCTTTTTTTTTTTTTAGCAGAACCGGGGATTGAACTCAGGCCCTTGCCCTGGAAGCGCTTATTCCACTGAGCCATCTCCCTGGCCCCAACCTCCCTAAGATTTTCTAATCTGCCTTTGGGTTTCAGTCCCTATGACCTCTCATTTTCTTTCTACTGACTTTTTTTTTTTTTTTTCTGTTGCCCCCTTCTGCAATTATATCTCCACTCCTAGGTCTGTACCAACCAAAGCCTGACACTGTGGTTTAGGGGCGTATCCTCTCGAGCTGAGAAGGAAGCCTGCGGTCATTGTCACATGTTTAGTTAGGACCTGAGTAAGGGAAAATTTGGCTTCCTGGGTCACGGCAGTGAAGGAGTCTCCATGACAGGACGCAAGTGGCCTTTTGGCGCCTGTTGCCTAGCTGCCGGGTTAACATTGTCTTGAAAACATTAGATTGCCGCATCAGCTATTCAGTAGAAGGAAGACAAAATTCCCTGGGAAACCTGTGGGCTTATCTTTCAGGTTTGGTACACATTAAAAGCAAAGGGAGAGAGTCCAGTGTGGTGGGGCAGACTTGCAACCCCAGCACTTGGCAGGCCAAGGCAGACTCATGACTTTGAGGCAAGCCTGGCTGATGTATAGTGAGTCCCAGGCCAGCATCAACTACCTAGTGAGACCCTGTCTCAAAATACCAAAACACAAAATGAAACAAGACACCCCCCACAAAAAAAGTAAAAGGCTAAACATCTCTGGTGGCACTGAGGTTATACCTACATGTGAAATTGAATGTTCCACTTAAAAAATCAATAATTAGGCCAGGTACGGTGATGCACTCTTGTCATCCCACACGTGGAAGGCTGAGGCAGGAGGACTGCTATAAGTTTGAGGCCAGGGTGGGCTACAGAGTGAGTTCAAGGCCAGTCCAGACTATACAACAAGACCCTGTCTCAAAAAAACCAAAAAATGAATAAATAGGCTATTAATTACTTTATTAACTAGCAGGATTGTTGAGCTATTTTTAAAATTTTGTCTTAACCCAGTTTAAAAAAGATATTCAACTGACATATTGTAGTGGTAGGGTCATATACTTCTTGGCTGAGAATCCTAAGTACTGCGGTTTTACTGTTTAGTAGAGAAAATTAGATATTAAAATATCAAATATAAGAAAGGAGTTTTTAAAAATGGACATCACTGTATGGAAAATGACCCACAAATATAAATATTTAATAGTTCTAGCGATTTGGGTCATATCTGGTGCTTGGATCAATTTCTGAAGTGGAAGGTGAGATTTACATAAACCTGTCAAAAAACATAGTAATAAATGCAAGACCAGCTGGTGGAGAAGTGAGGCAGAATAGAGCTTGTTTGTAGATTTTCTGGTAGCAACTAAAAGCAATGTGCCTATAGATTAAGATTTATTGAATGTACACAAGGCTGGCCTAGCATGTGCGAGGCCCTGCTCAGTCTTTAGCATCACACACAAAAAATGTGGTGGGGAATTTACTCCTGTTCTTTTTGGTTGAGCATGTAGGGTTTGCCAGTCTTGCGGTCTGTACAAACAGTACTATACATCATTTTACATAAAGATTTCCCCATAAGTAGGGTATATTGGCATTCCCATATAAATGTTCATGCATACATGTGGTTCCCCCCCCTCCCTTTGGTGCTGGGGATTGAACTCATGACCCCGAGCTTGTCAGGTAGACACTTTGTTTTTTTCTTTTTTTGATTTTTTTTCATGAAGCAAGGTCTCAATTTGTCTTTGAACTCACTATGTAGCCCAGGCTCCTCTTAAAACTGCAGTGACTCTCCTGCCTCAGTCTCCCAGAGTCTGGGGTTGTAGGCATGCCCTGGCATGGCTGGCACTGTGTTCTTTTTGTACAGCCCTGGTTTCCTGGCTGTTCTATCGTCTCTTACCTCTTGCTCCATATTTGGTTCTATCATGGTAGAATCATCTCTTAAGAGGGTAGTGATTCATTTGATATGTTTACAAGTGTATTTGAGAAAACTATTGAGAAGCAGTTTTAGCACTGTGTATGTGTGTGATGCGTTGGGGAGCCCCAGGGAGCCCTGTGGACTTTCTGGAAAGAGTTCTTACAGGGCAGGACTCAGACTGCAAGTATTGCTATCTGTGAGTCTCTGAGATTATTGAGTTGCTTCATAACTGAATCCTGTTTTCAGCTTTCAGAAAATTAAACAGCGAGTTTCATCATTGAGTAGAAGGATGTTCTAATCCTTTTATTTTTAAGAAAATTTCCTCACTCATATCTTCCACAAATCCTGGTATCCTAGGGGCTGAGGTTTCCCAGATGGAATTTCTTCAGGAGATAACCCTGAGCAGTGGTAGGAAAGGTGAAGTCCCTTCTTAGTTAGAGGAGGGGAGGACATCCTCACACAAAGTCTCCACCATCTCTTCTGTTCTCAGTGCTCATTAATCATCCTGGTCTATGAGAAAGCCTGCTTCTTCCCTGGTGTTGTGCTAATAGAGATGTTTCTTTCATTTGATAGGACCTTGACTTCAGGAGACCTATGTGTGAGTTTTCAGTGTCTTTGGTCTGCTGAGTGCCCCTTGACTTAGTCATCTATTGCTGACTAATCTGTCACCCCAAAGTGTAATGGTTTAAAATAACACGTTTTAGCTAGGCACAGTAGCGCATGTCTGTAATCCCAGCATTCAAGAGGCTGAGGCAGGAGATTGCTGGGGGTTCCAGGCCAGCTTGGGTTTCATAATGAGTTCGAGGTCAGCCTGAACTACTTAGTGAGACCTCGTCTCAACAAACAAACAAACAAACTCCCCCCCCAAAACCAAAAAACCAACACCATTTAGTAGGGCACAGTGGTACAAGCCTGCAATACTCATGATTTGGCAGGCTGAGGCATGAGGATCACAGATTCCAGCCCATCCTTGGTAACTGAGCAACCTAACAAGACTTATTTCTTAGGAGCTGCAACCAAGGTGTTGGCTGTAGCTGAAGATACCTCAAAGATCAGTGGGAGAAGGTCGGCCTCGAAGGACACATGTGCTTGCAAATATAGCTCCATGGCAGCTGTTGGTCAGAGGCCACCTTTGTTTCTTTACCACTTGAGAGTGTTGTTGCATACAGTGCAGCTTTTGAAACTCCAGGAGGCAGATGATGGCGAATGAAGAAGACAGGAGTGAGTATACAAAAGCTGAGGTCAGGTGGAGCCCTCTCTCCTGATGGGAGACAGGAGCTGCCCAGGACCTACATCGTCTGTTTATACAATCAGCATATGAATAAGGTCATAGAGAGGTTAAGGGTAGGGTAGAATGTGGGACTGGAAGAATAGCTAATCTTCAGCAGAACAGCATGCCTTGGTGGCTTCCTAGGGAACAAGAGGAAACTGTCTATGTTATCTCAAGCAAGGGCCAAGTCACTATGTGCATCAGCTCCTGAGTGTGCATGCCTTCATGGGGCCCTGCCAAACTCACGAGAGCAGTGGCCTTGCCTTGGCTACCCAAGGTGCAGACAGCTTTGCCAACTGTAGAGTGTACCCACCCAGGGCAGCTCACAACATTGCCTTTTTTTAAACCTTTCTGCAAAGCTTTATTCCAGAGGGGCTCAGTCCTTCTTGGCAGCTGCCTTCCTCATGGCGGCCAGCATGTTGCTCAGCTCCTTGTACTTCCTTTTGGTGCCAATGTGTGTCCCCACCCTTTTCTTGATGAACTTGAGGGTATATTTATCTTTGGAGACCTTGAGCAGCTCCATGGCATGCTGCTCATAGGAGGTGAAGCTGAACACCTCCCAGATTATGTCCCACTTGAACTTGGTGTGTTTGATGAGGCATCTGCGATGGTGGCTGTGCCTTGGTTTGCTCACATTCTTAGTCACCTTGGGACCCTTATTTGAGGCTCATGGCCATAGGATAGTGGAGGGCCATGGCTACTGTTCTATGATGGTTGCTGTTCTTTTCTCATTTTCTTTCACTTTCCCCTTCTTTCCTCCAGTGTGATGTTTCTTTAGCGAGATGGCATTCGTTGTTGTTAGCGCTGACTCTGGATTTGACATTTATTGTCCCCCTCACCCCACTGGAAAAGGTACTGATTTCTTTTTTCCAAACTATGATAGAGAGTATTAAAGATGATCAGTCATTTCTTGTAGTATGCTTAGTGGATTGTCATGCCAACACTTTATTTTCTTTCAAATTTGTTTATATTTTCTTCCTCTGGTACTAAGGATTGAATTCAGGATCTTTGTACTGTTTTTTTTTCTTTTTTTTTTTAGAGTGGGTCTCACTAAGTTTCTAAATTGCCTAGCTTGCGTCAAATTGTGACCATCTTTACCCCCCAGAGTGGTGGAATTACAACACCACCATGCCACAATGCCTGGCTTTAGTCTGTCTGTCTGTCTTTCTTTCTTTCTTTCTTTCTTTCTTTCTTTCTTTCTTTCTTTCTTTCTTTCTTTCTTTCTTTCTCTTTCTTTCTTTCTCTTTCTCTTTCTTTCTTTCTTTCTTTCTTTCTTTCTTTCTTTCTTTCTTTCTTTCTTTCTTTCTTTCTGATTATGATATCTCCCCTGACAGGTAAATATTTGTTTGTATTTTTGAAATAAGGTTCTTGCTCTGTAGTCCAGGCTGGCTTTGAATTCACTGGGTAGCCCAGCCAATCTCAAATTCAACAATCTTCTGCCCGTACTTCCTATGTGCTGAGATTACAGACTACACACGTGTTCTACCTTGCCTGGCTGGTATGCTATTAGATCAAAGGCACACTTAAAACACTCAGGTAGAGTTTCCAGATAGCATTGGGTATTTTTTTGAACAAACTACTCAATGAGGCACATTGGCCAGATGGTTTCTGCTGTGCACTATGGGATTTCTGATGCACTGTTGCATAGATTGCACGCTTTACACGTGGACAGAACCCATTTTCTTACGGGTTTCTTCTCTCGATGTACAGCGCCCTTCCAAAGCATGCTACTGAGATTGCACATCCAAGGACTGAGAATAGACAAAAGCCGCAGTCTGTATCTGAAAGGTCACTCTACTGACCTTCAATTCCACAGAAAGAATGGAATGAGGAGTTCGGGCTGTGGCTCATTGGTAGGGCACAGTATTTGCCTAGGCTGCATGAGGGTGTGGGTTTGATCTCCAGTACTGCAAAACAAACCAAATGGAACCATTTTTGTGCAGGGGGAGGAGAGCCTTTCTGGAGTCTCATTTCCTACCTGCTTTTATTCCTTCTCTGCAGCCACCTTTCTCTTTGCATTTAGACTCTGGAAATGCTGCCAGGTGGATGAAAATGCTCACCTTGGGAGGCACAACCTCTTTTTTTTTTTTTTTTATTAAATGTATTTAGTACAGGGTCTTCAGGGGCTCACTCCACAGATTGGACTCATAGTGATCCTCCTGTTTTCAGCCTCCAAAGCGCTAGGATTACAGGCGCATGCCACCATGCCCAGTCTCAATGCCCTCTCAGGGCGCCCCAGGGGTCAGTGAGGCACCCCGGGGATTGAACCCATGGCCCATGCATCTGCCTAAGCAGGTGCTTTAATGGGCTGAGCTATCTGGCCAGTCCTGTACAACCTCTTTTTAACGCTTTAACACTGCCATGTGGTCCTCAAGTCTCATGGACCATGAATGTGTGTGTATTTTTTTTTTGTTTGTTTTTTTTTTTGCGGAACTGGGGATTGAACTCAGGCCCTTGTGCTTGCCGGGCAAGGACTTATTCTACTGAGCCATCTCCCTGGCCCCAAATGTGTGTGTATTATTTGTACACTGCCTTCAGTTTGAGCAATAAGAGCTGCAACAATATAGTTTGTCTCATGTACTATTCAAAATACAAACTTTACCTACCTTTTAGGAAACACTGAGCTCTATATCCCCTCCCTGGGTGTGCTTGCAACCAGAGATGCACACCTCTTCTTGAAGGGCAAAGCTGATGCAGCTTCTGCCCTGTCCCATGGCATCTTACACAGAGGACTGCGCCACTCTGAGAGCTGTCTGACTGCCCTGAGGCCACCCTTCTGAGAGAAAGCCCACAGTAGCTCCTGGGGAGCCTGATGCCAGAAGGCCTGCAGCTTGCTGGAGCCCCTGCGGCTCCAGCTCCTCCTACTGTCTGACTGCCAGGAGACCCTGAGCCTGAATGTCCATCCAGAGCTCCCAAATCCCTGACCCACAGACATCACCAGAGATCATGAAACAATTGCTGCTATTTCCTTCCTACTGTTTTTCAATGCTAGGGATTAAACCCTAACTTTTTTTTTTCCCCCAAGCTAGGCAAATGCTCCACCACTGACCACTGAGCTACATCCCTGGCCCCGACTGCTATTGTTTCAGACCACTGAGTTATGGGATGATTTGATGTACTGCAGTATTTCCTACAATAGGTGCAAATGAGTAAGGAAATGTGCCAGTGAAGTTTCCTTAGTTACAGATAAAATAAACTGACTCTGCCTAACACAGGAAATACATGTCCAAATTGAGACATGAGAAGAGTAGTGGACTTTGTTCTTTTTTTTTTTTGGCAGAACCAGGGATTGAACTCAGACCCTTGTGCTTGCCAGGGAAGTGCTTATTCTACTGAGCCACCTTCCCCGCCCCAGGAGAGCAGTGGAGATGGCTAAGTGGTAGAGTGCTGGCCTAGCGCATGTGAGTACCCCCTGTGTCTCTCAGCTCAGCACTGGCAAAACACACACACACACCCCCACACTCCCAAAACAGAAAAAGTCAGTTATAGGAAAATATAATAAAGGTAATCAAGACAAGGACCAGAAACCAGTGAAATTCATAACAAATTTAGCCAGATGAGTGTGCTGCTACATGCCTGTAATCCCAGCACTTGGGAGGCTGAGGCAGGAGGATCGTACCAGTTTGAGGCCAGCCTGGGCTTCATAGCAAGTCTCTGTTCCAAAAACACCAACAAAGCAAAACCAAACACATTTAATGAATTAGTAAAGATTTAGGTCTCTCTCTCTCTCTCTCTCTCTCTCTCTCTCTCTCTCTCTCTCTCTCTTTTGGTGGAACTGGGGGTTGGTTGAACTCAGACCCTTGCACTTGTCAGGAAAGCGCTTATTCTACTGAGCCATCTCCCCAGCCCCAAGATTTAGGTCTCTGAAGAAGCTAACAAAGTAGACATATCTCCACTCAGAGATGACCAAGACCTTGCATCAAAAAAACAAACAAAAATCATTAAGTTAGACCTTTGAGAAAGCTAACAAAACCGACACGTTGCCACTAAGAGTTGACAAAGAGAAAAAGCACAAAGACTATTAAGAATGTAAAGCTAGCTGGGTATCGAGAAGCCCACACCTGTAATCCCAGCTTCTCGGGCAGCTGCTGAGGCAGGAGAATCTCAACTCTGAGGTCAGCCTGGGAAACTTAGTAAGACCCTGTCTCAAAATAAAACACAAGAAGGTCCAGGGATGCAGCAGAGTGGTATAGTGTCCTAGGTTTGATCCCTTGTACCATAAAAACAAAACAAACTATAGAATTGGTAAAGATTAAAGAGATAGGGGGTAGCTGGGCATGGTGGTACATGCCTGTAATCCCAGCCCTTGGGAGGCTGAAGCAGGAAGATTGGCATGACTTTGAGGCCAGCCCAGGCAAATAGTAAGACCCTGTCTAAAAAAAAAAAAGAAATCTAGTTTTTTTTTTTTTTTTTTTTTTTTTTTTTTGCGGAGCCAGGGATTGAACTCAGGCCGTTGTCCTTGCCGAAGGAAATCTAGATCTATATACAGCTTTATTCTAATAAATTTGTGAACTGATATGTTACAAACTTCTAAAATAATAATTGAAGTACTTGGGAAGAGTAAGGAAGCCTTGGGGCTGGGGAGATGGCTCAGTGGTCTAAAGCACCTACTTAGAACAAGCTTAGCAAAGCACAGGGACCACGGTTCAATCCTCCAGCACCACATGCCAGCCAGCCCCGCCCCCTGGTGGGCTGAGCTGGCCACACACACACACACACACACACACACACACATAAAAAAATAAAAAAAAAAAAAAAAGAGTAAGGAAGCCTCTAAAAAACTTGTAATGACCAATATGGCTGCCAGGAGTTCCACATGGTCATTAGTACTTGAAATAGTACTGGTAAAACTGAGGGACAAAACTCAACTTTTTTTTTTTTTTTTCAGTACTGGGGATTGAATGCGGGACCTTGGGCTTGCCAGGCAGGCACTTATGCCACTGCACTATATCCCTGGCCTGAGGGATAAAACTTTACATTTTATTTAATTTTAAGCAATATAAAATTAAGTTTAAAAATTGTAACTTTGTAAAATATTTTCCCATTAAATCCGGCTGTTTTGGTGGAACTATCTGATTTAAACATTGTGTCTCACTGTCTCTAGTACTAGGGAAAAACACATCAAAGTCCTTTCTGGTGTTAGGAGGCTGATTTATTCTGAATGAGTTCTTTTTC
>NW_004524635.1:3837028-3837811 GCF_000260255.1 Octodon degus
ACCACAGCAACCTGAGCTTGACTGCTTTGTTGAAGCAGGCACTTAAAGAACAGAGCTAAGGGGCTGGCCCCCAGAGATGTCATTTTGAAATGTAGTTTGTTTCATAAAGACATGAGATAACACGATCTACAGAGTAATACCTGTGTAAATCATAATTGGTAATTAAGTCAAAATGTTTAGTGTTTAGTTATGATATAATGAGTTTCTAGTTAAAGAATAAGTAGAATCCAGGTGTGGTGGCAGTCACCTGCAATCCCAGCTCTGGAAAGCTGGAGGCAGGAGGGTGGAGAGTACACACACGCCCACTCGGGCACTTTAGTGACTTGTCAAGACCCTTTCTTGAAATAAAAAGTGAAGGGCTGACCAGATAGCTCAGCGAACTAAAGGGCCTGCTTAGACAGACTGCAACTTTCAGGTAGACCTCTGCCTGCCACGCGGGGGGTGGAGTAGGGGGGCTGTTGGGGGCGCAGGGGCTCTCTTAGACTGTGGTGATTGAGACTGGGCATGGTGATGCATGCCTGTAATCCCAGCGCTTGGGAGGCTGAAAACAGGAGAATCACTGTGAGTTCAATTTACAAAGTGAGGCCCTGTAGACTCTATAGACCCTGTAGACCCTGTTCCAAATACATTAAAAAAAAAATAAAGAAAAGAAAAGAAAGAAAAAGTGAAAAAAGGATGGGGACATAGCTTAATGCAAAAGCCCTGGTTCAATTCCCAGTAACAGAAGAAAGGTTTTTCTTTCATTCTAAAACATAGATACACAGGGACCTCCAAATAAATAAA
>NW_004524635.1:3838421-3840811 GCF_000260255.1 Octodon degus
GACCTCAAACTCTCAGGGATCCTCCTGTTCCAGCCTCCCTAGTGCTGGGACTAGAGGTGTAAACTGCCATGCTTGCATGTATGTACGTATACATGTACGTACATATGTATGTATTTTAAAAGATATCTTGCAATGTTGCGCCGGCTGGCCTCAAACTCCTGGGCTCAAGCAATCCTCTTGCCTCAGCCTCCTGAGTAGCTAGGACCACAGGTATGAGGCAGCATACTTGGCTACAATGAGCATTTTTAAACAGATAACTTTGAAAGACACAGTTCATTCAGCAGAGTTATTTTGGTTAGAGGAATGAAAGGGGGAAGACTAGACAGGAATGTACTACGAGCAGTTTGAGTATCTGAGCAGACCGAGAGTGAGACCCACAGGGCTGATAAATGAGGTGCCTTAGAATGACAGCCGCAGAAGGCAATTCTCACCACAGCTAGAGCACTCGGGGCCAGTCCAGTGAAATGCCCACTGTGCATCCTCCTCTGATACTGATGAGCCCGGTTTCCAGCGTTTGGGTGATCCTTGTCTGTCCTCTGATTTGCTTTCAGGTCTCACAGAAAGAGCAAATGTTTAAAAATCTTAAGAGTGATACACATGGATTTTATTTTGTCGTTACCTTTGCATTTTTTTCATGCAATTTTTTCCCCCACAGTTCACAGCAAACTTGAATAGAAAATACAGAGGTCTCATATACTTGCTGTCTGCCCCAACACACAACCTCACTGCGTGCATTTCTTAGCATCTTTGAACTTATGTGAATGTATTCTCAGCCAAAGTCCATCCCTATGGTTCACATTAGGGTTGCTGCTATTTTTTGACATCTGTGCTGTGCATTCCTTACTCTTCTGAGACCTAGAAGCCACTGGTCTTTTTCTGTCACCAGTTGTCATTTCCTAGAATGTCACACTTGGTATCATACAGTATGTAGCCTTTTCTGAGTGGTAGATACTTTTGAGTTTCCTTCCTTCTAGATCATATTAACTTCATTTTATCTGTGCAGAATTAGGTAGTGGCTGATACATAAATTGAAGAACCAAGCTACAAAGTGTAGCTTGGGAAACTCCTGCATCAGCATTACATGAAGGTGACAACCCGGGTTAGAGAACTGTGTATTTAAAGGGTGAATGGGTGGCAGGAAAGCCTGAGCAAGAGAAGCAAGGCCCAGAATATGGGCAGGAATATGCAGATGGCTCAGTGGAATAAGTGATTCCCTGGGAAGCACAAGGGTCTGAGTTCAATCCATGGTTCTGACAAAGGGTAAAAAAAAAGTCACTGGATTTTTTTTTTTTTTTCTTCTCCAAAGAGTAACAGGAAGCCACTGGAAGGTTTCAAGCAAAGTAATCAGATGTCAGGTGGCTTGCTCAGACAGTTACAGCAATCTTGTGGGGAGAAGCAGAGAGATTGGAGACATTCTGAAGGTACAATAGCTCAGATTTGTCAATGGACTGAATAAAGCATCAAATGCAATGAGAATGTTGGAAACCTAGGATGGGGCAGATTTGCTGAAATAGTACAGATAGCACAGACACCTGTGAATGTGCACGTGGGGAAAGGAAAAGGGTTGCACATTTAAATATTTTTCATGAGACATGGTCATCTATTTTTACACTGAAAAAAAAAAAAAAAAAACCGGGATGAATTTTACAATAAATACCCACGCATCCACCACCTAATTTTTACATTTCTGGATCCATCCAGCATTTAAATCATGGACCTCAAAGTACCGTGCACTTCGTCCTGAACTCGTCTGAGCACACATTAAATGGTTTTATTTTTCAGACAGGGTCTAGCTATGAAGCTCAGGTAGCCTTGGATTCACTGTGCGGCCCTGGCTGGCCTCGAATGCACGAAGATCCTCCTCGCCTCAGCCTGGAGAGCCCTGGGATTACAGGTGTGCTCCCGCATACCAGACACATCTAGTGTTTTCATTATTCTTTGGACATTAAATTTACATACAAAATGAAATGCGCAGGTCTTAAGTGCATGTAAGTTGAGTTCTGACCCATGTGTCACCGATCCACGCCTTAAATTATGGTACAACGGTCATAACCAAACGGAATGCTGGACCAAACGGGATGCTGGACGCGGAAATTTGGAAATCGGAATTCTCCGCTTGCATTGTAAATCTGGGAATTATCAAAGCACATATTTAAATTCTGACAACACCCAGGTGCAGTGAGGGAAGAGAGCCAGGCTGACCCCAGCGTTTAGCGGTCGGTCTGGAGAGCGGGACACCGGGGAGGGCGAGGTTGGGCGAGCCTGAGCGGGCGGACGCGGCGGGCGGTCCCTGAAACCTTCGGGCGACCGGCCCAGGCGGCGGGGACCGGCCGAGAGCAGGGCGTGCAGGGCGCGCGGTCCGGGCGGAAGGTCGGCGGGAGCGCGGGGGC
>NW_004524635.1:3841416-3844711 GCF_000260255.1 Octodon degus
GCGCGAGCCACGTGCGCGCTGTGTTTACGTTCGGCGGCGCGCGGGCGCCGGTTGGCTGGGCGGGCGCGTGACGCGGCATTACATAATGGGTGCTGAGGCGGCGGCGGCGGGCGGGGACACGTGAGGCCGCGCGGCGCTGTGACCCACATTCCCCGGGGCCGCAGGGATACGTGGGGGCGTGTGCGCGCGCGCGCTGGCAGGGAGCGCCGCAGCCTCCCGGGAGGCCCCGCCCCGCCGGAACCCTCTGGGCTGTGACGCGGCCGCGATTCCCGCCTCCCCCGCGGGGTTGCACACTGCGGAGGAGGAGGCCGCGCGTGCGCGCCCGCAGAGCCCGGCGGCGGGGCGGCCCCGGGCGGGTGTCTGCGCCGCAGTGCGCGGGCCGCGCCTCCCGGCCGGGAGGTGACCCGGACTGGAGGCGCCCGGGCCGTACGGGCACGTGGGAGCGCGGCGGCCGCAGACCTTGCGGACCTTGCGGACCTCGAGGACGGAGCGGGTGCGGGCGAGGATGCGGCACCCGGGAGCTGGAGCCGCGAGGAGTGCGGGGCTCCCCCGACAGGGAATCCGCCGGGAGCCCCGAACTCCGGCGCAGCGCGCGCCGCCGCCCGCTCCCGCAGTGACCTTTTGGACGACTTTATTATACGCTGATGAGGCTTAACGCGGGAGTCCCCGTGGGGCGGGGGTTTTACTGTAAACAGGTCACATTGTAGCTGCGGTTAGGATGACTCAGGTGAACAGAGGCCTTTAGACTAGTCATTCATATAAATTTTAAAAAAAGCTTCTGAATCTTTACCATTTTCTAAACCTGATAACTACACACACACACACACACACACACACACACACATACGCTTGGTTTGTTTTTATATGCTTGTTTTTGATAAAGATATTTTAAAAATCCTTGTTCTATTTCCTGTTAGGGAATGACACTGTATTCTGTCCCCTTTTGGTCTGCCCTAGACAAATGATGGCCATTCAACCTGAAGCAAATGAGGTTACGGAAGCAGTTTTATTTCTGTTGAGGTCTGTGCACTTGTAAAAGCCATGCCTGGTAACCGTATAAATAAGGCGTTTTCTTACTGTTTTTTGCTTGCCAGAAACATTTGGAAACTCTCATGGAAGTAGGCTTTTCATGAAACAGAAATTTAGAAAAGAATATACTAGAGTTACTTCTTTAGTTAATTCACCCTGCAGCATGAATTCACCAGGCTTTGGCACCTCTTTTTTTTTTTTTTTTTGGCAGAACCGGGGATTGAACTCAGGCCCTTGCACTTGCCAGGGAAGCGCTTATCCACTGAGCCATCTCCCCAGCCCCCTTCCACCTCTTATGTGGGTACAAGTTTTTCTTTCATTTGTGCTTTCCTGGAACATGATTGGGGTTTTTGTTGTTTTTCAGACCGTCTAACTGTGTAGTTCAGGCTGGCCCAAGTTTAATTGAACCTCCCAGTTGCTGGGTTTACTTGAATGGCCACTGCAGCCAGCCATGTTTTTTTTTTTTTTTTTTGCAGAACCGGGAATTGAACTCATGCCCTTGCGCTTGCCAGGCAAGCACTTATTCTGCTGAGCTATCTCACTGGTCATAGCCAGCTATGATTCTTGATTTAAACTTTGAGAGTATGGATTATACAAGTTGACCACAGATTATATAAATTGATCAGGGTGATTGTTGACAACTCCTCTCCCATTCTTCTTATTTCATTACAGTTGTCATCTCTTGGTGCAGGCTCAGCCTTATTCTGCCCTTTGGGGTATACTGCTCAGACATGACTAGGCTTCTGTGGAAGTGGTAGGATGTTTACCAAGTTAAAAGTTGTCTTTTTTGCTTTGGACCCTTCTGTATATGAGTTCTGAGTTCTGTGGCAGGCTTAATGTTTTATGTGGTTTTTCTTTTTCCTTTTTTTTTGTTTTTTTTGTTTTGCTAACCAGCGATAATGTTGTGATTAACTAGGACTTCTTTGTGTCAACTACTTTGTGTGTGTGTGTGTGTGTGTGTGTCTCACTAGTTAGCTCGAACTCTCAGCAGTCCTCCAGTTTTCAGCCTCCCCAGCACTGGGATTATAGGCAAGTGCCACCATGCGGGAGTCGGTTGCTGGCATGTGGTGCCAGGGATCAAACCCTGGCCTTGTCTAAGCAGGGACTTAGTCCTCTGAGCTATCTCATTGGCCCTTACTACTTTTTTTTGAGACAGTTGAGTTCAGGCTAGCCCTCAACTGGCTGTGTAGCCCAGGCTGGCCTCTGATTCACTGTGATCCTCTTGTCTCAGGCTCCTGTATGTTGGGATTAAAGGTATGTGACTCTACACCTGGTGACCTGAACTTCTTTGAAACTGCATTTCATCCATTGGGTTTATAGTTACTAGTCCTAAATGTTAGAATTGCAGTTAAGTTTTCATTTATTTAGCTTCAAATTTAAAGCTGTGACAAGTCGCCAATATATAAACAATTTCTACCAGCTGCCAACTTTAATAAGCATTCCTTTCAACCTTATTTTGTTGTAAACATTGACCAGGGTGGTGCCAAGTTCAGTGTTGTGTGACACTTCTGGCCTTTCCCTGTATCTAGGTCAGAATCAGTTGATGTGTACAGCCATTGATTATTATTACTGTTTTAATTTTTAAGAAATAATTTATCTATTTGGTACAGGGTCTCACTATAACAATTTGGACAGGATCCTCAAGCCTCAGCATCTCTAGTGCTGGGATTACAGGCGTGTGCCACCAGCGTTTTGGTGGCTGGTGTGGCAAGCCTGGGATTCTGGGGTGGGCATGGCGTGTGGTACCAGGGATGGAACCTGCTTAGACTGCCAGACCATCTTCCTGGCCCCCAACCATTGATTACCTCTTATTGTTCTATAATTTGTGACCTTGTTTTTCTGCTTTCCATGACAAATTCAGATATGAATGGTGAAGTTTAGAAGAAATTGTATGTTTTGTTACATGTTTTTTTAAAATTTATTTATTTGTGTGTGTGTGTGTGTGTGTGTGTGTGTGGCCAGCTCAGCCCACCTGGGGGCGGGGCTGGCTGGCATGTGGTGCTGGGGGATTGAACTGCGGTCTCTGTGCTTTGCTAAGCTTGTTCTAAGTAGGTGCTTTAGACCACTGAGCCATCTCACCAGCCCCTGTTACATGGTTTTTTAATTTACCAAATTCTCTAAAAAACGAGTCATTGGGGCTGGAGAGATGGCTCAGTGGTCTAAAGCACCTACTTAGAACAAGTTTGGCAAGGCATCAGGGACCGCGGTTCAATCCCCCAGCACCACATGCCAGCCAGCCCTGCCCCCTGGTGGGCTGAGCTGGCCA
>NW_004524635.1:3844811-3849502 GCF_000260255.1 Octodon degus
TCTCTCTCTCTCTCTCTCTCTCTCTCTCAAATAAATAAAAAAAAAATCTTTAAAAAAAAAAACGAGTCATTGTATATACTTTATGACTATGCCTATACTACAAATTTTAAAATTTAGGAAAACATTCCTATGCAGTCTGTTTTTAGGCTTATAAATACACTGTGTTTTTCCAAACGTGGTGGGGGTAATTAGAAAGATGTAAGTGTAAAGAATTCTTCACTTGGAGAAATAAAATAACAGGAAAAAATAAGAAATGAGGTGCTAAATTGCTTGTCTAGTTATGGGATTAAAGGATTTAGAAAGAATCACTTGACACATTTAAAAAATACAGAAGGAATGAGAGTGGTTAGTGTTCAGTGATTCTGATTGAGCTCTTCCAGTATAACCATGGCCAAAAGACAATCAGCTGTGTCTGTCGAGCGCTTAGTATGTATCAGACTCGTACGGGTATTCCTTCACATTAATCCTGTGAAGAGCTAGGTGTGGTGACCCACACCTGTAATCTCAGCATCCAGGAGGCTGAGGCAGGAGGATCACTGAGAGTTCAAGCCCAGTCCACTTAGGCTATATAGTGAGACCCTGTTTCAACAGAACAGAAGAGAAGAGAACAGAACAGAAATTCTGTGAAGGGTGGTACTGCTGACACCATTTTAAAGAAAAGGGGATAAGTACATTGATTTAAGTAGCTTACTCAGGCAAGCTGTATAGCTGAGCAAGACTTAAATCCACAAACTCCTTTGGGAGCACGGAGTGTTAAGCATCATGCTATAAAAGATGTTAGCCTACATAGCACTTGAAAGCATATGCGCAGCGGGGTGGTCCAGTCTTTTGGATTTGAAGGGGATATGTATGGATTTACTTGGGGTGCAGTTGTTACAGGATCATAGCTGGTGGGAAAGGACAGACCTGCAGAGCTCCTAGTTCAACATAATTTCTCTTATAAACCTTGTTGCTAGGGCTGGTAAGATAGCTCATTGGACTAAGCACCTGCTTAGGCAAGCGCAGGGACCAAAGTTTGATTGGGGCACCACAGGCCGTGCTGTCCCTGCCCCTGTTCCCCTGCCTGGGCTTGCCAGCCACTTCTGACCAGGTGTGGTGGTGTAGCCTGTAATCCCAGCCCTGGGGTGGCTGAAAACAGGAGGATCACTGTGAGTCCAAGTTGCATAGTGAGACCTTGTATCAAAGGTAAGGCCTCCAAGAAGTACATTTTGCCTGTTTTTGGAGAAGAGGTATTGGGACTTGTTGATTTTGGGATTTTTTTTTACCTTTCTTGCTTTATCATAAAAAAAACTGTTTTGCACCTGGGCGTGGGGGCAAAAGCTTGAAGTCCTAGCATTTTGGAAACTGAGGCAGGAAGATTGCTGTTGAGTTCAAAAATCAGCCTGAACTATTGTAGTAGGACCCTGTCTCAAAACAACAAACAGCCCAAAACAACAGAAAAGAAAAAGCCTGAAAAATAAAACAAAAATTTTTGCAACATGCATTTCAGTATTTTATTATTTTAATTTTTTTTCTTTTTTTCTGGAGGAACTAGGGATTGAATTCAGGCCTTTGCGCTTGTCAGGCAAACGCTTATTCTACTGAGCCATCTCCCTGACCCTCTTCTTTGATTTTTTGAGATAAGTCTTTCATATAGCTTGCTTGTTTGCTCTGAAATCTAACTCAGGAGGTAGAAATCTAACTTGTACTTGTTAGGCAAGTGTGTGCTACTGAGCCTTATCTGTGGCCCTTTCTATGTAGTTCAGACTGGGCTTGAACTTGCTTTATAGCCTAGACTGGCTCAGAACTCCAAGTGATCTTTCCTGCCTTAGCCTCCCAAGTGCTCTTATTACAAATAATCTCTTAGGAATTACTGGTTTTCATTTCAGTTTTATGATTACTCTGGAGGATATGGCCATTTTATGGACTGTGACTGAGGGTTAGAGAGGTTAAAGGTAACTTCTTTACTCAGGCCTTCTCAGAAAGAAATTATAGTCTTATTCTGGGTTGGACAGCCTTGACTTTGAATTCTGGCCCTGCAGCTTAGTGCTGTTAGTTAATTGGTCTGAGCTCTCAGTTCCTCACCAATAAATGCAGTGATGGAAGTTTGTTTGCAGGGTTTTTTTTTTTTTTTCCTTAATAAATTTAGGACAGAGTCTGCAGGGTGTACAGGGTCTTACTACATAGATCGGACTCAGTGATTCTCCTGTTTTCAGTCTCCCAAGTGCTGAGATAACAGGTGTGTGTCACCGTGCCTAGTCTCATTCACCATCTCAGTGTGCTCTGCAGGTGGGGCCAGCACTGCACACAGGGATTGGACCCCTGGCCTGCTGATGCATTCTGACTAAGCAGGCGCTTTAGTCCACTGAGTTATCTGGCCGGCTCTGTTTGCAGGGTTCTTGTGAGGATGCAGTGTGATGTGGAGCTGTGTAATTTGTGGTTGGTATCCAATAGGGATGCGATGGTTTGCGGTGTCACTTCCCTTTAGTTAAGGAATGAGTTGATTTATTCCTTACTTACTAGGAAATTAAGTTGTAACTTGTTTGGATTGCTAAGACTGGTAGGCATGTTGATAGATTGATGTCTAATAGAATAGCAAGGATGGATGCCAGAGGCCGGGCATGCTGGCACACACCTGCAATCCCAGCACTTGGAAGGCTGAGGCAGGAGGATCCTCATGAATTTGAGACCACTGTGGGCTATAAAGGGAGCTCAAGGCCAGCCTGAATTACACAGTGAGGCCCAGTTGTAAAAAAAGGGGTGAGGGGAATGGATGCCAAAAACCTGCAATCACTGTTAAAGGTCTTGATGGTAGAATGCAGTCACTTCTAGATTCCGTGGTTTAGTACAAAGCTGAAATTCCCCAAAGAGGAGTTGGAGTTTAACAGGATTGGTAATAGCCAGAACTTTTTTCTAGGTTTGACTTTGGAACTTTTGTAAAGGAACTTGTTTATTGATAACTAGTTTAAATATTTTCACTGTCCATTCAGTGTTTTTAACCAGTTCTTAGCTCTGATTCCTAGAAATTTATTTTAAAGTAGAAGTTGTTAACATAAAAAAGACTGACTCAAGTTGCTGGTCCTAGGAAAGTCTTACTTAAGGGAAAAACATTTCTTTATCATCTTTTATACTTCTCAGAAGTAGATGTGGGTTTATTACCCAAGGCGCTTGTTTTGAAAAAGGACAAATACTGAGTTTGAAATATTCCTTTGGGAGTTTATGGAGGACTAAGACTTAAGTTTTTCTTTGTATTCTCTTTTTGCTGTTGTTTTGAATCAGGGTGTCGTTATGTGTTTAGGCTGGCCTTAAACTCACTCTGTAGCCCTGGTGGCCTCGAACTCACAGCATTCCACCTGCCTTAGCTTCCCACGTGCTGGCATTACAGGCATACACCACCATACCTGGCTTTTCCTATCCTGTTCCCAGTGGGGATGTGTAAAAATGTAACAGCTTGCTGGCACATGAGATTTCTTATGTGAGCATCAGATTTTTAGCGTTTTATAAAGACAGAAGACGTTAGCAGTTGTACTCAGTAACATGACATTTAAGAGGCCTTCAGGTTAAAATGACTTCTTTTGCTTCACAAGTATTAAAAATATTTGGACAGTGGTATCAAGTAAATTTTACTCTTAATAACCATGGGCAAGTCTGTGTTTGAAATCACTATTTTTTAAACCTCATTATACAAAGAGCCTGCTAAAAATGCATGTTTCTGAGCATACCTTCTCCAGTCTGGATAGGGACTTGGGAACATGGATTTTGAACAAATACGAGGTAGATTTATATAGCTTTTGTTGGTGATGAAAACTCCAATGTGGGGAGCTTTTTCTCCTTGTGTTCAGGTCATTAGGAGCTTTCAGATTTTAAAATCACTAGTAGGCAAAACAACTGCCCTTGGTCACTTCCCTCTAGATGAAGTAGCTGGCAGTGTTCCTCAAACTTTGGTATGCATCGGAATCACCAAGAGGACTCCTGAATGCTACTGCTGAGGGCTGGGGACGTAGCACTTGCCTAGCATGTGTGAGGCCCTGAGTTCGTTCACCAGCATTGAGGTTAAAAGTGTTTTTGATGCAGTAGATTTGGAATGGGACCTGGGAATTTGCTTTTCTAACAGATTTCCAGGTTATGGCTGATGTCCGAAGGCTCCATCCATCCCCCCCCCGTGGTACAGGGAGTCAAATCAGAGGTCTCATGCATGTAAGGCAAGCACTCTACCATTGAGCTATGTCCACCCACTCTCCTCAGACTTTTGAGGATACTTGGTTTGTAATTAGAGACCATATTGCAGGAAAAATAAAAACATAAAGCTTCAGTATCTCTGGACAAGTGAGCTGTATACACGGATAGCATGTGGGAAGTGGGTCTGTTTGACTAGAAGAGCAGATTTACACCCACAGCCTCGGCAGTGTGCCACTGCAGGCTTTAATGATAGGCATAGTGGATGAGATTTTTTTAAAGTGAGCCTTGGACTCATTATCTAGCTCAGGCTGGCCTTGCTTGAACTTGTAGCAATCTTCCTGCCTCAGCAGCCTGACTGCTGAGATTATGGGTGTGTGTTATCTGTTTTGTGGGGCAAGATGCTGATGAACTTTCGAACTGCATTTTGAGAGTGGGTCCTTGAGGTGTGGACTAGGTTTAGCCTTAGTCTTACAGAGAGAACCTGTGTTCTATTTATTTATTTATTTATTTGTGTGTGTGTGTGTGTGTGTGTG